>NC_064627.1:222509064-222826731 GCF_023864275.1 Schistocerca cancellata
AAGTTAGCGAAATACTGAAAAAGATATAATCTCTTACGTTTATTCCATTCACTAGAAGAGTTTTCGACAGTGAACAGTTAAATGATACACTCAACAGTTTCCGAGATGACAACTGAAAAGGGGATAAAAAGGTGGAATGAAAACTTTTGTGGCGGATATTGCTGTCTTCGTTAGCTATTACTCTAATTACTGTGACCGTCAACCTCGGACCCATTGCTTCTATTTCTGGTAATCTTTTGGAGACTTGCTTTTCTTTACATCTTTCCCACGGGAAAGTGAAAATCTAAAAAGTAGGGAAACAAAAGAGGGTAATACAGAAGTTTTAGAACGACAATTATACAATTATAAATGTTATTTCTGGATAACATGGTTGCGAATGGAAGGGAGGGACTGTTCGACTTTGAGAACTGAAAGTTACTCTTCAATTTTTCTGTGCGAGCCCCGCGAAATGGAGGGCCAGTGCGGCATCCTTAGCGTGTAACGTGTTCAGAAAATCCCAGGCGTAACAGCGAGAGTTGTTGAACTAGGAAATAAAGGCGGATTCACACACTTTAGCGACAATGTTGATGAAAAGTTTTCACTGTTAACATTCGAGGTTCTCGGTATTAAGACAATTGGCTGTGCCCGACAACATTCCTTCTTGAACGCAATCAATTCGACATGTGTTCTCTTTTTATAAATAGGAACAACGGCGTCTTTCGTTTAAACGTGGTTGGAAAACCAGAGTAATAAACGATTACGGTGCGAAAGGTAGCCATTGACAGATATAACCCACATGTCAGAACAGCGCCTTTCAGTTTGGTATAGTGACAAACATCTGTGTTACCTATTAGCCGTACACCAGGGAAATGCTAAACCCGTTGCACTGAAAAAGCCGAAAGACTAAGCACATTTGGGATATAAAATACTGGACACATGAGATATTATGATCTACTGCTACTACTGCTGTTATTATTCACTGGGATCGATTCTGAGCACGCTAAGCATTGATTCACTTAACAGTAAGCCTCGCTTCTCGTCTGCCCAAAATTCCGTCACTGTTTATAAATGAAGTGTTAGCACTCCTCTGTTCAGGGAGCGCAGCTTCCTGTTTTTGGATGTTCGGCTAGATTTATCCCATATGTCACGATCTTTTCCAGGAAAGTTCTCACTCAAAAACATCTTCGGACTCCACCTGTAATGTACGGAGGTCGGATTTAGTGCTAGCAAACAAGGGCATTGCGGTTTTGTTTTTTCTATGTATCACGGTGTGACCCAAAGAACGGGAAGTTTTCGAATAGAGACTGATGGATGAGCACACCTACTTTATACAAATATAGCACAGAGTATGCCATTATGGAATGTCACGCATTTTATTTCTTGAAGATCATATCAGATTGATTAGCTCCACCTGGGCGCACACGTTTCTGCAGCCTGATAGGAACTTTATGCATGGCTCGACCTAACATTTCAGAAGAAATCCTCGAAACTATTCCCCTTCGAATTCTTGCCTTTATTTCTTCGGTGGTAGCAGATCGAGTACGGTAAATAGTTCTTTTAAGGTGGCCCCACAAGAGAGAGAGAGAGAGAGAGAGAGAGAGAGAGAGAGAGAGCGAGAGAGAGAGAGAGGGGGGGGGGGAGAGAAGAAAAGCAAATGCTGTCGAGACAGGCGATCTTGGGGGCCGCGCAGTGTCATCGCGCTTTGAAATAATACGGTTACCAAACAATCGTCGCACAGCTTCCATCGATATCAGTGCTGTTACTCCGTCTTGTTGAAACCAACCGTAGGTAGGAAAATGGGGCACTCGATGCGCAACAAAACTTTTCACCAAGGCAACCTACCGAACAGACGTTGCAGTGGTTGCGCACCCGTCACCATCTTCAAAAACGTAAGTGCCTGTAACGTCACTCTATGACATGCCGCACCATACAGTAACTTTGCTGTTGTACGATGGACGCTCGTGTAGCTGACGTAGATTTTGCTGAGGCCGATAGCGAAAATTCCGTCTATTGACAAAACCACTGTTCAAAAAATGGTTCAAATGGCTCTGAGCACTATGCGACTTAGCTTCTTAGGTCATCAGTCCCCTAGAACTTAGAACTACTTCAACCTAACTAACCTAAGGACATCACACACATCCATGCCCAAAGCAGGATTCGAACCTGCGACCGTAGCGGTCGCGCGGTTCCAGACTGTAGCGCCTAGAACCGCTCGGCCACCCCGGCCAGCAACATGCGTTCAGCATACTGTCTACGCATTAGCAGATCGTTACGTTAGAGCTGCTGAACGCTCTGCAATCCGCACGGACGGAATTTTAAATCAAATTTCAGTATTCGTTGAACACTGCAACTGTACAGCCGGCCGCTGTGGCCGAGCGGTTCAAGGCGCTTCTGTCTGGAACCGCGTGACAGCTACGGTCGCATGTTCGAATCCTGCCTCGGGCATATATGTATATAATGTCCTTAGGTTGGTTAGGCTTAAGTAGGTCTAAGTTCTAGGGGACTGATGACCTCAGTCCCATAGTGCTCAGAGCCATTTGAGCAACTGTACAGGCTCTGTGTGACGTCGAACAGTGCGAAGTGAGCTTCTTACGAAATCAGTTCGCACAGCCCTGATATCCTCTCCTGCACGAGCGGTTCTGGCTCTCCTCGCAATTTACTTCTTCATTGCAGAACACGTTGCTACAAAATTGCGAACCCATATATCGGCTGTAAGCGCTGAGAAAAAACGACCATGTCGTCCGATGTTTAAATGACTCCGAAATTCGCGACGTGCGGCCTTCACACTTTCATTGTTGTAATGGGCTTTTTACTGTAAAGACATGCTGCACACCGTACCATTCCTCCATGTTTACTGTCGATTAAATGGAAAGACAGTGGCGAGTAGTATTCTGCGTGTATGTCATTCGCCGCCACGTACCTCGCAGCATTGCCACAACACTTCCCAAAACTTCCCATTCTTTTGAATCACCCCGTATTACTCATAATCATTATCATCTTTAAGTTGAAACTGTAATAAGGAAGTGATCGCATACCTGCGACGGAGCGCTAGCAGTGTTGGCGGAGGACGTGTAGGGAGTGACAGCCGGCTCAGGCTGGCGTGTTGTTCAGACGCCCAGGTGCGCTTCTAACCTGCTTTCCCGCGGCCTTGTTAATATCAAACATCTGCTGCGGAATTAATCAGCCTACGTCAAATTGGCTGTTGGTAATTCCTTGAGCGTACAAGGAGAGCGCTGCTCGCGCGCCCTTGCTGTTGCCATATACTCGGAAGCGGTGTCCGGCTTGACCTCCTTCCCTCCAGAAGAAACCCACAACCCATCGGACTCCGTCCAGGATGAAATGTATATGAATTGATACACGTTAGTACTCGTTTCTCACATGGATGCTGCTACTTTCACTTTAAACTCTGCAATGCCGCCTGCGCATAAGGACCAAGAAGATATGAGAAATTAGGGCTCATAAGGAGGCATACATACAGTGGTTTTTTACGTCGCTCTATTTGCTAGTGGAACCGTAAAGCAAATGACTGATAGTCGTACAGGGTACCCTCCGCCACGCACAGTACGGTATCTATGCACATGCACGTATATGGAATTTATTCCCTTCGTCGAATGACAATCTTACATCAGAGTGAAAACAGACCTGGGAACAACAAACATGAAAAAATTTTAACAAGTTATCAGTTTTCATTCCAAGGGAAACGTTCCGGCATTTGCCATAAGTGCTTTAGAGAAACGACAGAAAAAAGAGAGATGGCTGCCCAGACTGTGGTATCGTACAGAGACAGTGGCGCCACACCAAAGTCGACAGCGTGAATCTATATCACAGGCATTAACGAGGACACTCTTCAGACCGCAGTGACGTATAGGAGGGGCTCCTGCAGTCTACATCTCCCCTCTCAGCACAGAAGCGCCCTCACGCTGAGGTCGTGTTTAAGAGGTCTGCTCAGTTCGAGACCTCAGCTACAGCAGTCGTAATCATAATCATCATCATCATCATCATCATCATCATCATCATTATATCATAATCATCATCTAGGACCAACGTGATAGTGAATGTTTCTGATGGACTTGTTCATTTAAATGTGAAACAGTTTGTTAATCCATGCATGAAGTGATGCTTTCATGGGCAATAACAGTTGTAACTTATCAAGCAATCCTGTGGCAAAGTATTCTGTAAAGTTGAGTAAATGTTTTATTCATTTATGTAATTAAGTGAACCAATACTTCACGTGTTCTAGTCTCACCGAGCAGTCTAGGAACCCACAGTTGTGGACAGCCGGGGGTACTTTCGCCTTGTCACAACACAGACGGCGATCTGAACCGGAGTCCTCCTCCATCGAGTGTCTCATCATTTCGTCGCCTCACCCGCTTTAGAGTCCTCAGTCGCCTGTTCTAGTTACAAAGGTTAGTGAAGAGGATAGTATCCGATTACTAGATCAGTGGTGAACATCATAAGTGCGTCGCGTAGCACCTGCAAGTACTGAAAGAAGATGAAAATGAATAGAATGTTTATAGAGTGCCGCAACAACCATCATCATATTTGCATTGACTTCCTTCAACGATAAAGCACTATTACGAGTGTAGAATACATACAACGTCGGACATCTTTCATGTTTTTACGGTGACAGGTGAGCTGCCGTGATATGAGGTCCTGGAACACCTGTTCATCGACGTATTTCCCCAACAAACATTCATGGTGATGTCATTATTTTCAGCGGTCATCTCATCGCAACTGACCTACAAACAAGCGTATCACATATAGCGGTGTTTTGTCAATAAATTAAAGGCAGACAGGCTGAAGAGGAACGGAAACCGGAGTGTTAGGATGGATGTCACGGACAGGTCACAAAACAGGTTGCGGCTGAGCTCTCAAGTAACAGAGTTGCTACGTCTCCATTCTCCTCACAGTATCAATAATGAAGATCGTGGTAAGCATCGCTTACAGCTCCGTCGTATTAGGGTGAGTGAGAGTTCAGTTGCAAGACACCTAACAGTGGCTCATTTGCATCAGTGGGTCCACAGATCTTTAGGATTCTTGCGTTTGGTTCCAGAGAAACAGTTTCTGTGATCGTCATAGACAGATTAATGTATCTACTTAACGGGTTTAGATCAGAGATTTTTTGCGACTCCATCTCTTTCAGTAACTTAGCCAACCCCGAAGTTAAGTTGCAGTTTTCATAATAAGATAAATCTTCGTAAAGTTCTCCACGTAATTTTGTTTCGTTGTGTGACTAGTCACCTGACTCTTACAACAGAACTTAGTGTTACTTAAACCTTGAGTTTGTTAGCAGACCTATTTCTTTTAAAAAATAAATATAATATCAGTTCCCTGTCTTCAGATTCACTGCTACTGGCAACAAATTAAAACTTTAGTAATACCTTTGCGTGCATTAAATTCTGCACTGGATTGCAAGGTTGTGTCTTATTCTTGATTAACGTCAGATACAGTTAGATTTCATATTCTGACACTCGCGGGTTTTGAAATTATGGTACCAGAATATGCCTCTCCTAGGGTTCTTGAGAATAAGATTAGAGCGATTAGTATGCGTCATTTTTTCTTGCCCAAAACACGAATGGAATAGAGAAGAAAATCTATAAAACTGGAATGATGTATTCTCCACAATGCACTGTACAATAGCTTTCGAAGAACGTGCATTGGTGAGCCGAAACATTAGCATTTTGGTCCACCTCTAGAACACGATACAGCAACAACTCTGCACTGCATTGATTCGACGAGTCCTTGCCAGGTTCCCAGAGGTATGTCGCACCCGATGTCTGAATACAGTACGCCCAAGAGTAGTGGCCAGTATGCGGCCAATAGAGCCCCATATGTGTTCCATAACCTTCAGACCAGGCGAATCTGTTGACCAAGGTATCAGCGTGAATGCACCTCAAACCACTGTAGCACCAGTTTGGCTTGTAACATGGGCAGTTATCCCGTTGGAAGGCGCTATCGCCGTCGGGGAAGACATCAAGCACGATGGCCTCCACGTAGTCAAGTGCTCACTACATCCTTAACGATGTCACTGGGACCAATTGGGAACATGTAGAGGTCGTCTGATGCGGAGCCGAGTGGTCAAAAACACCGGCTGAATGGTGTGTTCCGAAGCACTCGTACCTTTTCCAACATTGTTGGTTGGTTGGTTGGTTTGGGGAAGGAGACCAGACAGCGTGGTAATCGGTCTCTTCGGATTAGGGAAGGATGGGGAAGGAAGTCGGCCGTGCCCTTTCAGAGGAACCATCCCGGCATTGGCCTGGAGTGATTTAGGGAAATCACGGAAAACCTAAATCAGGATGGCCGGACGCGGGATTGAACCGTCGTCCTCCCGAATGCGAGTCCAGTGTTTAACCACTGCGCCACCTCGCTCGGTTTTCCAACATTGTGCTCTGTCGTCACATCTGTCACTGGTCGTCGCCTATCCTGCTTTATAGCGCAGACAAAGCTTCGGCCTCCGCGTTCTGCGAGGAGGCGTGGATATGCAACATAGTGTCGGCTGTTCACAGCTTCACCATACTTCAGTCATTTTCCATAGACGCTCGTGACAGTAGCATGTGTAACAGTTTCCCCGCTTCCGAGTTGCTCGTGCCCATGCACTGGGCCATAGTAATCTGCCTTTTGTGGAAGTCGATTATGTCTGTCAGTTACTCCCGTTGCCGCTCATACTGTCACTAGAGTATTTCCTGAGTCCTCTCTACTCCGCTAATACATGCGGCCCAGTCACATTAATATGACAGCCGCCTATCTTACTTGCAGATGGTAGAACTAGCACATTGGAGGATATAAAGCGTATACCGGGGGGGGGGGGGGGGGGAACTCTGCACTCGTTGCCGTAATGTGGAAACTCACTGATTTATCCGTTTATCTGACCTCAAAAAGGGCATCATCACTCGCTCGCTTTCGGGACACAGGTGGAATCATTTGCAAAATTGTTAAGTTCATAAATTGGTCGCATGGTGCCCCAGTTAATGTACACTGTCCGTGGAAAAATGGCGCTGTCCAAAACCGGCGCCGAGGCAACTGTGATGCACCATGGGCCATAGAAGTAGGGGGGAGGGGGCAACAAGGTTTGTCCCTGAGTGCATACCTGCCCCTCATGTAGGCAACCTGCACTGATGAATTGCACTGATGTCCTTGTTGCCCCCCTACTCATAGATGAACGATGGCTGCAGGGATCTGTATGGGTGACTGCCCTGATGAACCAAGGGGGTACCAAAAGTGTCTCCTCAACGACAGTTCAGCGAAAATGGCTGGTTGTGGGCTTCTGGAGCAGGCTCCTAGTTCCTGCACCCAAGGTGATTGCTGTTCACTGGTGACAGAGGCTTAAAGTTGCAGACCAATACGGCAACTGCACGTCCACTGAGTGGCATCAGGTGGCGTCCGCAAATGATGGATGGCCATTGGTGTGTACGGAGTGAAGCATATGAAAGCAAATACCCTGCAACAATCGTCAGAAGAGTCCAGACAGGACGGCATTCCCTGGGTGCCTTTGTCATTCTCGAGGGCACAACGGTTTTTCAAGACTATGCATATATCCGTCGGAACCACGTCTATTCCTTTATGTAGTTTGGTTTTTCTTGGCGCGATGGAATCTACAAGCAGGACAATGCAACGTGTCACACAGGTCCTAATGTACACCAGGATGAGTATAACGTACTCCTCTGGCCACCAAACTGCCCACATTTAAACCCAATCGATGATGTGGGGGACCACCTTGATCGGGCAGTTTGTGCCATGGAAACCGAGGAATCAAGCGCAGATGACCATGGCACTGAAGTCGGTATGGTTCCACATCCCTGATGGTATCTTCCAGAACCTCACTGACTGCCTTCCTGCACGTCTTGCAGCAGTCTGCACTGCAAATGAAGGTTATTCAGGCTTCTGACAAGTTAATATGACTGGTCAGTTTATTTTCCTTACAATGTCAATCACAAGCAACATCAGCAGGCGATATTCAGTGTCGCTTTGGGCAGTGGTCACATGATTTTGACACATCAGCGTACGTAGATGTAAACTGCCTGTTTTGGTTTCCATCCTACGCAGCAGTACTGGTACCTACATTGTGTGATGGCTTGAGTTTACACGTTCGGAGTTGAACGACCTTATACGGAAAAGGTATAGCCGAGGAAAGCAAACTGTTGATTGTTTTGTTATTTCTACACCTGCCCGAATGAGTGCACGAGCTAACACAATGAGAGCTGTTTACCGTGGCGCGCCCAGGCCTAACAGGCAGGGGAAGTGCGTGGGCAGGCGCCTACGGCCCTCGTTCGGAAATGGTGCCCCCTCGAGAGTCAATAGGCGCCGTGTCGGAGCGCGCCCGCACTCTCCGTTAAACCAACTGCCGCGGCGGTGTTGTCCGAGCGGTTAGAGGCCCTCGGCGCCAGGCATCGTTAGCACGCGGCGCCGGGGCGCCCTGCACCCAGCCACGGGTCCGCCAAGCGCCGCCCCCACCACCCACCGAGGGACAGCAGCCACTGAGCCAGCCTGTTTACGACCTGCGTCCCATGTTTATTCTCCATAGTGCCCTCTCTGTTCAGACTCACACCGGCACACCGTTACCAATCACTGCTATTAGTTCACACTCGAAATTGTCCTAAATGTACAATGAGATGACAAAAGTCATGAGATATCTCGTAATATCGTGTCGGACCTCCTTTTGCCCGGAGTAGCGCAGCAATTCTACGCGGCATGGGCTCAACAAGTCGTTAGAAGTCCCTTGCAGAAATACCGAGCTACACTACTGGCCATTAAAATTGCTACACCAAACGCGAAATTTATCCGACAGGAAGAAGATGCTGTGATGTGCAAATGATCAGCTTTTTCAGAGCATTCACACAAGATTGGCGTCCGTGGCGACACCTACAACGTGCTGACATAAGGAAAGATTACAACCGATTTCTCATACACAAACAGCAGTTGACCGGCGTTGCCTGGTGAAACGTTGTTGTGATGCCTCGTGTAAGGAGACGAAATGCGTACCATCACGTTTCCGGCTTTGATAAAGGTCGGATGGTAGCCTACCACGATTGCTGTTTATGGTATCGTGACATTGCTGCTCGCGTTGGTCGAGATCCAATGACTGTTAGCAGAATATGCAATCGGTGGGTTGAGGAGGGTAATACGGAACGCCGTGCTGGATCCCAACGGCCTCGTATCACTAGCAGTCGAGATGACAGGCATCTTATCTGCATGGCTGTAACGGATCGTGCAGCCACGTCTCGATCCCTGAGTCAACAGATGGGGACGTTTGCAAGACAACAACCATCTGCACGAACAGTTCAACGACGTTTGCAGCAGCATGGACTGTCAGCTCGGAGACGATGGCTGCGGTTACCCTTGACGCTATATCACAGACAGGAGCACCTGCGATGGTGTACTTAACGACGAACCTGGGTGCACGAATGGCAAAACGTCATTTTTTCGGATGAATCCAGGTTCTGTTTACAGCATCATGACGTTCGCATCCGTGTTTGGCGACATCGCGATGAACGCACATTGGAAGCGTGTAATCGTCATCGCCATACTGGCGTATCACCCGGCGTGATGGTTAGGGGTGCCATTGGTTACAGGTCTCGGTCACCTCTAGTTCGCATTGACGGCACTTTGAACAGTGGACGTTACATTTTAGTTGTGTAACGACCCGTGGCTCTACCCTTCATTCGATCCCTGCGAAACCCTACATTTCAGCAGGATAATGCACGACCGCATGTTGCAAGTCCTGTACGGGCCTTTCTGGATACAGAAAATGTTCGACTGCTGCCCTGGCCGGCACATTCTCCAGATCTCTCATCAACGCCAGTCACTACTGTTGATGAACTGTGGTATCGTGTTGAAAGTGCATGGGCAGCTGTACCTGTACACGCCACCCAAGCTCAGTTTGACTCAATGCCCAGGCGTATCAAGGCTGTTATTACGACCAGAGGTAGTTGTTCTGATTACTGATTTCTCAGGATCTATGCACCCAACGATCTATACGAACTGACCGCCGGATTATATCCCTCAGATGTCCGATGGGATACATGTAGAGCGATCTGGGAGGCCAAACCATTCATTCGAATTGTCGAGAGTGTTCTTCCAACCAGTCACGAGCAATTATTGCCCGATGACATGACAAGGTTGTTTGGGAACATGAAGTCCATCAGTGGGGTGCAAATGGGCTCCAAGTAGCAGAAATTAATCGTTTCCAGTCAATAATCGGTTCAGTTCGACCAGAGGACTCAGTCCATTCCATGTAAAAACAGCCCATAGTATGATGGAGCCACCAGCAGCATCCACAGTGCCTTGTTCGGTACTTGGGTCTGTGGCTTCGTGAAGACTTCACCACACTCTAACCCTGCCATTAGCTCTTACCAAATGAATTGGGGATTCATCTGACCAGGTACGGCTTCCCGGTAGTTTAGGGTCCAACCAATATGGTTACGAACCCAGCAGAGGCGTTGCAGGCGATAAAGCGCTGTTAGCAATGGCAGTCGGATCGCTCCTCTGCTGCCATAGCACATTAACGTCATATTTCGCCACCCTGTTCTAATGGATACGTCCGTCGTATGTCTCACATTGACTTCTGCAGTTATTTCACGCAGTACTGCTTGTCTTTTAGCACTCACAACTCAACGCAAACGTCGCTCCTGTCGGTCGTTAAGTGAAGGCCGTCGGCCACTGCGTTTTCCGTGCTGACAGGTAATAGCTGAAACTTGATATTCTCGGCACACCCTTGACATTATGAATCTCGGAATATCGACTTCCCTAACGATTTCCGAAATGGAATGTCCCATGCGTCTAGCTCCAAGACCGTTAATTCCCGTGGTGCAGCCATAATCACGTTTGAAGCCTTTTCACATGGGTCATCTGGCTCAAATAACGATTCCGCCAATGCACTCCCTTTTATACCCTGTGTACGCGATACTACCGCCAGTTGTATATATGTGCACATCACTATCCCATGACTTACAGCGCGAGGTGCGTAAGACGTAAAAATTTCTCATTTTCTGATACCTTCGAGATAAAGAAACTTGCTTTTCGCCCCGGAGAGCCATGCAGTGTTGCTGCCTCATTAACATCCGTACACTCATATTATTCGGGAAATCTGTGATACGTAAGGTCAGTGAAAGACTTAGGTTTGTTGGAAGGATTCTGCGGAACAGGAAAGAAAAATCCGTAGTAGGCGTTAGTGCAAACTTTTGGAGTTCTTATCAGGTGGATGAAACAGCAGACGTCGAACGAATTCTGAGACACGCTGCTAGGGGATCATAATCCATACATGTTATAAAAATGGATGTACGTACATATGTATGTATGTGTGTTTGGATGGATGACTTTATGTATGTTCCACATTTCCTCTTAAACCACTGTACGGAATTCAAACAAACATGGCATACGTATCTTATTGTCGAGAAATAATCGCTAAATGGGTAACAGCCACCTACCCATCAAAGGGATAAGGTGAAAAAGTAGTGCAGCCCAGGATGAACGAATAGGCAGATTTTACTCATTCAGTATTTAAAAAGACACACAATTCTAAATCTTTGCGAAACTTTTTCTCGCTGACAACCCCCACAAAATTAAAGAAAAGAAGTTTAGCGATCCCTACAGTTTCGCTGTTCTTTGAATAAAATCTACTCCATCAGGCGTGACGTTTTAATTAATTTCTTCTCTACTACTAACTTTATTCGCGAAACATTTTTCTAACACTATTCAAATATGCCATCGAATGTAGCGAGAAAATTACATCGTTGTACCACACATAGTTCAGGACATAATGATGTCGTACACATTGAGCTACGTGAGAATGGAACTGCAGGGCGAAATTCGCTAAGCATATCAAGTGTCAAATAAGATAAATAAATGTGGCATGTGCGCATGCAGGCAAAGGCACGTATAAAAAGCTCCTCCTAAACTCCAGCACCCATTTCAACCAGACTTTGTACGCATACTACTTACTACCTGGAAATAAATGCTATGGGGTTGTCAAGCAGCAACCTCATATTGAGGTGGGTGTGATAGCATGGAGAGAGAAGTGGGTGGTACGAGATGGACAGTGAGAGGTAGGAAGGAGATGTACAGATAGGGGGAGGAGTATATGGACAGATAAGGGGGAAAGGGGAAATGGATAGAAGGGGGAGGAGAAAGAGATGAACAGAGAGGAGGAGGAGGAGATGGACAGAGAGATTTTTTTTGGGGGGGGGAGGAGATTGCTAAAGAAAGGAGAGGAGATAGCTTTTGAGAGGATGGTGGATATTGACAGAAAGAGGGGAGAGAAGGAGACAGACACAGAGGAGGAGGAGGAGGAGGAGGAAGAGGAGGAAGAGGAAGAAGAGGAGGAAGAGGAAGAAGAGGAGGAAGAGGAAGAAGAGGAGGAAGAGGAAGAAGAGGAGGAAGAGGAAGAAGAGGAGGAAGAGGAAGAAGAGGAGGAAGAGGAAGAAGAAGAAGAAGAGGAAGAAGAAGAAGAAGAGGAGGAAGAAGGAGAGGAGGAGGAAGAAGGAGAGGAGGAGGAGGAAGAAGAAGAAGGGGAAGAGAAAGAGGAAGAGGAAGAAGAAGAGGAAGAAGAAGAGGAAGAGGAATAGGAGGAGGAAGTGGAGGAGTACGAGGAGGAGAAGAGCCAGATAAGGAGGACGAGGACAAGCAGGAGGAGAAAGAAAAGAAGGTGGACTTATAGAAGATTGTAATAAATACATACACGGGCAACGCCGGGGGCTCAGATAGTACGATAATATACCGCATAAGAATGTGTAACAGTCATGCTCACAGAAGGTAAGTGGGAATTCATTGAAGGAAGATGGCGTAGTTCTCGCATAACCCTGTTGGTTAAATTTTGAGACACTATTTGAAGATGACTCTGCGACCTTTGATGCCAGTGTCTTCTCCCACTTGTTAGTGCCACGAGAGTAAGCAAATAGGCTACATTTTAACACGCATACGGAGGTATATAAGCCTTCGTACTTCCCTCGCTTATTGTGTGACTTTAGCAGGATAGAAAATAGCTGATTTTGGTACGTACCCTACGCCACGCACTTTACAGTGGTTTACAGAGATTTATGTACACGTAGACCTTGAGGCAAAAATGTTTTGTTCTTAAATGGAGTAGAACACTTTTTGGTGGCAATCAAAAATTATTTAGCCGATGAGTATAGTGACCTAATGCTTGATGATTTTGACGTTGATTCTTTTCGCAAACAATATGAGAAAAGTTCTGAAATTAAGAAGAAAGGTGGTGAGAATTTGCTATCGTGGTGCAAACATAGCAAAGCGAGGAACGTCCATCAATTACATGAGCTTAAAAATGCGGGGGGTGGGGGGGGGGGGGGCGGCCGATGTGGCCGAGCGGTTCTAGGCGCTTCAGTCTGGAACTGCGCGACCGCTACGTCGCAGGTTCGAATCCTGCCTCGGGCATGGATGTGTGTAATGTCCCTAGGTTAGTTAGGTTTAAGTACTAAGTTCTAGGGGACTGATGACCTTAGATGTTAAGTCCCACAGCACTCAGAGCCATATTTTGGGGAGGTAGGGGGGGGGGCGGAGGATGGGGAAGAGTCCGCCAAAATCTCAGCAAATATTTAAAAGGAGAGGGGAATATTGAAAACATTACGTCAACTTTTTAATTCAGAGAATGTACGGTATTATAACGGGCAGCATTTTTTTTTAAATTAATCCCACGTTTATTTTACTGTGTCCATCAAACTTTGAAGCCTCTCTGAAATGAATGCTTTACACCTGTGCATACCCCGAGATTCCTCGACCTGAAACATGTGACTCGCAAATGTCTACCGCGCCGATCGAAATCACAGCGATCATTCAGTGAGTCAGTCGTGATATTCTGAAAGCATATAAGCCGAAGTTATTTTTTCAAAATGAATTTGTATCAATAATTTTACACTACGTATGCTAAGCATCATGGCAACGAGTCAAAAGACAAGAGCGAGCAAGAAGCTAATAATTTGTGGAATGAAGCTGAGCTTCTCCTAGTGAGCATATAAATCAAGAGATTGAAAATCTACATAATTATACGGCCCAAAGGAAGCCACAAACAATTTCGTTCTTCATCTGCAAAGGAGGTAGACGTTCAAAGGCACTTAGTGCATATAATGCATCAGTCGACTGTTCGTTTTTCAGGGGTCCCTCAAAACGGTCAATACTACACTCCTGGAAATGGAAAAACGAACACATTGACACCGGTGTGTCAGACCCACCATACTTGCTCCGGACACTGCGAGAGGGCTGTACAAGCAATGATCACACGCACGGCACAGCGGAGACACCAGGAACCGCGGTGTTGGCCGTCGAATGGCGCTAGCTGCGCAGCATTTGTGCACCGCCGCCGTCAGTGTCAGCCAGTTTGCCGTGGCATACGGAGCTCCATCGCAGTCTTTAACACTGGTAGCATGCCGCGACAGCGTGGACGTGAACCGTATGTGCAGTTGACGGACTTTGAGCGAGGGCGTATAGTGGGCATGCGGGAGGCCGGGTGGACGTACCGCCGAATTGCTCAACACGTGGGGCCTGAGATCTCCACAGTACATCGATGTTGTCGCCAGTGGTCGGCGGAAGGTGCACGTGCCCGTCGACCTGGGACCGGACCGCAGCGACGCACGGATGCACGCCAAGACCGTAGGGTCCTACGCAGTGCCGTAGGGGACCGCACCGCCACTTCCCAGCAAATTAGGGACACTGTTGCTCCTGGGGTATCGGCGAGGACCATTCGCAACCGTCTCCATGAAGCTGGGCTACGGTCCCGCACACCGTTAGGCCGTCTTCCGCTCACGCCCCAACATCGTGCAGCCCGCCTCCAGTGGTGTCGCGACAGGCGTGAATGGGGGGACGAATGGAGACGTGTCGTCTTCAGCGATGAGAGTCGCTTCTGCCTTGGTGCCAATGATGGTCGTATGCGTGTTTGGCGCCGTGCAGGTGAGCGCCACAATCAGGACTGCATACGACCGAGGCACACAGGACCAACACCCGGCATCATGGTGTGGGGAGCGATCTCCTACACTGGCCGTACACCACTGGTGATCGTCGAGGGGACACTGAATAGTGCACGGTACATCCAAACCGTCATCGAACCCATCGTTCTACCATTCCTAGACCGGCAAGGGAACTTGCTGTTCCAACAGTACAATGCACGTTCGCATGTATCCCGTGCCACCCAACGTGCTCTAGAAGGTGTAAGTCAACTACCCTGGCCAGCAAGATCTCCGGATCTGTCCCCCATTGAGCATGTTTGGGACTGGATGAAGCGTCGTCTCACGCGGTCTGCACGTCCAGCACGAACGCTGGTCCAACTGAGGCGCCAGGTGGAAATGGCATGGCAAGCCGTTCCACAGGACTACATCCAGCATCTCTACGATCGTCTCCATGGGAGAATAGCAGCCTGCATTGCTGCGAAAGGTGGATATACACTGTACTAGTGCCGACATTGTGCATGCTCTGTTGCCTGTGTCTATGTGCCTGTGGTTCTGTCAGTGTGATCATGTGACGTATCTGACCCCAGGAATGTGTCAATAAAGTTTCCCCTTCCTGGGACAATGAATTCACGGTGTTCTTATTTCAATTTCCAGGAGTGTATTTTCGTGGAGCCTCTTTGTCTGTCTGTCAGTGTCCATCCGACCGTCCGAATATTACTCACGGTTAGCACGCTTTAAGGTAAAGTGTTTTTAATCTCTTGCCAAAAACACGGTTTAATGCCCTTTATAAATAAAACATGGTTTTATTAAAGAGTGTTAATCAATATTCGCAACAAATTTTCATTTTTATTTATTATTACCCACCACATCACTAACGGGGGAGGGTAGTCCAATTGAAAGAACGAAACCTTCATGTAGTTGATGTATGGCCCTTGCCAGGCTCCGATGTTACATGCAGCAAGAAATTTACAGTCAAAGGCGCAACCACCATCTCTGCACCGGAATCTTCTAAAATAGTCTAATGTCGCTGTTCATTTGGTATCTAACACAAAAGTATAATTGTATACCTCCATGAGATATGTAGCTGTTAAATTCTTACCGGTTTCGATAATTATAACTGAATATTCCTTGATAAAAGTTATTACACCACAAAATAAAAAAGCCCTCCCTCCCTTTCTCCCACCCCCTCTCTCTCGTGTTTTGTGTGTGTGTGTGTGTGTGTGTGTGTGTGTGTGTGTGTGTGTGTGGTTTTTCTGGGACATTGGGGCACAATGATCCGTAAGTCGTAACTTATCGTAGGCTACTATGTGTATTGTGAATCACCTTGGCACAGTTTGCATAAGATGTCACTGATCTTAGATCTTACAGAGGACATAACATTGCTAAGCGTGATGTCAGAGAACATCTCTACGACTGCTTAAGCAAAGAAACAAAACAAAGATCCTTTCAGGCTACGGAAAACATACAGATGGTCTCACAAAATGGTGAACACTACTGCTTCGTCTTTGAGGCATAAGTTTACTGGATCTTATTGACACTGTGGCAAGGTGATTTAGAATAACACGCTGTGATCTACTGCGAAGTATGACTGACATGATCGATGTTCGTTTCCGCACTCCCCCCCCCCCCCCCCCCCCCACACACACACACAGATAGGTAGGGTGGGTGGGTGGGTGGATGGATGGATGGATGGATGGGGAAAGGAGAGAGAGAGAGAGAGAGAGAGAGAGAGAGAGAGAGAGAGAGAGAGAGAGGGGGGGGGGGGGGGTGAGATTTTCTATTCGGTGTTGTCAGCAAATTCAGAGTGATACTTCGAAACTCCTGAAATGTCCCAACGGAATGCTACCTGATGCACGGTGGTAACTGCACCGTTAAGAGGACAGCATCTCTCAGTATAGACTAACCGTTTTGCTTCTATGCATCCACTCTTCAACAGCTGACCTGCCGCCCAGGGAATTGCTTGCTCTAGCCACATGCACTTGGAGGTACTAACCGACCTAAAAACATTCTACTTTAAGCTCGCTGAATAGATGCGCTCCAGCCTTACTGTCCAGTGCGCCCGGCACTGCAACTAATGGACTGTTGTGACTGCACGCATCTCTTAAGAGAAGCAGCAGCGCTCGCCCGCGACCTCGTGCAACTCGTGGCGGAGCTGGTCGACCAATCGCTGTGGCGCAAGGTGGTCTACGGCGTCACTGGCAGATATAGGGGGTAATCCCCGACACAGACGGGGGAAATCCCGGCGTGGCGCATCTGGCGCTAAGTGGCGGCACGCGCTGCCGGGTGCAGGATGAAGGGGACTAGTAGGTTAGCGATAGCAGCCCCTTCATCTCGCCGCCGCTCTAAGCGCTCCTACTATTCTCGGAGCACCGTCTGCGGGCGGCCTCTCTTTAGCTGTGGGCCGCTTCCCAGTTACCACTAATATACCATCACTAATCTTTCTTCCTCGTCTCTCATGTCACATATTAACCTTTTCCCAGGGACACTACGGACTGCCCCCTTCGTACAGGTGAGATAGAAGATACTAGTGTCACCCCACCCCTCCTCTCAACCACTATTTCTTTCAAGAATCTAACTCCCAAGTTTAAAACAGCACCAAACATCTGATTACCATTCAAATGAATTAATTTGTTAACTATTAGATATTAATCATGTAAGAGAAAATACACTACTGGCCATCCACGAAGATGACGTGCTACAGACGCTAAATTTAAGGGACAGGAAGAAGAGGCTGTGATTTGCAAATGATTAACTTTTCAGAGCATTCACACAAGGTTGGCGCCGGTGGCGGCACATACAACGTGTTGACATGAGGAAAGTTTCCAACCGATTTCTCATACACAAACAGCAGTTGACCGGCGTTGTCTGGTGAAACGCTGTTGTGATGCCTCGTGTAAGGAGGAGAAATGCGTACCATCACGTTTCCGATTTAAATAAAGGTCGGATTGTAGCCTAACGCGATTGCGGTTTATTGCATCGCAACATTGCTGCCCGCATTGGTCTAGATCCGATGACTGTTAGCAGAATATGGAATCGTTGGGTTCAGGAGGGTAGTACGGAACGCCGTGCTGGATCCCAACGGCCTCGTATCACTAGCAGTCGGGATAACAGGCATCTTATCCGCATGGCTGTAACGGATCGTGCAGCCACGTCTCGATCCCTCAGTCAACAGATCGGGACGTTTGCAAGACAACAACCATCTCCACGAACAGTTCGACGACGTTTGCAGCAGCATGGACTATTAGCTCGCAGACCATGGCTGCGGTTACCGTTGACGATGCATCACAGACAGGAGCGCCTGCGATGGTGTACTCAACTACGAACCTGGGTGCACGAATGGCAAAACGTCATTTTTTCGGATGAATCCAGGTTTTGTTTACAGCATCATAACGTTCGCATCCGTGTTTGGCGACATCGCGGTGAACGCACATTTGAAGCGTGTATTCGTCATCGCCTCGCCATACTGGCGTATCACCCGGTGTGATGGTATGGGGCGCCATTGGTCACTCGTCTCGGTCACCTCTAGTTCGCACTGACGGCACTTTGAACAGTGGACGTTACATTTCAGATGTCTAACGACCCGTGGCTCTACCCTTCATTCGATCCCTGCGAAACCATACATTTCAGCAGGATAATGTACGACCGTATGTTGTAGGTCCTGTACGGGCCTTTCTGGATATAGAAACTGTTCGACTGCTGCCCCGGCCAGCACATTCTCCAGATCTCTCACCAATTGAAAACGTCTGGTCAATGGTGGCCGAGCAACTGGCTCGTCGGAATACGCCAGTCACTACTCTTGATGAACTGTGGTATCGTGTTGAAGCTGCATGGGCAGCTGTACCTGGACACGCTATCCAAGCTCTGTCTGGCTCAATGCCCAGGCGTATCAAGGCCGTTATTACGGCCAGAGATGGTTTTTCTGGGTACTGATTTCTCACGATCTATGCACCCAAACTGCGTGAAAATGTAATCACATGTCAGTTCTAGTATAATATATTTGTCCAATGAATACCTGTTTATCATCTGCATTTCTTCTTGGTGTAGCAATTTTAATGGCCAGTAGTGTAAGTTTATAAATGGCTTGAAGCTATGTGTAATGTTTGGTGGATTTTGCTACGAGCACTCACTCTCATAAACTGGATGAATACGATATGGGTAATTCACTTACCATGAGGTACATTGCCTGAAGACATGCAGGGTGCTAGTGGTGTAACAGTAGATACCGTATTTACCCTCTTCAGTGTGCTGTATTTTAATTTTTTTCTCTTCACTGTGTCCAACAGTGTTCCTGCAAACTCGTTACATATTTTACAACCTGATGTTTTTTTTCTCGCAGTCGTAACTAAACCTCTAAGTCTGTCAGTAGAGACTAACCGTTTGACATCCAAGCGTCCACACTTCAACACCTGACCAGCTGCCTTGGGGAAAATAAGAACTAATGGCTTCTTGGTTCCACTTGTACATGTACTAACCAACCTAAAAACATTTTACTATAATTATTAGTCTGTAAATGAAGTAAATACTGATGTAATGTTGCTCAGTACACTGTCCTCAGTCTCTGGTAAAAATATCTGAACTTATATCCCTAACACCCAATAATCACAGTTTCTAATTATATTAGTTGTGTTACTGCGCTAAAACTTTAAGATAAGGTTATACCTCTTAAGAAGTAGACTATTCCAGCATTTTTAAATTCTGTTACCCTGAAAACAATTAGATAGGCAACTTGCTACTGGCGATGGACGACCATGCACTGGGTTAGCCACTTAGTATAATAGATAAATTATTTTCTGTCATCCGCGCAAGTCATAGCTATCAGCACCTATCATTTTTTTTTTTTTTTTTTTTTTTTTTACATGACGTGTCCATGTCCTGCGTACCAAGAGTTCTGACTTAAACGAGTAGTACGGCGAGTTATGTAACATCTTCCATATTTCAATAACAAGTTTAGAAGGGGCACTTGCTGATTTCAGAGGCTTTTCCAGTATAAGTAACAGCATATGCACTTATGATGTCCAACCGAGTAGGCTTTTTTCCTGCTAAGGTCTGGTTAGACTAGAGGTTGCAACATCCAAGGCGGAAGACTGGGTCCCTGCGGAAATATAGCGAAAAAAGGAGACATTGTCAACGTAACTGTGTGTGTGTGTGTGTGTGTGTGTGTGTCCCTCCACCCCCCCCCCCCCCACCCACCGTTTCTTCCTGCTCAGATTTCAACAATGGACTGACACGTAACTTTCGATTCTCCACTCCAGCTCATGTCTGAAGGTAGCAGCGCATGAAGAATGGACGCAAGAGAACTATGGCCAGATAGCTGCCTAGTTCGTTGATATTCCATTCCTCCGGTGCTTTATTTACGACCTCTAAGTTGGTCACATAAATTCTGCACAAGTGCGAGTAAAAGCGATAGGATCGTTGCGTTCGGTATCTTAATCACGCCCCATATCCGTCCCACATCAGCCACAATGGAGACGCGCCAACTCAATCACCAACAGTATTTGCTCTCCAGCCATCATCATTCCATAAAGATTTTTCCCTACTGCTAATGCCAGTCGGCGAGCCTCTCTGGAAGAAATGCCTCTTGGGATGCATGCCTCGTTCGCCGCTTCTGACACGCCACTGAGTTGGGTACACACACGGACGCCGTGGCGAGGTCATTCCCTGGAACGCGTGTACCTGTCCATGCGGTATGCCAGTTGACGAGCGGAATGCCGGCCGCGGCGCGTCATGTCGAAAGACTCAGACATGCCGATTGCAGCCTGCACTGTGTCCAGCAATCCGGGCTGCGAAAGAACGCAGCTGACTCACAAGCGTACAGAGAGATTTGTTAGATGCTGCTGTATATGGTCGGTCGTTAAGAGACCTCATATTGTGTATATTTTTGTCCTCGAACGTTGTCCAGTGAGGTAAGCTATCCGTGTAACTGCCACCGTCGATGTGCACCTTTCTTACAATAAGCCATTCTTCATCAGAAAAATTACAGAATCACGTACGGAACACAATAAGGTCGCCATCAGTTAGGAGTAACTAGACGAGAGCACTATATGGACTCATGGGAGAGTCGTCGAAATATAAAGCACTGTAATACAGTAACACGTAATGTATAATTGAAACAGGCTTAACCTTTCCCGCTGAATAGCATGCAGACACACGATCTCGGGCAGTATAGTGATGGGATTGCGTTAGCGAGGGCTTAGGAGATACTGAGAAAGTTTCAAGATTAGTAAAATTATTAAAAAACAGTAAAGGAAGACAGAGTGATGAGAAAAGTAGTTACACTCCTCAGTTAAAGGTAGACCTACTTCGTAATAACTGACGAACAGAAAGAGTGAAAAGATTTGCGTATATGGAAGGAGATACAGAGAGATTTTAGGATACGTCTGAAGGAATACACTGATGAATGGATTAATAGATTAAGAGAGAGAGGGGAGGGGGAAGGAAATCTTGAGGTAGATAAGAAAGGGCAAGGAAAAAAAGAGAGAGATAGTGACGTATAGTAATAGGGACGTATATAATACGAACAGCAGGAGGAAAGATGTACACCTTAACGTAGACAGAAGACGAACGAATTGTGGGAGGGGTAATTCAGCTGAGGCATGGGTACACGGACTGAGATATGGAGGACTGGCCAGAGAATAGAGAGCTTGAATGTGCGAATGTGGGAAAAAAAGAAAAAAGAAAAAAGAAACGAGACAGAAACATATTGCGCTCGACAGAAATTCGGGACAGTCTCTAACACTGACTGGACGTATCATATTTCTGATCTTCTCGAGTTATGAAACACATGCAAGCTACTTCTCTATTTGCAGTGGTCCTAGGGATACCTTCTTTCACACTATTTTTCCTCCTAGACACATATGGACTAAGCCCGAAAGAACTTTCTGTACGCATTCTACTGTTAAGTTTTTTAACGTATCACTGACTCCTTATAGCCAACACCTGTTCTAGGTATATCTTATCTCTGCCGTGTTTTTGTTTCTTATACGGTAACCTTACATGTGTAAATCGTGTGTTCGAACTCCTATCCCCAGAGATGGTAATGGTGTGTCATTTTTATATACTTTTTAACATTGAGAGACGGTAAGTCAGTTGTATACCAGGCTTAAGCAAACTCTCTCAAGGGGACCGCGGCTACTCACTATCACCAATTTCGCGTAAATTTATGGTATGTGCAGGGCATCGCCGCGAAAGAAGTGACAAAAATAGGAGAATTTTTGACGCGGGTCTTATGAGGCATGTGAAATTTGTTCTAGGGTAGTTGCCAGCCAGCGGTTGGCGTAGCAAAGGAGAACAGGATGGTAACCCGAGCGCTGTGGGGTCGATTCCGCATGTGGAAACTATTTCTTCATTTTCGATTTCAATTTTTACGCTACTTAAACTGCAAATAAACCAAAATAATTCTGTGTATTCTATTTATTAATATATTTATAAAAGGCATGAAAAGGAAAGTCAAAGGCAAAGTATAGGAATGTCGTCATTACTTCATCAAAAACCGGGAAGCTTATAACCACCTTATACAAGAAGTTTCTGACGGATGTGATGGAGCCCCACGTCCAGGGGGACGAATTCCTTCTTGGGGAGAAACAACAAACCCAAAATTATACGACGAGATTATTCAAGCAGAAGCATCTCTGCCATTGTGCAGTATTAAACTGATTCCCGTCAAATGCTCTCCGCTATTGCACCGCTGCGATGTCTTTTGATTTCGTCAGGTAAATAATTTCATTAGATAGCTACAAAACTGCTCTTATCTCATCCGACATCCCGAATTTTCCTTCACCTTCCCGTTCCATGCCTTTTGTGAAAATATTATACATACAATACATTGAACCTAGGTAACCTTCCCGCATTTTTGGGCCAGTCTTCTGATAGTGTTTGAATGATAACTCCCCCCTTTGTCTGTAAAAACTTCTTTACTTTGCATCACTAACATGATTTAGGCCTTAAGCCATTATCAAGTACAAGAATATTGGATATCATTAGACTTTGCTGTACCCGACATCGTTGTTCTTGATAATGGCTTAAGGCCAAAATCATGATAATAATATAAAATAATGATATTTATACAGTCAAATGGCAGAAATATCATTCCAATACTAAACGTTATTTAGGTTTCTTTTGCAGTGTAATTAACACAAAACTTGAAGATAAAATTTTCCGAATATCGGCTCGATCCCAAGGCAATTGGATTACAGTTCTGTGCTGTTTTCACTGCTCTAACCGCTGTATGGACAGTACGCTAACAAAAATTTCACATGCCTCGGCTGATCCGCGCCAAAAATGCAACTTTTTTTTTGTAATCGCTTGGCCATCTGGAGCCTCTACTTCTGGTTCAAATGGCTCTGAGCACTATGGGACTTAACATCTGTGGTCATCAGTGTCCTAGAACCTAGAACTACTTAAACCTAACTAACCTAAAGACATCACACACATCAATGCCCGATGCAGGATACGAACCTGCGACTTTAGCAGTCGCGCGGTTCCAGATTGAAGCGCCTAGAACCGCACGGCCACACCAGCCAGCTGTCACAACCCAGAAAAGGTCCACTACAGTAACTATTCGCCTAAGATACGCTACCCTTCTCTCTTGAATGAATTATGTCTTAAGGTTATAATTCATGTCTGAAATTTCCGATAAAAATTTCGCCTACTTCTGGTCTCCAATAAACCTGCGATTTTAGTCCACAGATGCCGAATTAGATCGCGATTATGATACTTTTCGTCCTCAGGATGCCACAAACACCCTTTCTAGCAATGAACTTACCAGCTTCTCGAAGTCCATACCTCGAGTTTAAGAGCGTCGGTCGATTTGACCGAAGAAAACAAATGGATTTGAATTTCACCGATTTTCGTCCAAAGCCTCTACATCCGTAAAGTTTTAGACAACATAGTTGTATGGAGATAAGGAGCGATTAATTTACTTATAATCAATTATTCAAAGTGACAGTCACAATCGCATTATTTATTTTGCCGTCAACCGGTTTCAACCCGCGATGGGGTCATCTTCAGGGCAATTTACACCATTTGGTCGCTCGCTGGAGTCGTCACTCTGCCTGGTTAGTTGGTTGGTTGGTTTGGGGGAAGAGACCAAACAGCGAGGTCATCGGTCTCATCGGGTTAGGGAAGGACGGAGAAGGAAGTCGGCCGTGCCCTTTCAAAGGAACCATCCCGGCATTTGTCTGGAGTCTGGAAATCACGGAAAACCTAAATGAGGATGGCCGGACGCGGGATTGAACCGTCGTCCCCCCGAATGCGAGTCCAGTGTGCTAGCCACTGCGCCACCTCGCTCGGTCACCCTGCCTGTGCACGGTTGGTAACAAGGTGTAAATTGCCCTGAAGATGACACCATCGCGGGTTGAAACCGGTTGACGGCAAAATAAATAATGCGATTGTGACTATCATTTTGAATAATTGGTCTCTACATCCGGGCGATGAGATCGGCTACAGTGTGGCCATAAGAGTAGAGGTGTACTAATTTGAAAAGATCGGCCGATTTCATTTGTCGGCGGAATCCATCAATACCAGTGCCACTGTGACCGGAACATAAGAAGCAGCGAGCAAGGGCAGCCATTGGCCCCCTGGGTCAGAACAGGAGACGGGCACCCGGCCAGTATGTGGAAGGGGGGGGGGGGGGGGAGGGAGATGGGAGGAGTACAAAGAGCAGGTAGGTAGCGCAGTAGAGGGGTCACGGTTTCACTCGCGCTAGAAGCCTAGTGAAAGCTTCCCTGTGTGGCCCTCTCGACTCTGCAGCCGCGGTGTCATCGCTGTCGCAAAGCCGGGAGCAGGTGGACGTGGCGGCTCGGCGTGGCGCGACGCGGCTCTGTTGTGAAACCTGCGGCCAGGGAATGCGGCGGCGGCAAGCTGCCTTTAAAGGAGCCCCGTGGCGCTTAACCTGATTCCTCAGCACGCAGCAGCGCCGCGATAAACGATACGGCGCGCCACCGGCGGGCGGTCGCGCTGTGCTGCGCCGGGCTGGGCTGGCCGCGGCCGCGCTCTGACAGCTGACAGCTCGCCCAAACTGAATAACGTCGTCAGTGGCAACAGGTGCCGCGCAACAACCACCTCCAGCAGCGACTCCACTCCGTGTTGTTATGACGTTCTCACTGTCGTGTACTGAACCTTGTCTGCTGACAACTTCATCCGTCCTCGGTGCCGGTAACGGGTCATTACCGACACGCTCAGCGCCATGTCTAGTTCGTCGGCATCACTTACATCTGGATCTCAATTTACATACGTCCTGTAACGTTCGATATCTATCCAAAAGTACAATCTCTCGACGTGGCGAGTCAGTGCATTCTCAATTCGGAGCACAAGACAGTTAAAATCCTCCGTCTAGCTATCCAGACGTAAGTTTCCCATCCCCTATTGAATGGTACACTGTCCGGTCACATTCATGGGACTACCTGCCAGAAGCCTAAATAAAAATTTCGCAGCGCAGACGGCTGCGAGACGGGCAGGAAGATCGGTTGAATGGTGTAACTGGCAAATGGGTAGCCGAGTATACAGACATGTCTATGTTTTAACGTTATGAAATATGTTACTGGGTGGTGGGATACTTGTGGGTAACGCTCTCAACCACGACCTAGGGATTACGTACCTAGCTGCTGGCTGCTTTAATCGACGTCCCGTCGAAGATGTTCGTTCTACGATGTTACTAACGCCAACTTTGGTATCAACACTGCCAGAGTCGGCAGTTGATAATTGGAGTGCTGACACCAAGTGCTGACACCAATGTTTTCAGATAGTCTGCATAACAAGTTATGTTGGCCACTGATGCGGCATATATATCGGGATCGTGTCAACCCCTTCAGCATCAACTACAGCCTGAAGACGGCGCATTGAAGCGTCGAAACTGGTAGCTACAAAATAAATAAAATTGTAAGGACGGCTGTATGCGTTTCATTTTCTCACCATAGAAAACCGCTGTCATCCGCTGTCGTCCAAAAGCATGGACGTACAAAAACTTACGTAGTGGTAGATTCGCGCCTTTTGCCAGCGGTTTTTCACGGACGATTCTCTTGGCAGATAACGACCCTGTCCATTCTCTCTACAGGAATCCTTCAGTCGAGTGAATACATCTTTTGGTATAAACGATTTCGCTTCTCGAACAGAACAGTTCGGCTGAAGATGTCAGCTCCATCTAGTTTTGTTTCGATAGCAGCCGCTAGGCTTTCTCATATAATGTCGGCTGTAGCTGGGAACCTGTGAAAGAAGCTAGAGAAAAATAAAGTTTTTTTTCCCTCGTTTCCTATGCGTCTGAATAGTGGTGGTGGTGGTGGTGGTGGTGGTGGTGGTGGTGGTAGTAGTTCCTGTGGGACCAAACTGCTGAGGTCATCGGTCACTAGGCTTACACACTACTCAATGTAGCTTTAAATAACATACACTAAGGACAACACTCGAACCTCCGACGGACGGAGCCGCGCGAACCGTGGCAAGGCGGCTGAGACCGCGCGGATATCCCGCGCTGCTCTCAATAATACAGTTGTGTTCGCTTGCCGCAAGATGACGATTTCGCAACATTGGGTACGACGGGAGCTGGACGTTGCCTCGGCAGGTTAGTCACTAGTCAGAAGGCGGGGGCGACATTCGCAACACACGACTCGCGTCGCGTTCAGTTTCCCACGTGTGAGTCAGGGAATATTCCGCGAAGGCGGCGTGGAGGGGCGCTACGAGCGGAAGGCGAGGCGTGGTGCGGACAGCGGGGACTTGCGCAAGCGGCCGCGCCAGACGACACCGTCACTCGCAGCGCGCCCTCTGCTGATGACGACCCACCAGCTGTGGCCGGAACCGCGCACAGCCCGAAGCCCGCAGACTGTGACTGTCGATCACGAGCCAGGCTTATTTGTAGTAGTATTGCAATAATACACCACTGACCATTATAATTGCTACGTCACGAATATGACGTGCTACAGGCGCGAAATTTAACCGACAGGAAGAAGACGCTGTGATACGCAAATGATTAGCTTTTCAGAACATTCACACAAGGTTGGCGCCGGTGGCGACACCTACAACGTGCTGACATGAGGAAAGTTTCCAACCGATTTCTCATACACAAACTACAGTTGAACGGTGTTGCCTGGTGAAACGTTGCCGTGATACCTCGTAAAAGGAGGAGAAATGCGTACCATCTCGTTTCCGACTTTGATAAAGGTCGGATTGTAGCCGATCGCGATTGCCGTTTATCGTATCGCGACGTTGCTCCTCGCGTTGGTCGAGATCCAATGACTGTTAGAAGAATATGGAATCAGTGGGTTCAGGAGGGTAAACGGAACGTCGTGCTGGATCCCAACGGCCTCGTATCACTAGCAGTCGAGATGACATGGATCTTATCCCTATGGTTGTAAAGGATCATGCAGCCACGTCTCGATCCCTGAGTCAACAGATGGGGACGTTTGCAATACAACAACCATCTGCACGAACAGTTCGACGGCATTTGCAGCAGCATGGACTATCAGCTCGGAGACCATGACTGCGGTTACCCTTGACGCTGCATCACAGACAGGAGACGAACCTGGGTGCACGAATGGCTAAACTTCATGTTTTCGGATGAATCCAGGTTCTGTTTACAGAATCATTATGGGCGCATCCGTGTTTGGCGAGATCGCGGTGAACGCACATTTGAAGCGTGTATTCGTCATCGCCATACTGGCGTATCACCAGGCGTGGGAAACTGAACGCGACGCGAGACGTGTGTTGCGAATGTCGCCCCCGCCTTCTGACTAGTGACTAACCTGCCGAGGCAACGTCCAGCTCCCGTCGTACCCAATGTTGCGAAATCGTCATCTTGCGGCAAGCGAACACAACTGTATTATTGGTTACACGTCTCGGTCACCTCTTGTTGCATTGACGGCACTTTGAATAGTGGACGTTACATTTAAGATGTGTTACGACCCGTGGCTCTACCCTTCATTCGATCCCGGCGAAACCCTACATTTCAGCAGCACAATGCACGACCGCATGTTGCAGTCCTGTACGGGTCTTTCTACTAACAGAAAATATTCGACTGCTGCCCTGGCCAGCACATTCTCCAGATCTCTCACCAACTGAAAACGTCGGGTCAATGGTGGCTGAGCAACTGGCTCGTCACAATACGCCAGTCACTACTCTTGTTGAACTGTGATATCGTGTTGAAGCTGCATGGGCAGCTGTAACTGTACACGCCATCCAAGCTCTGTTTGACGCAATGCCCAGGCGTATCATGGCCGTTATTACGGCCAGAGGTGGTTGATCTGGGTACCGACTTCTCAGGATCTATGCACCCAAATTGTGTGAAAATGTAATCACATGTCAGTTTTAGTATAATATATTTGTACAATGAATACCTGTTCATCATCTGCATTTCTCCTTGGTTTAGCAAGTTTAATGGCCAGTAGTGTATTTGGCTAGCTACGGTTCCTCACACACCGTAAAATTTTTGAAAAACAACGTTTTTCCACAATTTAATGGTTAAGCCACGTCCATTAACTCCTCGTTGCTCCACTGTGCAATAACGACCTCAAAGTGCCATGCATGTGTCTGAACATCAGAATGGTTTCTGTTCACACGTACGGGTAGTCTGTAGAATCGCCATGGCTGTGCACTATGTACCGGCTGGTTATAATTAAATCGCAACTACTCACGGAGTCCCAGTGTTGGCTGTACTTTTGATACGGCATCGAAACTTGGTAGATATGCTAATGCGTTAATGCAGAAATGAATTACGCTGGGTACTTTTAGCCACCAGCGATCAGTGCAAATCTGGCGCTGTACACAGTATGATATCCAGCTGTCATTTGACACACACGTGAATGGACAGTATGGGTGGTGAAAAGAGAGACTATGCGCTGTTAGTGAAACAGTTTTATGTGGACGGCAGCAATTACAGTGCTGCATTACGGGAATATCGTCGACTGAAAGTCTGAGGAGGGCTGGATGTCATTAAATTTTTTAAAGATGATGAATATGAAACTCGAAAACGTGAATGAGCTTGGTGTTCGACTTGGAAGAGGAAGGCATCTTATCCCAGTGGAGGCTATTGACAAGGTTGCTGTTGCTATAACTGTCATGCAGCACGTGGTCCCAGATAGCGTTTGTGTTTTAGCACGAGATTGTCCATCCCATGTTCAACAGCGCGGAAAGTTTTGCGGTTTATTTTACTCTGGAACCCGTACAAGAGTCAGACGGTGCATCAGCTGTATGTCTTTCTTCCATTCACAGCACCAGATTTGCACTTGGTGGCCAAGATTTTTAACTTACCTTTATTTTATTATTGTATTTTTTCCCGCGTAAATTGGTTCCGCCTTAACGCGTTAGAATATCTATCCAGTTTCTCTGCCATATGATAATTACAACCCACAATGGACCTCTGTGAGTAGCTACTCGTAGAATTTAATTATAACCACCCGGTATCTACGCTGACTACAGCAGAAGTGAAGCACCCAGAAGACATAGTTGGCTGACAATGTAACTTCGTACACGTACGCACCATTGGCCGATACGTCACAGGCAGAACGACCTGCATTAGTGTTGTTCGTGTTTAGCATTGTTACCAAGATATATTAGGGATGGTGACAGGGACAGATCATTGACGGACTACGCATTAGTGCTTTTGCTAAACTAATAAAACCAATGCATAGTGGTTTATAGACTTAAGACAAGCTGTGGTCGAAACGATGTAACAAACTCCCTGACAGCTCGCAGCGTTGATGCCAGCAATCAACTACGAAGCATTAACGAGTGCAGGGGAAACAGCAGCCGTTTACGTGGCTCTGACAACACCGAGGCGTTGCCATAGAGACGTTCACAAAATCGCTTTACGCTATTGGTTGAGGTAGACCTGCTAAGCTGCCGCGCTTAGTCTACTGCAGCCCTCAGGGATCAACTTAGCCCACGGAACTATACAAGGTGTCCCGGAAATGTTGCAACAGTCTTCGAGGGGTCGCAGAGGGTGAATGGAGGAACAAATCGAGGAAATGTCATCCAACGACGCTGCAGAGCGTAAGAGTTGTAGACGCCACGCCTGCCATTAAGCCACCCCTTCGGCAGCAAAGGTGACTTTCGGCGCTGAAGGACCGTAGGCGGAACGTCTCGCAATGTTGTTTGCTCTTCAGTAATCGCGACTGACTGCCGGGATCGCCAGTGGAGAAGATTGAGCCAGCTGCTGTTTAGAAAGGGCTCGTCTCCTATGACTGTGATGCTCTGTTTCCTTGGTGAATGACTGTTTCGGACATGGGTTTCCATCTGCGTCTTACAGTATGTTTCTCTTGTAGACCGAAAAGCACTGGGAATTTTAGAGTGTTCTAGGGGAATAACAAACTGCATCTGTAAACCAGCGTCTGAAACCTTTATCCAACGAGGCAATGGAGCATCAGATTCATAAATAACAAGGCCTATCTACACAGTAGCTAGCTTCATCTTCTCCACAGGCGATCATGGCCATCAGCCGCGGTCACTGAATAACAAACAGCATTTCGAGACGCTCCGCCTGCGGTCCATCAGTGTACAAAGTCACATTTGCTGCTGCAGGGGTGGCCTAGTGGCAGGTGCTGGCGCCTATGACTTCGACATTCTGTAGCGTCGTCGTATGACGTTTCTGGACCCAGTTTCCTATCCTCGATTCGTTCCTCAACACACAGTATACAACCGCTCAAAGTATGACGCAACAGTTCTGGGGCTCCCTGAATAATGTTGGTTGTGCACCGTCCGCCAGTGGGAGATATTAAGCCCTCAACTTGTTCCTAACATCCTGTTCAGTTTACTGCGTATATTTTTGCCACTTCAAATTATTCATCCAAATTTTTCTAGATGAAACTCATGCTCCTTCATAACGAAGTCACAGTGATTGACATTCAGTCTAGTAAGCAAGACTGATCTTTCTCTATGGTGTGAAAGGGTATGGGGTACAAAATTCCGAAAATGAGATGGTTCAAATGGCTCTGAGCACTATGGGACTTAACATATGTGGTCATCAGTCCCCTAGAACTTAGAACTACTTAAACCTAACTAACCTAAGGACATCACACACATCCATGCCCGAGGCAGGATTCGAACCTGCGACCGTAGCGGTCACGCGGTTCCAGACTGAAGAACCGCAAATCCACACCGGCCGGCCGGAAAATAAGGGGAGGAATGTATCTGGAAATGGTAGTAATGATTCTCACTATGCGTCACTGTCCTGACTTCAAATCATAACTGTTTCGCCGTCTCTTTTCATACATAGGACACTGTTGTTAGGACACTTGTTTATTCTTCCAGCGGATGACAACTTTTATCGTCCTAATTTCCGACAGAAGAGTAAATGGTGACACAGGGCGCCAGCCACAACTTCTTCCCTTTATTCATTCATTATTCGACCACAACGACGGCAAAGAAGAACCGTTAGTCACAAACGCTCGTTATACAGAGTGTACGGAAATTCCCGTTACAAACTTCTAGGACTTTTAGAGGCGAGTGAGTACATAATATTTTGAGTAAGAACTCCTGTACAGAAATGGAAAGTTTCCGTTCTACGACGGTTTTAGTAAAGATGTGTTAAGCATCCACGTCTACTTCTGCTCAAGCAAACTGCTTTTGCATACTTGAGCTTTCTAACAAAACGAATTGGACCTGTTCTTGGAAATTGTGCCACTAGATGTCCGTTAGGAAATGTGGTTCCAGCATGATGGTGCACCGTCTCACATATCGCATGTGGTTCTAAGACCTTTCAAAAGAGGTTATGGTGAAAGATGGATAGACTTAGGTGGTCCAACCGTGTGGCCGCTGCGATCGTTGGATTTAACTTCTGTGGACTACTACTCTTGAGGTCGTATGTAAAGTACAATTTACGAGACTCCTGTACAGAAACAGGAAGATCTGCTGGTACAAGTTCTGGCCGCTGCACTAGAAACTGAAGAGACACCAGGTGATATGGAGTGTGTGTACCAGAACATGCATTGTAGATATAACGTCTGTAACAACGTTGGTGATCGCCACATCGAGATGCTGCTGTAGTGCATCAGTTTTGCTCTGTACGTACAATATGTTGGGATCTTTTTTGTTGTGGGATAATGTAGACACGTTGTGAGTAACTTCATACTAACAATTGTGCTTAAGTGATAAACTGATGTTTAGTTTCGGACTCTTATCTAGTAATTGTACTGCGTCACGCCTAATTTAATTTCAGATGGAGAAGTGGATGAGAAAAATCTGAATTGAAACCGTCATAGAACGGAAAAGTTATGTTTCCGGACATGGGTTTCTATTCATAATATTATGGATTCGCTCCCCTGTACAAGTCCTAGAAGTATGTAACCGGAATTTCCGAACACCCTGTATTCATATTCTAGATACAACAACAAATTGACACACCGTTCAAAATTGACGAGTCCTGATTATTTTCCGGTTGATTTTTGTCTCCTCTTGTTGGAACTTTGAATTCAGGCTATGCTGCGTGTGATTTCGACTGTAGCTTGGTGCAAGGGCGCCTGTACAAACTGTTGAGTGGCGGGGGGAGGGGGGAGGGAGGTAGACCTAGGGATACTGAGTTTTCTAGTATTTTGGAAGACGAATGGTGACGTGCAAATAGCTATAAAACGTTCCGGTTCTGTCCTTGTTAAAAACCTGTGACACTGACTTTTAATCAATTTTTTGGAAAAAAAAAACACCAGATTAAACTGTGGGGAGGGGAGCCGCTCCGCCGCACCCCTCCCGTGCCTCCGGTATAAGCTTCCTTTGCGTGGTGTATCATCAGGACCAGTCTCCGCAGTAACACGTCACGGAGTTTGGAACTCCCGCGAGGCCAGTTTGCTTACTCTACAATACCCTTACAACATGTCGGTCTTGCGCAAGACTTGGCAACGGGCGAACAATAAACAGGTTGCGGCTGGGACAAGTGGGGCACCCCCTGGCGTTCCATTGTCGCCGAGTACCACACACCAGCTGCGTGGCGTGGCGCGACCCGCACCTGTTGCAGGTCGCCAGCGAGTGGCGACAATTAATACGAACCGAGGCCATTGTTCTCTTCCGTTGAGTCGGCAGTTAATCACGGCGAGCAGCCGAGGACAGCGCCGAGCTGCAACTGCGGCCGAGCTCTGCACACCAGACAACACACACGCAACACTGCACTGCTTCCCTCAGCATACGACAGCGCCGTGTTTGTCTCGCAGCGGCTGGATTTAATGACCAGACCGCCGACTGCACATGTTCCTCTTTTCTCTCCTGCGGTAAAGAATAGACTAACTGTACTATTTTCATACTGAAAAAAAACTCTCGGTGCAAGCGACGGTTGTTCTCGTTTTTGCTTTGAAAATGGGTTCACTCTTAACGGCGAGAATGCCGGTGCGACAAGACAACGGGGACCGCACTCCCACAATCGGACATCCCAGAAATATTTTTCAGTTGTTTCTCATTTCATCTTCGGGTGATTGCGTGCACTCTGCCATCGTAACATGTTCGGGCCGGTTTCCTGACTACATATTTGTCTAAACCTTTTCCTAGGGGCTAATTTCCAAACCGTTGTTTCAGGCGAGTAACGTGAAAGTAAAGCACTGGGCTTGCAATGTGACAAGTAGCTTGTTTCGTTAGCACAGTAAACAGCGTTAACTAAAGATCATGCTGTTCCTGCTCCACATTGTTTTTAAATGAAAGTATTGTTCACCAATGAAACCAGGTCGAAAATTTTACTCAAGTCTTTTCTTCCGACTTCAGTGGAAAAAATTTCTCTTTCCAAATAGACTTCAAAATATTTTGTACACAGTACATTTCACTTATCCAGATTGAGGGTATTCCTGGTGCTGTAACTGTAGGGCGGCCTATCCTGTTCACAAAAGTCAGCAGGATTAACCCCGGTTAATAGAAGTAAGATGTCAATTGGCTTTAAAAGTCTCGATTTACTAGCCGCAATATATTTTATTTCCACTACGCACTTCAGACATTTAAATATTTATCATCATCTGAATTTGCATAAATTAATAGGAAATGACTGACACGTGTTTACAGCTTTGGGGTACCCTGTGGTACAGTCTACAGTGTCACAGGCTGCTTCTCGTGTCGTATTACATCATTTACACCACCACATAAAATTGTTGAACACTGATCAAACATATAAAGGAGCTTGTGACCACTGGAGAAAGTGCCACAACGTGTCTAAAGTCTCACACGTAACTCGTACACGTCGTATTAATTCATACAAATCCAGATGATTGAATTTTAAACGCCTGAAAGGCCTGGTGGAAATAAAATAGAGACTGGGAGCAGTAAACATTTTGTTTCAATCAGTGTTGGAAACAGTCGGTGAAGCCTAACCTAGAACGTTCACATTCAAATGTAAGACCAACGCACTAGATTTATACTAAACATTGACAAAATCCTTCCCACTGGGCATTTATTCTTATAAATCTATATTACGCTCCAATAAACTTAGGTATCTCCAACAAAATAACCTTCTCTATGCCATTCAACATGGATATCGCAAACGTCGGACGTGCGAAATCCAACTCGCACTCTACTTACGCAACATGCTAAAAGCCTTGAATCCAGACAATCAGATGGATACAATATTTCTTGACTTTTTAAAAGCATTTAACTCAATACGACACCAAAACTACCGGCGAAGTGGCCGAGCGGTTCTAGGCGCTACAGTGTGGAACCACGCGACCGCTACGGTCGCAGGATCAAATCCTGCCTAGGGCATGGGTGTGTGTGATATCCTTAGGTTAGTTTGGTTTAAGTAGTTCTAAGTTCTAGGGGACTGATGACCTGAGAAGTTAAGTCTCATAGTGCTCAGAGCCATTTGAACACCAACACTTGTCAATGGAAGTACAATCATCAGGGACATGAAACGAAATCTGTGAGAAATTTTTGGTAGGGCGGATGCGGCAATTTTTCTTTGATGAAGGGTCACCAATCTATTCAGAAGTATCTTCAGGCGTGTCCCGGGAAAGTACACCAGTGATTCAGGCCTGCAGTAGCATCAAATATATTGCGTCCGAGGCAACGCTTAAAGGGAAACCCTTTTTTTCTGTTCCGCCACTTGTTATAGGGGTCGGGAGGGGGGGGGGGGGGAGGCTGGCGCACAAAACAACTGATGTCACAATCCTCCAAATCATCAATTAAAATGAACCGTTTTAAGGAAAAGGCACTTTGTGATTCTTGAAGTTAGTTGACACACGTGAGCTTAAAGGGCATCAGTAGGGATAAATTGTATAATGAACCAAGACACTGAACTTGCAACGCAACAAACGTAATATAGTCATCAATTACGACCGTCCGTTTTTAAGAGGCCGCTCGATGCTCGGTGCTTTGTGCTGCATCCGGTGTGCACGGTGGAAAATTAAATCTCATTCGTCGTGTGGTTGCAGTGAGGAAAGTGTAGAGCGCGTTCTGTATCCTATGCTGTATTTGCTAAAACCTCAGAGAGCTCACATGATAAACGCACGTTAAAGCGTAATGGGTATAAAATACTTGACATTAAGTTAGAAAGAGACAGTTGTTAGCTCATTACAAGTGACAAGGAAGTTGTGGAGGTCATCGATTAACGGACTACGATGGTTGAAAAAGCTATGCGCAATACGTTGGTTTGGTTTTGGTTTTGTTTTGCTTTACGGCGCAAAAAACAACTGGGGTCATACGCGCCCAAGTCAAAATTATAGAACACACAGACAGAGGACAGAGGAGAGTTAAAAATCGACTATACGTCCCAATTGACATAATAGAAGACAGCTAAAAACAAACACGTGGAAAAAGGGCTAAAAAAAGACACTATATAGAAACGGAGGTCCAAAACTAAAAATTAAATGACCTTCGTCGTATTGCTTTGGCAGATAAAAGGTAAAATGCGGTAAACAGCCCGCGAGTCATTTGCTACAACGCCCGATAACTCACACGGCAAACCCAAGCGGAATGCGTTGTGTAGTTATCTCTTCGCGATGAGATAGAAGAAAGCCGTCCAACCCGTGGGGAGGAGTTTAATCTTACTGATCTTGTACCCGCAGACAGATGACCAATATTCGTACCAAAGTTGTTACGGCGTATAGTAGGTGCCGGCACTCGAGTCGCGAAGAACAGAGAAGAGAATCGACCTCCCTCCAGGACGATAACGCGGCAGCAGCGACCCCTAGGTGAATACGACGTAAGCGCCGCGGCCGATGGGTAGCAGACACTTCCATAGCAGATTCAACATCAGCCACTTCGTTAGCCGATGCAACGTAGCCTCTGTCATTAGCAATCTCTACGTAGCAAAGACTTGTGTTTGTCTGTTCTCAAGAAGACTGATTATTTTGTATGACGTCCTTCTTGCGGCACATCTCTGAAAGATAAGTATTTTTACACTACTGGCGATTAAAATTGCTACACCACGAAGATGACGTGCTACAGACGCGAAATTTAACCGACAGGAAGAAGATGCTGTGAAATACAAATTATTACCTTTTCAGAGCATTCACACAACGTTGGCGCCGGTGGCGACACCTACGACGTGCTGACATGCGGAAACTTTCAAACCAGTTTCTCATACACAAACAGCAGCTGACCGGCGTTGCCTGGTGAAACGTCATTGTGATGCCTCGTGTAAGGAGGAGAAATGCGTACCATCACGTTTCCGACTTTGATAAAGATCGGATTGTAGCCTATCGCGATTTCGGTTTATCGTATGGCGACATTGCTGCTAACGTTGGTGGAGATCCAATGACTAATAGCAGAATATGGAATCGGTGGGTTCAGGAGGGTAATACGGAACGCCGTGCTGGATCCCAACGGCCTCGTATCACTAGGAGTCGAGATGACAGGCATCTTATCCGCATGGCTGTAACGGATCGTGCAGCCACGTCTCGATCCCTGAGTCAACAGATGGGGACGTTTGCAAGACTACAATCATCTGCACGAACAGTTCGACGGCGTTTGCAGCAGCATGAACTATCAGCTCGAATACCATGGCTGCGGTTACCCTAGATGCTGCATCACAGACAGGAACGCCTGCGATGGTGTACTCAACGACGAACCAGGGTGCACGAATGCGAAACGTCATTTTTTCGGATGAATGTAGGTTCTGTTTACAGCATCGTGATGGTCGTATCCGTGTTTGGCGACATCGCGGTGACCGAACATTGGAAACGTGTATTCGTCATCGCCATACTGACGTATTACCCGGCGTGATGGTATGGGGTGCCATTGGTTACACGTCTCGGTCACCTCTTGTTCGCACTGACAGCACTTTGAACAGTGGACGTTACATTTCAGATGTGTAACGACCCGTGGCTCTACCCTTCATTCGATCCCTGCGAAACCCTACATTTCAGCAGGATAATGCACCACCGCATGTTGCAGGTCCTGTACGGGCCTTTCTGGAAACAGAAGATGTTCGACTGGTGCCCTGGCCAGCACATTCTCCAGATCCCTCACCAATTGAAAACGCCTGGTCAATGGTGGTCGAGCAACTGGGTCGTCACAATATGCCAGTCACTACTCTTAATGAACTGTGGTATCGTGTTGAAGCTGCATGGGCAGCTGTACCTGTACACGGCATCCAAGCTCTGTTTGACTCAATGCCCAGGCGTATCAAGGCCGTTATTACGGCCAGAGGTGGTGGTTGTGGATACTGATTTCTCACGATCTATGCACCCAAATTGCGTGAAAATGTAATCAAATGTCAGCTCTAGTATAATATATTTGTCCAATGAATATCCGTTTATCATCTGCATTTATTATTGGTGTAGCAATTTTAATGGCCAGTTGTGTACGAGTTTTTTGACTGTTTGACTAGCGAACCGAGTACGCAGGATTCCTGGACACAAAAAAAAAAGTGATAGGGTGTTGCTGCTTATGGCAACGCTGAGATCGTCCGAGGGGCAAAACTGCTGAAGGGCTTGCGTCGTAGAGAGATGCAGATCAGCAAGAGACCCATTCCGCGACACGTTTCGGAAGTCTGTGGTCTATTCCCGGATGCTGGCGCCATCCGCGTGTTGCGTGGGGCAGGAAGGCCTTCCCGTTGACGTCCACATACCGCGCGGCCACGGCGTGTGATGGTCGGCTGCTGGGACAGCGGCGACCGCAGCCTTGTAGGGCGGTCGCTCCCGGTATGGGCTTCCTGCTGCCCGCTGCCCGCTGCTCCGCAAACGCGGCCCGGCTGCCAACTCACTTCCGTCTCGCCGGTCACACAACGCGAGGTGAGCCTGTGCGTGTGTCCTCGCGTGTCTGTGCCAGGGGGGCGGGGGAAGATGAACGGCTGCCACCAGGCGAAATTCGTCAGGGCAAGGGTGGGCAACCGGCGCTCCACGGGCCGGAGTCTGCTCGCAATTGATCTGAATTCGGACCGCGGTAGTAATTCGTGGTACAAGGAGCCTCGACGTTTCAGAACAGTTGCACCGTTAGAGTTGAATGTGAGGGTAATTTATAATGAATTAGGGCCAACCAGCTGTTTTTATAGACGTTTATTTTTCCATAATCACATTAAAAATAAAAACTTTGAGGTTCGCCGATGACATTGTAATTCTGTCAGAGACAGCAAAGGACTTGGGAAGAGCAGTTGAACCGAATGGACAGTGTCTTGAAAGGAGGATATAAGATGGACATCAACAAAAGCAAAACGAGGATAATGGAATGTAGTCGAGTTAACTCGCGTGATGCTGAGGGAATTAGATTAGGAAATGGCACACTTAAAGTAGTAAAGGAGTTTTGCTATTTGGGGAGCAAAATAACTGATGATGGTCGAAGTAGAGAGGATATAAAATGTAGACTGGCAATGGTAAGGAAAGCGTTTCTGAAGAAGAGAAATTTGTTAACATCGAGTATAGATTTAAGTGTCGGGAAGTCGTTTCTGAAAGTATTTGTATGAAGTGTAGCCATGTATGGAAGTGAAACATGGCCGATAAATAGTTTGGTTCAAAATGGTTCAAATGGCTCTGAGCTCTATGCGACTTAACTTCTGAGGTCATCAGTCCCCTAGAACTTAGAACTACTTAAACCTAACTAACATAAGGACATCACACACATCCATGCCCGAGGCAGGATCGAACCTGCGACGGTAGCAGTCGCGTAAGAGTGAATAGATAGTCCACTTAACATCAGCCGTAGTTCATAAATGTACACAGATTCTTTCTCCAAAGATATGTGAGGTTTTACAACTACTCATCTATACGAAAACCACAACCATATTACAATACAGAAGAAAGCTATGAACAAATAAACGTTATATTACGTTGTACTCCAGGATTAAAAGTGTGAGTATATAAAGGCCAAAACAATTCACAAGTGAGTAATGGCGCAGACACAGTGTCTACGGCAAAAATAATTGGTGAAAGTGACGAACAGGCAAAACTAGAGGAAGGGGCAGAGGAGAGTAGCATGTAAAAATTTGAATCTCTTACGATATTTGTAGCTGGAAACTTTCGTTGGCGTAATGTCCTCTTAAAGCAGTAAAAATGGCTTTTTTCACTGAATCTTCTTTCATTCTTTTCTAGGCGATAAAGCCTAGTGTCAACCGTTTTGTTCAATAGTTCATTTATTTGTGTTATATTCCAGCATCACCAGTTGCCTTGTAACAGGGCCAGAAGTAATTCTCACGCTGCCAAGTTGCGGTACAGTGTGCGAGGGAAGTAATGGAACTTAACTATGAAGAAGTGTATCTGTTATAGCCAACTACGAAAAGCAATCAACTCCAGGATTGCAATGGATGGAAAAGTCTGGAGAATGTGAAACTGATGATGATCAGGCGATGATGATCAAGTGTTGTTGTTGTTGATGATGATGATGATGATGATGATGGAAAACGCCAGAAATGTAATCCGTTTATGCAATACGCTACCATACGCGTTGAAGCAGCAAGAACCTAGACATTTGCACAAGACCTATGGCAGCAACTTGGACTGTAACTGTTGTGCAGGGCACACGTGTCGGACAAAGCAGTATCGCTGTTTATCTACACCAGTCCCCACAGTTACAGCGCCGCTTCTGGAGCGGCGCTAGCCGTGTGCATTGCCTAACTGATTAATGCGCACCCAGAACAGCACTCGGCCGGCGGTTCACAAATGGCGCAAGTGAACGCCGTATCGGGTGTGGAAGCTGGCGCCACCCCATTGTCGGAACTGCGCTGTCCTCGCACCCGCCGCGCAGCTGGTGCGCGCTTTTGCAACGCGAAGTTATTACGCGAGTGGCGGCGCGACTCTCGGGAACGCGTGCGGTGAAAGCGTTGCCAGGCGACAGGAACAAATAAGCGGTGTCGCACGCCCTTCCGTTCGGCCGTCTGTCAAGAGCGGAGCTGCAGCAGCAGCCGCAGCCGCGCGCGTCACGACAGCTCACTTGCCCGCCGCGGGTAATGCGGCCGAGCACTCCATTATTACCTGACAAGGACGCGTGCGAGACTGGCCGCTGCACTTTATCACTACTTGCATCTACTACCGCCGCGGCCACTTACCATTTCAGATGGTCGCGCAGCGCTGCACAAACATGTCAGCTACCGCCTATTAACAAACTAGGCTGTTCTTGCCAGGTATGTGACTGCACCGTCGTGTTGCTTTATACACCAGCTTTCGAAGCATTGTCGCAAGTGACACGAGTGCTACGTTCAGATGTTCTAGTATGTTATTTCATCCTGTTCCTGGTCCCAGTTTGTCAAGGAAATGATAGACATAGATTTTCAATAGGTTGGTACGAATGAGGAGATGCGGATCGATAACAGCTTCGATTACGATTTCTACTGGCTCGCACTGACAAGTGCCGACCTTTTGGCCGAGCGGTTCTAGACGCTACAGTCTGGAGCCGCGCGGCCGCTACGGTCGCAGGTTCGAATCCTGCCTCGGGCATGGATGTGTGTCATGTCCTGAGGTTAGTTAGGTTTAAGTAGTTCTAAGTTCTAGGGGACTGACGAACTCAGCAGTTAAGTCCCATAGTGCTCAGAGCATTTTGAACCATTTGAACATTGAAACTTCCTGGCAGATAAAAACTGTGTGCCGGGCCGAGACTCGAACTCGGGACCTATGCCTTTCGCGGGCAAGTGCTCTACCAACTGAACTACCCAAGCACGACTCACGCCCCGCCCCCACTGCTCCAATTCTGCCAGTACCTCGTCTCCTACCTTCCAAACTTTACAGAAGCTCTCCTGCGAACCTTTCTTTCAGGAGTGCTAGTTCTGCAAGGTTCGCAGGAGAGCTTCTGTAAAGTTTGGAAGGTAGGAGACGAAGTACTGGCAGAATTGGAGCTGTGAGGGCGGGGCGTGAGTCGTGCTTGGGTAGGTCAGTTGGTAGAGCACTTGCCCGCGAAAGGCAAAGGTCCCGAGTTCGAGTCTCGGCCCGGCACACAGTTTTAATCTGCCAGGAAGTTTCGTATCAGCGCACACTCCGCTGCAAAGTGAAAATCTCATTCTGGCATTTGAGCATTGACAAGTAAGGAGGAAGTCAGGATATTTATGTGGTGTCTCATAGTGTGTGTGTGTGTGTGTGTGTGTGTGTGTGTGTGTGTGTGTGTGTGTGTGTGTGTGTGTGGTGTGTGTACGCGCGCGCACCATTTTTATGATACCGGATTTTGATTCACAGCACAATCATCGCATAAAACTTGCGCCACTGCCAATAAAAACAACATATCTCTTGTTCAACACAAATGAAATCATAAACATATGAACAGTTGTCGGTTCGAAACCAGTTTCGGCGTTATTTGTTCTTAATAAATAGCATTGTTAAAAATGGCTGATTGCAATAAAGTCTCAACCTTATAAGAGCAGGATTTATTATGATAGCAGAACTTCCATAACGCAGAATTCTCAAGAGGATATCGGGACTCCGAATAACAGGCAGTGGTCACTATGGGACACTAGCTATCGAGTAACTGTGTCTTGATAGACACCGTCAGCCTTAACGCAAAGAACAGGAAAACTACATCCTGTCTGACACAACTTTAGAATGAACCTTGGAGGGTGTGACACATTGCTTATTGTAGTTAGTTGTGAACAAGAGAACTAAAAAGTGAGCTGGATCAAAGAGGTACACAGTGATCAAGAATAAATGGGAATACTGGAAATAGAGAACAATATGCGTGTAAATCAGACTCAAAAGGGCAAGGTTTGCTGGACATGTAGTTAGGATGAGTATGGACGAAGACAGTGTGGGAAACAACAGGGAGGACAAGGGGAAAGACAGGAACCAAATGAATTGTTGAACTTCGGAAGTACTGGATGGAATTGGGGATCAAGGTCGAAGGAAAGGAAAATTGGAGGAACAAATATACACCGACCAATTGCCGGAGATCAATGACAGAGAAGAATACAGGAAAAGATTGGAGTGTCACCAGTGGAGAAACGGACACTGAAGATCTCAGAAGAACAGCGGGAAAGAAGAAGAGAAAGAATGAAGAGGTTCTGGGAGAAGAAGAGGAAAATGCAGTCCACGAAGGGGCTACCCGTGGTCCTACAGGGGCCGTAACGCAAGAAGAAGAAGAAGAAGAAGAAGAAGAGATTTACAATTGAAATTAAAAATCATGCCGCCATAGATTTCCAGGAAAGAGTTAGCCGCAGGACAGAAACATCAAAGACAGAATAGCGAAGAATTTGAGAATGAAAGAATACTATACAAGGATGAACACCGTAAGAAACGAAGCTTATCAGATTTAACGTTGTCCTCAGGTGGCCAAAACGAAAAGAAAAAATAGATAATTGTTCATTTTTTTAGAAATTCATTGCTTTAAAGATTCACTTTTTCTATAGTTATGACCACGTCATTTCCTTATGTTTACATTTACAATACAAGGGTCCCGTTATTTACAATTTGGGGTGGGGTGGGGGCATTATACTGCAGTGTGTTGTTTTAAGGCTAACAACACTTGATTGGCCATCGCTTTCGCCACTGTCTTGCTTAGAATTCTTACGGCATGTGGGTAAGGGTACAAGTCGCAGTTTTCCGAACATGCCATTGCTGGGGCAGCGCACTAAAATTCGGTTCCACAAGTACGTCAGCTCATTGATTTTTATATCTTTTTCGTTCTACAAGTAATACACCTGGGAATCACATTCGCCCTGCACAAGCTGAACTTATAAAGTGAACCTCAATACATGCCGGTTGTTAATCATACAGTATTTATGGTCAGTATTTAAACCTGATTGTTCCAGAAATATTTCAGAGTAGTCCATTGTTGGACTTTCGAAGTGTCTACCACACCAGAAATGTTACACTGGAGCTAAATTGACCCCACGTTAAATAACCTTGGTATAATTTTCAGGGCGATAACATAACAGTTTATTGTGAACATTCAAATTTTCGAGATGATGTAAGCTTTCCAGCTACCATCCACTACTTTAGCGGTTCCACCAGGGACTGTGCACTGCCTTCACAAAACCATCGGCGGCTGCTCGTTCACGCAGACGGCGGCTCAGGGACGAATGTTGCAGGTTGTCCGCCGACGCGCCGGCCGTGGTGGCCAAGCGGTTAAAGGCGCTACAGTCTGGAACCGCGCGGCCGCTACCGTCGCAGGTTCGAATCCTGCCTCGGGCATGGATGTGTGTGATGTCCTTAGGTTAGTTAGGTTTAAGTAGTTCTAAGTTCTAGGGGACTGATGACCTTAGAAGTTAAGTCCCATAGTGCTCAGAGCCATTTGAACCATTTGTCCGCCGACGCGCAGCAGAGCATCTCGCAACGCGGACGTGCTGTACGCTTTCTCGGAATCCGAGGTGGAACGCGCAGTCGCGTGTCTTGACCGATTTCCGTGTCCTCGAGGCGCGACACAGCTATACGTATCTCGGCGGCAGATATGCACCCTTTACTCCGTCGCCTTCATTTGCCTGGCAGAATGTAGGCCGCTGGGAATGTACGGAGCCGCGTGACGCGTTGCCAGGCAACCCTCCCGGCCTCCGCGGGACGCACAAAGACCTGGTGTCCAGTCCGTCGAGGGTGCCAGCAACCCACGATATACAGTATACGGCCGATGAATATCTGACAAACAGAGTGTTTCACCAAGTACTGACGTAGAGGCTGTCTCTGGCATTGGGCGCGGTGCGATAACCCTGAAGGCAAATTCCGACCACCGAATACCGCCCCGGCCCCTTTCCCCGGTTGTGTAGCAGGTGGCGTATCGGCTGTAGCCGCGAGCGAGAGACAACAGCGGTGTTGGAAAGAAGACCGATAATATCACAATTTAGTAGCTCTCTTAGAAACAAGTCCGACAAAATCAAGAGGAATTTGTGACACCAGCAGTCGGCTCTGATCAGTGACGTAATGGAAATGGCTGCTGTGGCTTCATTTCTTGGCGCGCATTCTGAATTGCATTTCTTTGTGGAGCTACTAGTTGAGTACCCAGCGTTGTCGGGGTATGTGTCTGTTCAAATGTCCTATTAGACAATCTTGTCCGTCTTCGTCCTACTGTCTAGCTCCTCCACCTCGCCACACTCTTCCCATCTCCTGCCCCTCTCTCATTTCATCTGCTGCTTCATCCTTTCTCGGAGTCCATCTGCTCCTCCCCCTATCTTCGTGCATCACCGCCTCCCCCCTCCTACTATTCTCTTTCTGCTATCTGTCCATCTCCTTATATCCCCTCTCTCTGACCATTTCCCCACCCCTTTCTCGGACCATCTCCTTCCTCCTCCCCCCCCCCCTCTTCGCTCTCCACGTTATCACCCCCCCCCCTCTCCAATTGGAGGCTGGTGGCTCTTGCCCGCACAGTATTTCTTTCCAAATCGTTATTAATCCGTGAACCGAACTTGGATGAAATCGTTCCAAGGCTATAGGATGAACTTTTTACATGTGACTTTCCCTACGTAAGCCTATGTCAAATACACTACTGGCCATTAAAATTGCTACACCACAGACGCAAAATTTAACCGACAGGAAGAAGATGCTGTGATATACAAATGATTAGCTTTTCAGACCATTCACACAAGGTTGGCGCCGGTGGCGACACCTACAATGTGCTGACATGAGGAAAGTTACCAACGGATTTCTCATACACAAACAGCAGTGGACCGGCGTTGCCTGGTGAAACGTTGTACTGATGCCTCGTGTAAGGAGGAGAAATGCATACCATCACCTTTCCGACTTTGATAAAGGTCGGATTGTAGCCTATCGCGATTGCGGTTTATCGTATCGCGACATTGCTGCTCGCGTTGGTCGACATCCAATGACTGTTAGCAATTGAAAATGTAATCACATGTCAGTTCTAGTATAATATATTTGTCCAATGAATACCCGTTTATCATCTGCATTTCTTCGTGGTATAGCAATTTTAATGGCTAGTAGTGTATATTTCCCATATATTTAACATATTTCATATGCTTGGGAGATACGATACTGCGGGAAGAGTTTGACAGAGCACTGAAAGACCTGAGTCGAAACAAGGCCCCCGGAGTAGACAATATTCCGTTGGAACTACTGACGGCCTTGGGAGAGCCAGTCCTGACAAAACTCTACCATCTGGTGAGCAAGATGTATGAAACAGGCGAAATACCCTCAGACTTCAAGAAGAATATAATTCCAATCCCAAAGAAAGCAGGTGTTGACAGATGTGAAAATTACCGAACAATCAGTTTAATAAGCCACAGCTACAAAATACTAACACGAATTCTTTATAGACGAATGGAAAAACTAGTAGAAGCCGACCTCTGGGAAGATCAGTTTGGATTCCGTAGAAATACTGGAACACGTGAGGCAATACTGACCCTACGACTTATCTTAGAAGAAAGATTTAGGAAAGGTAAACCTACGTTTCTAGCATTTGTAGACTCAGAGAAAGCTTTTGACAATGTTGACTGGAATACTCTCTTTCAAATTCTGAAGGTGGCAGGGGTAAAATACAGGAAGCGAAAGGCTATTTACAATTTGTAAAGAAACCAGATGGCAATTATAAGAGTTGAGGGACATGAAAGGGAAGCAGTGGTTGGGAAGGGAGTGAGACAGGGTTGTAGCCTCTCCCCGATGTTATTCAATCTGTATATTGAGCAAGCAGGAAAGGAAACAAAAGAAAAACTCGGAGTACGTATTAAAATCCATGGAGAAGAAATAAAAACTTTCAGGTTAACCGATGACATTGTAATTCTGTCAGAGACAGCAAAGGACTTGGAAGAGCAGTTGAACGGAATGGATGGTGTCTTGAAGGGAGGATATAAGATGAACATCAACAAAAGCAAAACGAGGATAATGGAATGTAGTCGAATTAAGTCGGGTGATGTTGAGGGTATTAGATTAGGAAATGAGACACTTAAAGTAGTAAAGGAGCTTTGCTATTTGGGGAGCAAAATAACTGATGATGGTCGAAGTAGAAAGGATATAAAATGTAGACTGGCAATGGCAAGGAAAGCGTTTCTGAAGAAGAGAAATTTGTTAACATCGAGTATAGATTTAAGTGTCAGGAAGTCATTTCTGAAAGTATTTGTATGGAGTGTAGCCATGTATGGAAGTGAAACATGGACGATAAATAGTTTGGACAAGAAGAGAATAGAAGCTTTCGAAATGTGGTGCTACGGACGAATGCTGAAGATTAGATGGGTGGATCACATTACTAATGAGGAAGTATTGAATAGGAGAGAAGTTTGTGGCACAATTTGACCAGAAGAAGGGATCGGTTGGTAGTACATGTTCTGAGGCATCAAGGCATCACCAGTTTAGTATTGGAGGGCAGCGTGGAGGGTAAAAATCGTAGGGGGAGACCAAGAGATGAATACACTAAGCAAATTCAGATTGATGTAGGGTGCAGTAGGTACTTGGAGCTGAAGAATCTTGCACAGAATAGAGTAGCACGGAGAGCTGCATCAAACCAGTCTCAGGACTGAAGACCATAACAACAAGCGTCGCAGTGGGATAAAAGTGGCAACAGTTTTGGCGACTACTTTTGAGCATGTGTGCCGTGTATAACTAGGTTGCAGTAAGTACTGGGAGATGAAGCAGCTTGCAGAGGATAGAGTAACATGGAGAGCTGCATAAAACCAGTCTCAGGACTGAAGACCACAACAACAACAACAACAACAACAACAACAAATGCTTTTGTGTACACATTTCTTCTTTATCTCTAGAGAATTATCTCCTAGAGTTTCATTTTCACGCAGCTTAGTGCTTATGACGTCGTGTCCCCCAAACAGTGTGTCGTAAAATGAAATAAGTTTGCAGGTACATCCAGTGGTATATGTTCCTACTATCTGAGAAATGTGTTATGAGGAGAGCAACAGATAAGGAAGTAATGAATTAAAATGTCATGCTTCACGCAACAGTCTTACAACTTACAAAGCGAAAGTCTAATAAGCGATAAACTTTTTTTCCCTTCTTCATTTTGTGGGGGTTTTCGGTGAGAAGAAAGTTCGTAAAAGAAATTACGTGTAAAGTTTGTTGCAAGTCACTAAGTCCTCTCATTTTCAAATACTGAATGTCTATAGTAAGGGCGTCGTGGGCAACTCTGATTTTTTATCCCTACCCCCAACCCTTTAATAGATAGGTGGTTCTTACCCCAAGCGACTGTTTCCAGTCATAAGTGATATGTGTACCAAATTTCATTGAAATCGGTCCAGAGAATTAGGAGGAGATATGGTACATACATGCATATGTATTTACGTCCGTTTTTGTAGTATATTTGGATACCTTGCCGCACTTTCGTTGGTTCCGAGAGAAATGGAATGGTAATGAGAAGCAAAATACTGTCTTCTCTGTTTCGGATGAAACTGTAATATTCAGTCGAATTATCAGTGATATTGGCTTTAATATTATTATCTTTATTTTTATTGGTAATATTAATATATTTGATATTATGAGTTATCGACTTTATTGTTGATTTATTATTATTTCTTTTCCTTTGGCTTGGTTTGCGTCGTGCTTAGTTCTATGTAATTCTTTTCTAACAGTTACGATTTAAGATGTTCGCCGCTGCAGCTATAAGGCTTCTGTAAGTGCTGGGTTTCTGTTGTTTCCGACAAACAGTTAAAGTTCTTTTGTGATAATCGTTGCTGTTTACTATTGATACATATAACTGTTACTGCGTAGACCAGTGTTCACTTCAGCTGTATAGCTAAATGTATTTTCCAATACCAGTGAAGATTTACTCACGATAAATAAGTATTTAGTTCGCTGTGTGCGCCGTAAATCCTGTTTTTACGTTACTGGTTCAGTTTTATTTTCAAAATATGTGTCTCGTATGTATATTTTATTGATCGTAATTGCTGTAGTTAGATTTGGTTTCCACGTCATAGTCGCCATGTTTACATAGTTTGTCACATGTTTACTGCGTTACTGGCCTAGGCGACAGTTAATACAATACAGACCATTCAAAAATTGCTACACCAAGAATAAATGCAGATGATAAACGGATATTCATTGGACAAATATAATATACTAGAACTGACATGTGATCAAATTTTCACGCAGTTTGGGTGCATAGATCCTGAGAAATCAGTACCCAGAAAAACCACCTCTGGCCGCAATAACGGCGTTGATACGCCTGGGTATTGAGTCAAACAGACCTTGGATGGCGTGTACAGGTACAGCTGCCCATGCAGCTTCAACACGATACCATAGTTCATCAAGAGTAGTAACTGGCGTATTGTGAAGAGCCAGTTGCTCGGCCACCATTGACCAGACGTTTTCAGTTGGTGATAGATCTGGAGAATGTGCAGGCCAAGGCAGCAGTCGAACAATTTCTGTATCCAGAAAGGCCCGTACAGGACCTGCAACATGCGGTCGTGCATTACCCTGCTGAATTGTAGGGCTTCGCAGGGATCGAATGAAGGGTAGAGCCACGGGTCGTAACACATCTGAAATGTAACGTCCACTGTTCAAAGTGCCGTCAACGCGAACAAGAGGTGACCGAGACGTGTAACCAATGGCATCCCACACCATCACGCCGGGTGACACGCCAGTATGGTGATGACGAATACACGCTTCCAATATGCGTTCACCACGATGTTGCCGAACACGGATGCGACCATCATGATGCTGTAAACAGAAACCTGGATTCATCCGAAAAAATGACGTTTTGCTATTCGTGCAGCGAGGTTCGTCGTTGAGTACACCATCGCAGGCGCTCCTGTCTGTGATGCAGCGTCACGGGTAACCGCAGCCATTGTCTCCGAGCTGATAGTCCATGCTGCTGCAAACGTCGTCGAACTGTTCGTGCAGATGTTTGTTGTCAAGCAAACGTCCCCATCTGTTGACTTAGGGATCGAGACGTGGCTGCACGATCCGTTACAGCCATAACGGATAAGATGCCTGTCATCTCGACTGAGGCCGTTCGGATTCAGCACGGCGTTCCGTATTACCCTCCTGAACCCACCGACTCCATGTTCTGCTAACAGTCATTGGATCTCGACCAACGTGAGCAACAATGTCGCGATACGCTAAACCGCAATCGCGATAGGCTACAATCCGACCTTTATCAAAGTCGGAAACGTGATGGTACGCATTTCTCCTCGTTACACGAGGCATCACAACGTTTCACCAGGCAACGCCGGTCAACTGCTGTTTGTGTATGAGAAATCGGTTGGAAACTTTCCTCATGTCAGCATGTTGTAGGTGGCGCCACCAGCGCCAACCTTGCGTGAATGCTCTGATAAGCTAATCAATTGCATATCACAGCATCTTCTTCCTGTCGGTTAAATTTCGCGTCTGTAGCACGTCATATTCGCTATGTAGCAATTTTAATGGCCAGTAGTGTATCTCAGTCACCACTTCTTAGCCTCGCAAAAGGAAGTCTGTTGTACGCTTTCAAAGGAACCATCCTGCCATTCGGCTTAGAAAACCTAAATCAAGATGGCCGGAAGTAGATTTGAACCGCTGACCTCCCAAAAGCAAGTTCAGTGTGCTAACCACTACGCTACCTCGCTCGGTGTTGTTATTACGGTTTTATCCAAGGGGTACCCTTTGATTCTACTTTTCACTCGTGTTGTAGAGCAGTGTTCGTCGTCTGCTTGCAGCAGGCGTTGTGACGATGCAGCTGCAACGCATCCCTCGCAGCTGTCCTGCAGCTGCCCTCGCGGCGCCGCTGTCCAGACATGGAAGTCGCGCTCCTGCCTCCGCGTTGTAAATCACGCCATTGCGGAATAACACAGCCGGGCGGCGCGGAGTAATCCAGCCGCCACTCTCACGGGCCGCCGTAAGAACTCCGGACTTCCAGACTCCCATGTTTTACGACGTGCTAAGCTCAAAACGTGAAACTCGCTTTCACTTGAAGCAAAAATTGTTACCGAAAAACAACCCGGTACTGTTTATATTGTCGACGTAACCGCACCATTTAACGTACCGGCGCAACCGTGACCTGTAAAACTCCTCTTAATAACACGTCGTAAAAAGCACTCCTAGGGATTGCGTAATATGCTCCCGCTATTCCCAAGTGTGGCCTTTTTTTGTTCTGTTTTATTTTATTTTGAGAACGTTACATCCGCTCAGTGGACAGTAACTGTTTTCGGAGAGAGCTGTAGTGCCACTAATTTAACTGCTTGTGTAGTAACGGCGGGAGTAAATCCTGTGACTCCAAAGGCACTCTGATGGAACAGCAATTAGTACCTGTGCTACACCGCAGATAGTTGTCTTCAACAGATGCAGCTCATAGAGCTGTCGCAATTTTTCTTGGTGCACGTTAGAGGCTGGGATCTTGCCTCCTAGCGTAGTGCCTACCAAATAGACTATTGTTTGATTCATCCTGCCCCTCAACCTCCAGCAACTATCTTCTTCAGTACCATCTTTCAGCGCTAACGTTCGACTTTTTGCGACAGGAGACATCCAGAACAAATGGAACTTATAACACTAGTTTAGGAAAGTAGCCTTCTGCGGTGTTAAAAGCAAATTTAATGTTTTTGTAAAAACTAAAATTCTTCTGGAGAGCTAAAATAGTCTTAGGACGTAAATTTCTTCTTGAAACCCAAATCTTGTAATTCTCTAAAACAGGGAAGTAAAACTGCTCTTAAATAATTTTTTCCTCCAAATACATGTTTCTTGCCTGTTAAACGTTTACAGAAACTGATGTCCTCTTGTGAATCGAAACATGCTTTGTAGACAGGAATCTGTGTTGGAAATCAAAGTATTTTGCAATATAAGACTTTCTAGGGAAATAAAGCGACTTATTCTTCTTATCAGGGTGATACAACTGCTAAGACAACATCCTACCAAAAGAAGTATCACTAAGAAACAACGTTATCTCCCGATTTCTCTAAGACGCTTGACAAGAACATCGGTACTAGAGCAGGAGTTATTACAGCTATGTACTTACTGCGACCGTCCTAAGGGTGGGCAAAATCGGTGACCAGTTAGGTGTACATCGTTTACCTGGTGAGCTATCGCGCCAGTAGGCCGTAACTGTCCGAATACCGCACCGCTCCATCTGAAATGAACTCGCCGCTGACGAATCGTTAACTGCTGATGTTTCTACCTTGATATCTTTTGGGGTACTGGACACCAGAGACTAGGTATGAGCACCTTACGCTCCCTTTAAACTCTCCAACGAGTCCTGTGGCGTCATATATATAATCAGCACAGTGACTGATCGGTTAGCAGTGAATTTTGATGTGTTTACATATATATTTATGTATATATGTAATAGTATATACTTGTATACATAGCGCATCCTGGCGAGAAACGTGACGCAAGAACGGCATCTCTAATCTATGTCGCTGAAAAACCCATGTTAAGTGCCCCAACGTGCACGAAAACTATAATGGGATATACTGCCTACAATGCTTTATTAAAATTTAACCCTAGCTTACTAAACCCTCGTAAAATTTACGATTTCAGCACGGTATGAAACAGGTCATTTTGTACGTAATTTGGTATGTAACATAACACTGGAGATTCAATAATTGTGATTAACATGCATGACCGATACCTTTTGAATTCCTTTGAATAAAATTTGGAGTAGTAAACTTTACGATGGTTTGGTAACAATGTAACATTTTCCCCACCTTCAATGTTAAAGTAATCTTACAATATTTCAATGCAAGTTCTATGGTATTACTTCTCTAAGTCGATTTTTCTCACATATTGTATTATTGAATTGTTTCACTTTTCTTTTCGGGGTGCGATGTATGCATATATGCTGGTGTGTGTGTGTGTGTGTGTGTGTGTGTGTGTGTGTGTGTGTGTGTGTGTGTGTGTGTGTGTGTGTGGTATGGTGGGGACCCCATTTACTAACAATGTCCTTGCGGACCAAGGTGCTAATACCACCAGAAGCCCGCAAGGGGCCAATTCGGTTCCGACAGAAAGAGTGGAACCCACGAAGGGCGGGTGAGTAAGAATTGACAAAATGGGTCTCATGGAGCGCAATACAAGCAGCAGAGTAGAAGGAAAGAAGGGGCTGAAACTCTGGAAGGTAACTTTTTCCATGAAGACTGTCTGTACAGAGAACAACAATTACGCTCACGCACACGGACTTTCGAGAAGTTACCGAGTTTGGGACGATAGCACAAGAAATCGTAACACGAGAATGAAGGACATTCTCTAAATGGTGATTAAATAATTAAAATAAATCCACAACAGTCTTCCAAAAAGCTACAGATATGATCGGTAAGCTACATAACTCAATGTTAGTACATACATTTAAGTTGCCATGAGCGAATTAACACAGAAATAGGGCAAATGTTGGGCAGAGTGACATCACAATGACATTTCTCTGTGTCCAGTTTTCAGAATTTGGAGGTGAGATAAATAAGATACGACCACTTTGTTAGCATTGGACGAAATGTGCCTGTTTTTCGTCTGGAACTTATTCCAGATATCACTTCTCCTCCAATGAACACATTAGCAATTTTATACAAGGCATCACTTAATTGTCGTCTTCACCCTCCACAGCCTTACGAAAGACAGCTTCGTTAAAAGCCAGAAGATCCCGACAACCGGTTCGCCTTGTCAGTGCCACGTTACAACAGGAAGATCGTCCGTTCAACGAACTAAATCATGACTAGCCTTACACTCCTACAGTTTTCAGTAAGAGAGAACGAGTGAAGCGACCGCAGTGCCACAGTGAACAGACGCGTTATACTGGCGGGAATAGAAGGCAAGAAGGAAGGAATGCGGCATAACACAGTTGTAACAGCGGCGCCTTGATTAGTGAAGTATGCAACCCGCAACGTTAGCTTCGAACTCGCTCCGTTTCTGATCACGACTGGACGCCCGGCAGCTGGCGGGGTCCCCGCTCTTGTAGTGGGAGCCTCCAGCGCCACGTGTGTTTACTCCGGCAGGCGCGACGTCCCGGCCTCGCGCGGCCACCTGCGACGTAGCGACGCCTTCACAGTTTACCTGCGCGGTCGCTTTGATGCCCTCGTCAGCTGATCAACACGTCGCCGCCGACGGAGAATACGCGGCCGCAGCCGCGGCGCCCGTCTGGCCGGCACCCCGCCCTCCGCGGAAATCCGCTTTGTCATACCGGCCAGACAAAGATGACGCACGAAGCTGCACCACTGGCCTGTTGCTGTAGGAGCTCCGTGCACCTTCCCCCAAGTAACTTCGGCCCAATGGATAGAGGATTGGTCGACTCTACCGACACCGGCCTTTGCCTTTGACTTGTGCATAGTCATGTTGTGGCATGTGTCGTTATTCGTGAGGGTACAATGAAGACACAGTGAACACATGGTGTGTCGTCGGGCGATCACTCTGTTTTTAAATAATTGAAAAGCCACGATCGCTTCAATCGTTTATTAAATGACCGGTTTCAGCACTCTGAAGGTGCCATCATCAGATCTGATGGTTGCACCTTCAGATTGCTGAAACCGGTCATCTAATAAACGATTGAAGCGATCGTGGCTTTTCAATTATTTAAAAATGAAGAAACACTAGCATATTGAAACTTCCTGGCAGATTAAAACTGTGTGCCGGACTGAGACTCTAACTCGGGACCTTTGCCTTTCGCGAGCTACCAACTGAGCTACCCAAGCACGACTCACGAGGTGAGTACTGGCGGAATTAAAGCTGTGAGGACGGGTCGTGAGTCGTGCTTGGGTAGCTCAGTTGGTTGGGCACTTGCCCGTGAAAGGCAAAGTTCCCGAGTTCGAGTCTCGGTCCGGCACACAGTTTTAATCTGCCAGGAACTTTCATATCAGCGCACTCTCCGCTGCAGAGTGAAAATCTCATTCCACTATCATATTAATTTTGCTTCCATACTATTTTTTGGAATGTAATGCAACACTTCTTTCTGGCCAATTTCTGTAGAAAAAATTCTTAAGTTGTTGTGGGACATCGTGGAATATTGCAGTTTCAGTTCCTATAGATTCATGAAGTTCCGAAACGTGCCGGTGCCATACGTAGTCTTCAAAATGGCATATCTAGCGGAGGTATGTTCTAAACAGTGAGCTTTAACTGAGTTTTTGAGGGATACCAGAGTATCGCAGATCATACGTGCTCGCAGATTGTCTACGGAGACCTGGCAGTTAACAAAAGCAGGGTGAGTCGTTGTTCGAGGAGTCTGTCATCATCGCAACAAAGTCGTGCTAACAGTTTCACTCCCAATGTAGTTGTGCTGTGCAGTGCACTATGCAACTAAAAATTACGTACGCTGAGGATTGATTTCTGGTGCCCTAGGCAGTAATATCAACCAAATGTGTATTAATCTGAAAATAATACTAGAAGTACATGAGTAAACAAGTTCGTAGCTTTTTGAGTCATTTAATGGTCCTCCAAAGGGATCAAAATCAATGGCTACTGAGTACGTTGTTTTCCATCTGATGATATGTCTTAGTAGATAGTGAAAATGATATGAACGATATGTTTAAAATTTCGTCTGACGCTTTGGATAGCGACTGACTTAAAATAAATCCCAACAAGACCAAAATAACGGTTGTAAGTAAATCGAACATACGAATAAGTGCAAACATTAAGACAGAAAATAAAATGCTGATGCAAGTAAATGACTTTTGCTACCTGGGAAGTACAATATAAGTTGACAACCGAAGTATAATTGATGCTAAAAGGAGAACTGCAGTGACTAAGCAAGCATTCTGAAATAAGAGCAATTTTTTAACAGACAGCCATCTTAATACAGAAACAAAAAGTTCGTCAAAACATTTTTTGCAGCATTTTTTAAGTTATGATTGTTATGTGAGCTCTGAAGAAGCAAGAAAATAAAGAATTACAAGCAACATAGATTTGGATATGAAGAGGAGCCACAAAAACCTCTTGGACTGAAAGGAAATCTAACAAACAAGTACTAAAAGAAATTGAAGAGATAATGACACAGAGAAGAGAAACAACATTAATTGAATACTATTTCGGTATAACAACACTATAATAAACATTGTCAATGAAAAACCTGGAACTGCGCGACTGCTACGGTCGCAGGTTAGAATCCTGCCTCGGGCATGGATGTGTGTGATGTCCTTGGGTTAGTTAGGTTTAAGTAGTTCTGATTTCTAGGGCACTGATGACCTCAGATGTTGGGTCCCGTAGTGCTCAGAGCCATTTGAACATTTTTGAAAAATCCCCAGGAAGAAAAGATCAAGATGCAGGCCCAGAACATCCACATTACATAGCTTTTTCAGTAGAATGAACTGCAATAACAACAAAACTTTACAGACAGCGAGGGACACAGAAGGCTTTGCCTTTAGGGGATGGCGATGAAGATTATGGAGACGATGAAGATTATCAAGATGAAGACGACGATCCATGAATCAGTAATGAAGGGTACCCACCAAAACTGCGGTCTTTTATAATGGTCTTTAAATAAATGGTGTTGAGTGAGCTCAAAGAAGCACTATGTTTTATGCCACGCCAATTTTGATTGCCGAAGAAAAAAAGAAAAGCGGAAGTAATGGAAGGAGTGGATTTCAGTCTGTTTGGGGAAGACGTTAATGGGCCGTTTGTGGCTAGTGGCCCTAACTATAATAGTGGTGGTGGTTATTGTAGTGCAAATAATTGCACAGGGTGTTTCTGGAAGAATATAAAGGTTTCAGGACTTTGTAGCAATTGTTCCATTCAACTTACAGTGACAAATAATACATCAAATAACAAAGCAACTCAAACAGTTTTTCTTAGAAGTGTTCAATGTGAGCACCATTCGCCACACATCGAGTCAGTAGGCGAGTTCTTCCATAACCTTGATCAGTGTGTCCGGAGCAATTGCTGAAACAGCTCTGTTTCTAAAGTGGGGTACATCAGCGGGTAGTAGAGGCACACACACATATGATCGTTTATGAACACCCGAAGGTAAAAATTACATCGCGTCAGTGTATGATAATGGAGATTATTCAAAGCAAGCTCTGTCATCCGGCGCCTTTCAGTCAATCCAGCGGCCGGAAACAACGTCGCTTAACCCAACCGAGTACTGACCTATGCGAGTGAGGAGGCGCCCCGTTTTGTTGCCAGAAAAAATATAAATAAATAAATAAGTAAATAAATAAAATAAATGTTCAAATGTGTGTGAAATCTTATGGGACTTAACTGCTAAGGTCATCAGTCCCTAAGCTTACACACTACTTAAACTAAATTATCCTGAGGACAAACACGCACAGCCATGCCCGAGGGAGGACTCGAACCTCCGCCGGGACGAGCCGCACAGTCCAGGACTGCAGCGCCCAGACCGCTCGGCTAATCCCGCGCGGAGTCTTATTGCCAAATGAAGCTCTGTGGTTCAGCTTCTTCAAATTGACGAAAGAGCTACAGTTCTGGTGCATCAAGATAAGGAAGACCACACACAACATACTGTTGCTTTACTGACAAAGGGGGTGGTAAATGGCAACCACATTTCCACTTCGGTGAACTGACGATTCATCACTGAAGACGACACGATTCAGAAAATCTTCAAGGTCATGTATAAACATTTGGTTTGCAAAGTTGGCACGCAAATCGTAGTCTGTAGGCTGTAGAGCTGGTAACAACTGCAAACGATACGGACGGCGTTGCACGCGTCTCCTCAAAAGGTCTCCAAAATGACGTCACTAGAACTGCTAATTGACGACTAGGCTTGGCGTTGGTGTGAAAGACTCACTGGTTCAGCACGTTATTCAGTCACCCATCCCTTTGCTCACAGGTATAGAAACAAAACTGAGTTGCTCTTTCATTTACTGTATTATTTATAAGTGTAAGTTGCATGTAGTAAATTCTAGAAAACCTTAAATCCTGTATAATGATTTTGAAACAGCCTGTACTTTCGCCACGAGTATACTAAGCCAGCAGCACGTTACGGTGATGGTAGTGATGATGAAACTATTACGGGGAAGAGAACCTGGGAGACGGGGGAAAATGTGCGGCATTAGCTTCTGCCGCTGCTTTTACGAGACTATTTAATACCTGCGGCAAAGAGAAATTCCGTGAAATTACCTGGACTCGGCGATGACAGGTAGCAACGCAACAGCTTAAAGACAGGAGGAGGAGGAGGAGGAGGAGGAGGAGAAAGGACGAGCCGAAGTGCACAACAGCCGGAACGGACGGCGGGAACGAACAGGTTGTGGTGCAGCGCGGAGGCACTCGCCGCCGGATCGGCGTGAAATACGGTCGCCAAAAAACCGCCGCGCGCGCTTCGTGCTTCCGGACCGCCCGCGACCGGCGACCGGCGACAGCCCAGCCGTGGAGTTACGCAGATGGGCGCAGTGGAGCGTTACCGCCACAACTCGCCGCTAACTGCCCGGCGAGGCGCCGCCAGCTCGGATTCAATTTGGGAGCCAGCGGCGCAGCATGGTGTCACAGCTCTCTAAGGGCTTAGCTGTGCACGCTTTATTTTACGGCGTGCTTTAAATACCGTAAGCACTACGTCTAGGTAATAACAAAATAATAAATCTACACAGAATGAAATGCAAAAATAATAGAACGTAAATTTAAGAAACGTGTGACCCATTTATGTTTTTGTGTATCTAGTCGTTAGAGGATCACCCCATTTCATGCCTCTCTGTTCTGTTTAATGCTCCAGCGGCTGTGTCATACAGTATCAAAGATCATGAACTAAGTTTCACCTTCTTATTTATTATTATTATTATTATTATTATTATTACGCGAATTATACAGGTTGATTCAAAAAGAATACCACAACTTTAAAAATGTGTATTTAATGAAAGAAACATAATATAACCTTCTGTTATACATCATTACAAAGAGTATTTAAAAAGGTTTTTTTTCACTCAAAAACAAGTTCAGAGATGTTCAATATGGCCTCCTCCAGACACTCGAGCAATATCAACCCGATACTCCAACTCGTTCTACACTCTCTGTAGCATATCAGGCGTAACATTTTGGATAGCTGCTGTTATTTCTCGTTTCAAATCATCAATGGTGGCTGGGAGAGGTGGCCGAAACACCATACCCTTAACATACCCCCATAAGAAAAAATCGCAGGGGGTAAGATCAGGGCTTCTTGGAGGCCAGTGATGAAGTGCTCTGTCACGGGCTGCCTGGCGGCCGATCCATCGCCTCGGGTAGTTGACGTTCAGGTAGTTACGGACAGATAAGTACCAATGTGGTGGCGCTCCATCCTGCTGAAATATGAATTGTTGTGCTTCTTGTTCGAGCTGAGGGAACAGCCAATTCTCTAACATCTCCAGATACTGTAGTCCAGTTACAGTAGCACCTTCGAAGGAAAAGGGACCAAAAACTTTATTGGCTGAAATGGCATAGAAAACGTTCACCTTAGGCGAGTCACGTTCTTACTGAGTTGTTTCCCGCGGATTCTCAGTGCCCCATATACAGACATTGTGACGGTTGACTTTCCCGTTAGTGTGGAAAGTGTCGTCGATTCACTTCTGCCGTACTCAATAACACAAATGCTTTCTGTTGAGCGGTCGCCATCTTAGCATCAACTGACGCTGACGCCTAGTCAACAGCGCCTCAAGCGAACAAATGTACAACTAAATGAAACTTTATAGCTCCCTTAATTCGCCGACAGATAGTGCTTAGCTCTGCCTTTTGTCGTTGCAGAGTTTTAAATTCCTAAACTTGTGGTATTCTTTTTGAATCACCGTGTATATGTGACACCTCTCTGTCACTAAATGAAATCAGAATTTTAATTTCCTTTATTCGTTCATTCGACATGCTTCTATGGTGTTACAAACGTTAACTGGCTGCGCAACAACACAAAATGCTTTTTTTTTTTTCAGGAATTTTCTGGAAAAAGCGTTGAGTACCTCTAGAATGTCATATACAGGGTGTACGAAATGGTTCAAATGGCTCTAAGCACTATGAGACTTGACATCTGAGGCCATCAGTCCCCTAGACTCAGAACGACTTATACCTAACTAACCTGAGGACATCACACACATCTATGCCCGAGGCAGGATTCGAACCTGTGACCGTAGCAGCAGTGCTGTTCCGGACTGAAGCGCCTAGAACCGCTCCATAACACGTTAGTGAAGATAAAAAATGTTGTATTTCCAACATACCTGCACTGCTATGCCATACATATGTAGAATCTTGACGATAGCGTTGTAAAGACTGAATTGTATCGTTCTGGTATTTATTACTTCAAGTTGATTGAACACATGCTTTGGACATGAGGAATTTAGGCTGAGCTTTGATCAGTTCCTCTTGTCATAATAGTTATAAATTGCTCTTGTGACTGTTAATGTTCCACCATTAATCTTTGTTACACGTAATTTTTGTTTACCTTTTACAGTTATTTTTTGTAGGCCCGGAACTTGAAAATTACATAATAAATGCAGTTCTCGTTATTTGTTGATCTTTTAATAAGCTAGTAGGGTCTTCTAACGCTGCACTGATCACTTCATCATATGATTTTTAATATGAAGAAACCGACTTTGTAACCATCTTCCTCAAAACATCAGACAAATTTCACACTTTTCAGAACTTGCGCTGGGAGCCCATACAGTTCCCATCCCCCCCCCCCCCCCCTACTACCAATGCCACTTCCATATTTTTGGAGTGGTGAAGAAAGACATTCGTGGCCGTCGATTCGCTTCGAACGAAGAGCTGCTCGCCTTGGCACAGTAATGGTTTCGTACACAAAACAAAATATTTTCCCATGGAGGCACTGACCGTCTTGTTTCACAGTAGGCTAACTGTACTAACAGTTACGGCGATTATGTTTGAAATAATAAACAATTTACTCGTTTTTTTCCAACTGTCGTTTTCGTTTGACTGTCCCTTATATTATTATTATTATTATTATTATTATTATCATTATTATTATTTACTGTTATTAAATTGGCAATTATAATTATCCTCTTCATAATATAACGTATGTACATATATAAACCACAAGTATGCTTACAAATTGATTCCTAGTCCATTGTAAGACATTTGCTAAAGGCCCTAATCTGGGCGGACTAAATACAACAGTAAACAAATAAATCAAATTAAACTATTTGGTTCGAAAGACTTTTCCAAGTCTCAAATATCTATTAAGCTTATATGCAGACTGAAGTGACGAACGAAAATGTGTACCGAGTTTGGGATTCGAACCCGAGTCTCCTACTCCCTAGGCAGCTGTGCTAACCACTACGCCACCTTCGCACAGTGCAGTTGCACGAAACCACTCTGCCAGAGTCACGTAGCGGTTAGCGCATCTGCCTGGTGAGCAGGAGATCCGATTTCGAATCCTAGGCTTGGTACAAATTTTCATTCGTCGGTTCAATTCGGATACATCCAAAATAAATAGACAAATTGTAAGCGATTGCCATGTTGTCCATGTGGGTTGACGAGGACAGCAGTGGCATGTTTACCATTCAGGACACTAAAACCAAAAATGAGACGCCTAAAATAACTGCAAGTGTATGTGTACAACTTTCGAAGTCCTTAGCTCACTTCTCTGACATCAAGTCCAGAAATGGGATAAAGTCGGTACACACACACCCAGCAGATGGGCAGCAGAAGTGAGCTCGGGCCTCTACTCACCCCTGTCGACGATCTTGCCGAAGAGGTTCTTGCCGCGGACGAAGTTTCGCGTGGAGCAGTTCCAGCGGCGGTTGCGGAACTGGTACTGGCACTCGAGGATGGCCTGCTTGGCGCCCTTGACGACGGCCATCAGCACGCCCTGGTTGTCCAGCACCAGCCGGCGCTGGCGCCGCCGCAGCGTCGCGTGGATGATGGGGTCCAGCGCCTTGGCGCGCCCCGGCGGCAGCGGCAGCAGGTTCGTCGGCTCCCCGATCTTGGCGATCCCCCTGCGAACGCACAATCACACCCACTCTCATACATGGCACGGCGAGAACTGGATGCGGTGTGGTGAGGCGAACGACGCCAGGTTTGCTCCCAACCAAAATGTCTACGGCGATGTCAACAGCGCCGAACTCTAGATGTGACTTTCGCGTTCACAAAACGGTTGAGCGAAAGAGGGGCAAGAGGCGCTTGTCTCCCCCTGGAATCTGGGTCACATACTCATTCATTATACAGAGGGGTCCAAAAAAATGTATCCACTGTTTAAAAGTCCATAACTTGCAAACTAATTGACGGAGTTGTCTCGTTTTTGGTGAAAGTTTAAAGTCCAACTTAAAGATATCACTGTAGGTGTTCGAAATGGTCACCATTAACATCCACACACAAACGATGCCACTGAACTGCTGCACGAACTACTACTGCAACATGTTCAGTTGGATATTTGCACATGAATATTGTTGTGTACATAGTACCGCGTAGTTAGCGCGTACACAACTTTCCCTCTAGAGCGCGCCCCGCTAAGCACAACAGCGCAGGCGCAGCGCTCGTCCGTCTCCGCACTACGAGATGGCGCTGTCTTAGAGACGGACCAAATTCTGCTTCCGCCGATCCGCGTATTAATATGTAACGCAGCCAATGAGATCGCTGCTAACGTAGAACCTTTTCTCCTCGCGGATCACACTCGCGCAGTGATACCTGAACGCACGAGGTATTATAACGAGTGTACAGACCTCCGATTAGTCAGTCTGCATCAGTCTGCATTTATCTGCACTTGTCTGTACCAGTCTACATTTGTCTGTACCAGTCTATAGTCAAGTTTCAGTCTGCGCCTAATAAGATTATCATATTCCTGTACATAGCTATGAAGAGAAATGTATAGAAACTTTGTCAAGTATCAGAGATATGTGAGAATAAGATTAACGTACCAAGACCAAAGGTACTTCAGATTGTCAATTGTAAACAGCACCCAGAATCCAGTTATGTAAGATCTATGTTTTTTATTATTTTAATAAATGTGTGTGAAAATTGATCAAGTTCTGTTTAAAGTTGGTCACCGTCAATCTGCTACACTAAGCGTGCAAGTGGCATTTCTATCGTCTGACCTAACGGCAGAAGATAAACATGCCACGATAAGACCACGAGACATATTGCTGACACTCGCCTACTTCGCTAGAGCGACAAGTCAAATAATCTGATGGTGTGTATACTGAAGGTCTTACAGTACGCACACCACAAATATACGATGGATTCTCGAAGTTCATCCAATGTGCGTGGCTTTTGTCGATAAACGACGTCCTTTAGTGTTCCTCACAGGTAAAAGTCCAGAGGAGTTAGGTCTGGGCAACGTGATGGATACTCCACAGCACCTCTACGGCCTATCCATCTTCCTCGTAGACTTCTGTCGAGATACGCCCTAACACGACTTTGGTAGTGGGCTGGGGCACCATCTTGTTGAAAGTAAACTCTTCTGTCTCCATACAAGTCTCGGATGGCAGGTAAAATGGATGTCTGAAGCTTTTGAAGGTACACCTCACAGGTAACTGTGCCTTCAAAGAAGACTGGCACAATCAAGCTCCGGTAAGACAACCCACACCACACATTTACTCTTGACAAATTCACGGCTTTGTCTACATGAACGTTCGGATTTTCGGCAGCCCAGTAGATGAAACTGTGGCGATTTATTGTACCACTGAGTTTGAACTGTGCCTCATGAGACCACTTAATCATCTCTGCAAACTCTTCATCGTTGCGCACCATGTTAGAAAACCACTCGCAGTACTCCATTCTACGATCTGGGTCGTTCTCGTTCATTGCGTGTAGCAATCATGGGATGTAGCACTTCCACTTTGCTGTCTTCAAAATTCGCCGGGCACTTGAGCGACTCACTCCAGTTTCAGGGGAACACAGTCTCATAGACTTCTGTGGTGAGCGAGTGAATTGTTGTAACACACGACGGGAGTTAGCTGGACTTGTTATGGTTACAGGTCGTCCCGATCGTTGTTTGTGTACATCTTTAACACAGCTTTCGGCTTCAAATTTGTCTCGAATGCGACGAATCGTTAAACGTGTCGCCATTGCCGTTGGACCTCATTAATGTTTTCGTACTTGAAATATCACTTCAAAACTAACTTCATTTCATCGAATGCAAGCCTTGCGCCAGCCGTGTTTACTCGAGTAACTAGGTGCAACTGAGAACGAAACACTGACTATCTGGCGACTGTCATCTGGCAAAACAAAACAACGCAATACAACGCTGTGTGGCGATTTCCGGAACTACAAACTATTACACTACCAAAGATGAGACAAATCCCTCAATCACTTTGCCAGTTATGGACTTTTAAACAGTGGATACATTTTTTTTTTTGGACCCCTCTGTATTCTTACTCTTTTGTAGAAATGACTGACTGTGATGGTACCAAACCCCAGATTTAGCATTGCTGGATGTAAGGGGAAACACTGAGAAGTACTATCAGGCTAAGTTTGTTTCGTTGCCAAAACTTCACGAGAAATTACAGTTTCCTTGACGCAGCTGTGGTTCTTACTCTATTTTTCTGTCGTGGCGGATGCGGATCTTTAGAGAATATCCCACGCTTTTTCAACACAGTGCAACAAGCAGGCTCGCTTTACTAAGTGTGCAGTATATTCCACTTGACTGCACAGGAACGAATCAAACAGAGGAGACGCGGAATGAATTGGTTCAGTTCTATGTTCCCCCGGCCAATTTGATGTTCGTCTTGGGAGATTCTCACACTGATCTGATCGAATTGTGGCCCTGAGATACATTTTACCCCAACAGCTCTTAATGTCTCTTTCTAAACTCTTTTTCTTGAAATTTTAGTATGATAAACAGCATCAAAAGTAGAAGTTATGAAAGCAACGAAACAGATCCATTCGCATGATCAGATGTGAAGTTTTGTAAGAAATAAAAGTAGACTAAGCGTTTTTTATAGGTATATTTCCCGTCTCTCCAGTTCGAGGGTAGAGGAAGTTTTTGCTGGTTAATTTTTCAATACGATTTCTTCAATGGATCCACTTCTTCTTTCCTATTTCATTTTTTTTTTAATTTTCAGTATCAACATAATATTCAAGACATGTTTTGGAAATCTTTTACAGATTTATTTGGAACTCGATGGATTCAATAACATTAAAAATAGTTTCGCTGAGGCTAGCGAAAGATGCTTAGATCAGCTCTCTAAAAACGAGGTGAGTGGATAAATGTCGAACGTTTCAGAAATAATGATTTTTGTGTGTTTCCCGTCAAAATAAGTTTTTAGGGCACAATACGTTCTCAAAAACCACGAATCATCTATACAAAAAAACGGCAATTTTCCAATCTCGCCCTTGGATAAATTTTTGCAGAAGCACATGATCGTAACCTTAGATCGCGAGCTATCGTTTAAACACTATTGTATAACGAACTAAACCGATGTCTGTGCTAGAAACAGCATTATCAGGCTGCTAACGATGAGGATATGGGATGCCGGTCCGTGATTGTTGCGGACATCAGCTATGGGACGGCCTGTGTCCGCTGCTGAATACGCTGCTCCCGTGAGGAGCTCATATGCCTATGCGAAGGAGGCGGATAGCGTGGCAAACCAGTGTATGAGGCGATGCTGAGGCCAACAACAGAGCAGAAACTCCACCGGCTCATTGGAATCGCAACCTCTCGCGTGTGCCAGTAGATTGCGGCAGGAGTGGACAGGTGAAGATGGAAACCGACTCCCTCTACCCAATGAACAGGTCGCAGCCCATTAGGAGACACCTGCGCTCCAGGAAAAACTTGAAGTAAGAGAACGCAGCTCCTCATTAGTGTTTATAACCAGTAACCGAGCCACAGAAGAGCCAGCATACGACAGCGACATATCCTACCATGTGTCGCCAGCTTCGGACATGCTGAGGGTGGTAGTACCGTGCTGCAAGGCCAACGAGCTTAATGGGGCCCTCTCTCCTCCCGGTCAGGCGGATGTTCTGTGCGAGTGTGGCGAGTTGTAACTTGTCGGCCACCTGCTGGATAAACTTTGCGAACTGCAACATCTTTGTAAAGTAACTAACAAAGACATTTTAGCCGCAATGTTCTGGGAATAACTTATTTAAACCGATATAGGAAAGAACAGAGAAAGTACGGAATTTGGTTGATTGATTCGGGGGATGAGACCTAACAGCGACGTCATCGGTCGCATCGGATTGAGGAATGATGGGGGAGGAAGTCGGCCGTGTCCTTTCACAGGAACCATCCCGGCATTTGACTGAAGCGATTTGGGGAAATCACTAAAAATCTAAATCAGGATAGCCGGATGTGGGTTTTAACCGTCGTCCTCCCGAATGAGAGTCCAGTGTGCTACCCACTGCTCCACCTTGCTCGGTTAATGCGGATGTGAATCACAGCAATCATCCCGAGGGCGTTTCCACCTAACACTGCGAGCAAGCTATGAAGATGTGGCAAGTCAATTAGAATGTCATTTTGTTAACTATAGGTCTCGAAATTATAACTTTTTCTGCAAGTTCTGGATTGGAGAAAGGAAGAATCGTATTGAAACTATTGGTAATGTAAATATTTGGTTTCCATCAAATAACAGTAAAAATTACTTTACTGTTCGCACATACAGAATTTCAGTTTTTGGGCAAAGTGTTCACAAATTGAAATAAAAGAATTTATACCTGATTAAAACAGGCTGCTGTTTCTACAGGTTTCTGTACGCCGCAGTGCAGCAGTTATTCTTTTACAGTTTGTCATCTACAACCAGACAGAATCTGATATAGAAAACGGCTCTTCATCAAAATTACGCCTGAAATGTTACACTGATGTGGTCTACTTCATTTTACTTGTGTTTGTGTGCGTGAATGCGGTATTTTTACACTTATTTTTACAGGCTTCTACATGGTCTTCGCTGTGAAACTGCACTTTTAATTTACAATGTCTCACGATTTACAAGATACGAAACAAGATTGCGAACAGCTGAATATTTTCTTAGTGGGAGCTTATGTCTTTTTCTATGTGGCAGATTTTTTCAGTTACTATTTCTATTTGGAGTTGTTGCTACAATTGAGAATTTTCGGGTCTGTATTGATGTCCGGTCGTCTGAGGTCCATATCCACAAGGTGTATCGCAGATGTAGAATAACAGCTGTTACTCTTTAATGATGTTCTGTGTACCAATCTTTGCTTGTCTGTCTAATATAAACTGGGATGCAGTCTTGACATGTGAAATGGCAAATAAAGGTGTATTGTGTTTGTCTGCGTTGGTTGTTCTATTTCGTATGTTCTCTTACCTGTGAGACGCTCGAGGACAACATACTGGGTTCTCTGACGTAAGAAGTCATCGAGTCAGTAACTTATCTGGGAGTCTATTCCGTATGCACGTACCTTCGTTAACAGTCTGCAGTGGAGTACCGTGTCGAATGCTTTAAATGGGAACTCTGCCTGTCGCCCTTCATCGATGGCTCGCAGTATATCATGCGAGAAAAAGCAAGCTGGATTTCGTGGACATGAGCATTTTAGTCTGTTGGAAATTCATTATATTCGACATCAGAATATGCTCTAGAATTCTGCAGCAAACCCATGTTAAATATATTGGTCTGTAATTTTGCGCATCTGTTCATTTACACTTCTTATGTACAGGAGTCACTTGCGATTTTATGCAGTTGCTTGGCACTTTGCGCTGGTCGAGAGATTCGCGACAAATGCAGACTAAGTGAGGGGCCAATGACGCAGAGTAGAGTACTCTTTGTGATTCCATCCGGACCTGACGATTCATTTGTTTTCTACTCATTCAGTTGTTTCTGTACGTCAGGGATGCTTACTGTTATGCCATCCATACGAGTTTCCATACGATGGTCAAACGACGGTACGTTTGTACGATTCTCCTGAGTGAACTGTTTCTGAAACGCGGAATTTAAAACTTCAGCCTTCCTTTTTCTGTCTTCTATTGTGAAACCAGACTGCTCAACGAGTGACTCGATGGAAGCCTTAGACCCGCTTAGCGATTTTACATGGGACTGTAATTTTCTTAGAACATCTAGTAATGAATTGCCTAGAGACCAGCGCGCTTCCACTCGTGAGCCATTACTGTTTACAAACTCTGGCACAGATTTGAATTTGCGTGGAAGGACGTATCCACATCTGTCATCCAGGCTCAGATGGACTCCATGCTCAACCGGTCTACAACCGTTGTTGTTGCCGGAGGTGACAAAAAAATGGTTCGAATGGCTCTGAGCACAATGGGACTCAACATCTATGGTCATCAGTCCCCTAGAACTTAGAACTACTTAAACCTAACTAACCTAACGACACCACCCAACACCCAGTCATCACGAGGCAGTGTAAATCCCTGACCCCGCCGGGAATCGAACCCGGGAACCCGGAGGCGACAGCTCTGCATTAATTTTTTCTCACTTTATTCTGTACTGGTTTTGTTACATGGACTTCTTATTCCCCACCGAAATACTGAATTCAAATATAAAGCTGGGAAAATATTAATTTTAAACTCTTTCAGAATACTGGGAGAATGGTAACAAGTGAGGAAAATCCATTTATTGATAATGTTGGAAAAAATTTTGCTTCATGACAAGAACGTGCAAGCTGTCACCCATCTTCGAGTTCAGGGAAATGCAGTGCCCGTGGCGCGGAACAATGGGCTAAGAGGCGTAAAATTCGCAATCTCGTGTTGTCTCGAGGAAACAAGATTTGTATTGCCTCTAAACCGACAAATGTAGAAGGCGAACCAGAATTCCACCGACAAACTTTCAGAGGTTGTTCACGGATACCTCTCAAGTATTTTGGTTTAAGGGACCCTCGGTCTCCAGCAGCTCTTTACAGGCGTTGCATTTCGTTTAGTTCCCTGCCCTACTTAGCTTTGTATCTGTATTGCACGGAAGAGAGTGCACAACAGTGCAAATGTCGACGTGTGCGCTGTGTGTATTGTTTTCATTTGCTCGCGGTACATACTGTTGGCAACAGTAGTATCCACTTTACTCTTCCACTTCAAGGCTGCGTTCAGTACTGCTCGGTTCTTGGGATGTTTTTCAAGCAGTGTTAGTTGTAAGTTAACAGTGATAGACAGCTATAAGAAAGCGTTTACTGATGGGGAGTTGGATGATATGCACATCGTGTGCCCGTTTAGTGAATGCAATGGAAAAGCTGCACGATAACGCTTTGCTGAGGTGTTTTCAAAGTGATGGTAACAATGTCACACCACATTTGTTGGACTACTGGATGTAGCTTGTTGTACGTTTTTATTACTGCATACTGCAGGCTTCTCCGCTGTTGCGAGAACACAGCAACGAAGGTGACCGCGGTATCAAACCGTATAAATCATGACAATTACTCTGCAACGAGCCACCAGAGATCCTGTGTCCGTTGTACCAAAATACTCAGAAGGTATTCCTGAACAACCATTGAAAGTTTGTCGGTGGAGTTCTGGTTTCCGCTGCATATTTGCACCAGTGCAATTGCAATTATAACTGATTTTTGAAGATTTTTACTGCAAGATGCATTTAGTGTAATATTAGTTCAAGAATATATATTTTATGATTCGAAGGACATAAAGACATTAGCTGCTATTGAGGATTGAAATACATCAACGGGGAAAGTTTATAATTTGTTCCGGACTGGGACTGCAATCCGGATTTTTCCGTTTCTCGACAACGGCCTCGGCCATTCGGACATGTTTCATGGCTGACTCAACTTCCCAACTTATCCACACACTACTGACGTAGTGCTGCTGCCCCTTATCTTCGTTACAGCGATTCGCTGATTCCAGTAAGAGTTCGAGCGTGTTTGTGCTTCTGCACTGAAGGCAGCATGGGTCCGTCTCGCGAACATTAATGAAAAGCATTCACATGCGTCTTCTACGACCCCCAGTTATGGTTCCTATACTGGTAACTTAAATTTTCGAGGCGAGTCTCATTTTAGACCTAATATAACTGTGGGTCACCCCAGAAAACTACAAAAACATACGTTTATAGTGAACTTTAGCACACGCCATACGAGGAGAAAGTTTTAAATAAATTCAAGCCTCATTGCAGTTTTCAAAAAGGGAGTCGCCACAACACTCACAAATTTCCTACAAACTTAATCGCATATTCTTGGTATCATGCTGTATACGAGCAGTAAGCGAAATTTCGTTATTTGCCATGCTTTGTGGTATCGCAGTCTTGATGGATAGCAGTGTAATATACACTCCTGGAAATGGAAAAAAGAACACATTGACACCGGTGTGTCAGACCCAACATACTTGCTCCGGACACTGCGAGAGGGCTGTACAAGCAATGATCACACGCACGGCACAGCGGACACACCAGGAACCGCGGTGTTGGCCGTCGAATGGCGCTAGCTGCGCAGCATTTGTGCACCGCCGCCGTCACTGTCAGCCAGTTTGCCGTGGCATACGGAGCTCCATCGCAGTCTTTAACAATGGTAGCATGCCGCGACAGCGTGGACGTGAACCGTATGTGCAGTTGACGGACTTTGAGCGAGGGCGTATAGTGGGCATGCGGGAGGCCGGGTGGACGTACCGCCGAATTGCTCAACACGTGGGGCGTGAGGTCTCCACAGTACATCGATGTTGTCGCCAGTGGTCGGCGGAAGGTGCACGTGCCCGTCGACCTGGGACCGGACCGCAGCGACGCACGGATGCACGCCAAGACCATAGGATCCTACGCAGTGCCGTAGGGGACCGCACCGCCACTTCCCAGCAAATTAGGGACACTGTTGCTCCTGGGGTATCGGCGAGGACCATTCGCAACCGTCTCCATGAAGCTGGACTACGGTCCTGCACACCGTTAGGCCGTCTTCCTCTCACGCCCCAACATCGTACAGCCCGCCTCCAGTGGTGTCGCGACAGGCGTGAATGGAGGGACGAATGGAGACGTGTCGTCTTCAGCGATGAGAGTCGCTTCTGCCTTGGTGCCAATGATGGTCGTATGCGTGTTTGGCGCCGTGCAGGTGAGCGCCACAGTCAGAACTGCATACGACCGAGGCACACAGGGCCAACACCCGGCATCATGGTGTGGGGAGCGATCTCCTACACTGGCCGTACACCACTGGTGATCGTCGAGTGGACACTGAATAGTGCACGGTACATCCAAACCGTCATCGAACCCATCGTTCTACCATTCCTAGACCGGCAAGGGAACTTGCTGTTCCAACAGGACAATGCACGTCCGCATGTATCCCGTGCCACCCAACGTGCTGTAGAAGGTGTAAGTCAACTACCCTGGCCAGCAAGATCTCCGGATCTGTCCCCCATTGAGCATGTTTGGGACTGGATGAAGCGTCGTCTCACGCGGTCTGCACGTCCAGCACGAACGCTGGTCCAACTGAGGCGCCAGGTGGAAATGGCATGGCAAGCCGTTCCACAGGACTACATCCAGCATCTCTACGATCGTCTCCATGGGAGAATAGCAGCCTGCATTGCTGCGAAAGGTGGATATACACTGTACTAGTGCCGACATTGTGCATGCTCTGTTGCCTGTGTCTATGTGCCTGTGGTTCTGTCAGTGTGATCATGTGATGTATCTGACCCCAGGAATGTGTCAATAAAGTTTCCCCTTCCTGGGACAATGAATTCACGGTGTTCTTATTTCAATTTCCAGGAGTGTACACAGAGCTGACACAAGACAAGGCATACCTCCTAATATGGCGTCGGACGTCCTTTTGCCCGGCGTAGTTCAAATGGTTCAAATGGCTCTGAGCACTATGCGACGTAACTTCTGAGGTCATCAGTCGCCTAGAACTTAGAACTAATTAAACCTAACTAACCTGAAGACATGACACGCATCCATGCCCGAGGCAGGATTCGAACCTGTGACCGTAGCGGTCGCTCGGCTCCAGACTGCAGCGCCTAGAACCGCACGGCCACTCCATCCGTCTGCAGCAGAAATGCTGAGTCATGCCTGTATAGCCGTCCATATTGCGAAAATAATGCCAGTGTATAATTTTGTGCACGAACTGACCGCTCGATTACGTCCCATAAATGTTCAATGGGATTCACGTCGGGTGATCTGGGTGTCTAAATCATCCGCTCGAATTGTCCAGAATGTTCATCAAATCAATCGCCAACAATTGTGGCTCTGTGACGTGACATCGTCGTTTGGGGACGTAAGTCCATGAATGGCGGCAAATGGTCTGCAAGTAGCTGAAAATTACTGTTACCAGCCAATGATCGGTTCAGTTGGACCAGAGGACCAGGCCATTCCCTGCAAACACAGACCACAGCATTATGGAGCCCCCACCAGCTTGCACAATGCCTGTTGACAACTTGGGTCCATGGCATCGTGAGACCTGCGCCACACACTAACCGTATCAACAGTTCTTACCAACTGAAATTCGGGACTCATCTAACCACATCTCCTGCGCAGGAGAGCTTCTGTGAAGTTGGGAAGGTAGGAAACGAGGTACTGGCGGAATTAAAGCTGTGAGGACGGGGCGTGAGTCGTGCTTGGGTAGCTCAGTCGGTAGAGCGCTTGCCCGGGAAAGGCAAAGGTCCCGAGTTCGAGTCTCGGTCCGGCACACATTTTAATCTGCCAGGAAGTTTGATATCAGTGCACACTCCGCTCTAGAGTGAAAATTTCATTCTGCTGAATAATTAATTTAGAACAATCTTATCACTGATACTGTCACAGAATAAAAGGGTATAATTTTGATTGGATAGTTTCAACACAATTATTACAGCTCGCACAGGACGCAGCTGCACTCTAGTTATAAAAATCTGGCACTAACGTTTCATCTACTGGACGTCAACGTCCCATCTTTCTTCCAGTTTTCCCTCACGACGAACACTCGCTGTCGCCGCTGCGACACCGGCTGCTGCAGCGATGACAGCGACGAATCTGAGCGTCCCACGAGTTGACAGGGTTCCGGCGAACGCCTATCAGGCATTTCTGCGAGTGTGTCGCGCGGCGCGATGGCCGTCATATTTCGAGCTGGCGAGACAAGGGAAGGCCGGGTGCCCCGCGGCGGCTCAGAGCGGCAGGAATTTCCCTGGGCCGCGCTCGCCTCGCCTCGCCTTCCTTCCCTTCCCTCCCCTGCGCCCGCCGGCCGGAGGCCGCGACAAAACCGGGCCCGTGACGGCCAAATGTCGCCCTCCGGCCGTGGCTTTTTGCCGGCGCGCGCCGCGCTGTCCGTCAGCCGGTGACGGATGCGGCGCTGCCGCCGCCGGCCCCCGGCCGCCGCCGGCTTTTTGCGGACCCCGCGGCCGTCATTACTCGCGGTCCTCCGCGGCGACACGTGTTTCGTGCGCGGCCGTCCCGCGGGCCCCGGGCGCGCCCACCTAATTGCTCATTGTGCGCCGTCGACGCCGCAGCGAAGGGCCGGGCCCGGCCAGTGCGCCATTTTAATTGTCTGCGGCGCCGGCGCCGTAACTCACCCCGGGCACCGCGGCGTGTAATTGGCGAAATAAGAGCGTGCCGTGGCACGGCGCAACTGCCGGCGATCGCGAGAATGCGCCCCAACTATGCGGCAGCGACGCCACCGGCCAACTGACTCCCGTTTCGGTAAAAAGCCGATCCGGCACCGCTCCCGCTTCCAGGAATTCCGGTAACTCCACTCGACCTAATAGCAATCCTTATACCGGGCTGCCATAACGAGATATGACACTACAGTCAAGTACAGTGAGGTAACGGCCCGACACTATGGCTTCTACTTATACAGGGTGTTACAAAAAGGTACGGCCAAACTTTCAGGAAACATTCCTCACACACAAATAAAGAAAAGATGTTACTTGGACATGTGTCCGGAAACGCTTAATTTCCATGTTAGAGCTCATCTTAGTTTCGTCAGTATGTTCTGCACTTCCTCGATTCACCGCCATGATTTCATACGGGATATTCTGCCTGTGCTGCTAGAACATGTGCCTTTACAAGTACGACACAACATGTGGTTCATGCACGATGGAACTCCTGCACATTTCAGACGAAGTGTTCGTACGCTTGTCAACAACAGATTCGGTGACCGATGGATTGGTAGAGGCGGACCGATTGCATGCCCTCCACGCTCTCCTGACCTCAACCCTCTTGACTTTCATTTATGGGGGCATTTGAAAGCTCTTGCCTACGCAACCCCGGTACCAAATGTAGAGAATCTTCGTGCTCGTATTGTGGACGGCTGTGATACAATACCCCATTCCCAGGGCTCCATCAGCGCATCAGGGATTCCATTGGACGGAGGGTGGATGCATGTATCCTCGCTAACGGAGGACATTTTGAACATTTCCTGTGTTTGAAGTCACGCTGGTACGTTCTGTTGCTGTGTGTTTCCATTACATGATTAATGTGATTTGAAGAGAAGTAATAAAATGAGCTCTAACATGGAAAGTAAGCGTTTACGTACACATGTCCACATAACATATTTTCTTTCTTTGTGTGTGAGGAATGTTTCCTGAAAGTTTGGGCGTACCTTTTTGTAACACCCTGTATTACACGTTCATTTGCTGGCTTCTACCTTCGGGCCCCTCGCCAGGCGTTGAAGGTCCAACGTACGTCTACCGGCCCCTGTGCCATCCTCTATCTTGCGACGTCATGCGGGTCGATTTGGAACTCCATGTAGTGAGCACGCCGCTCTCCCGGCCGTTTTGCGCACTTTCCAGACTGTGAAGCCGCTACTGCTCTGTCACGTAGCTTCTCAGTTCGCATTGGTGTAAGGAGCGTAAACATTGGGCGATTGGACAGTGGAAAAACGTTGTGTGGAGTGACGAATCGCGGTGCACAATGTGGCGATCCGATGGCGGGGTGTGGGTATGGGGAATGCCCGGTGAACGTCAGCTGGCAGCGTGTGTAGTGCCAACAGTGAAATTCGGGGACTGTGGTGTTAAGGTATTGTCGTGTTTTTCCTGGAGGAGCTTGCACCACTTCTTGTTTTGCGTGGCACTATCACAGCACAGGCTTGCATTGGTGTTTTAAGCATTTTCTTTTTTTTTTTTTTTGCTTCCTACTGTCGAAGAGAAATTCGGGGATGGCGATTGCATATTTCAACACGATAGAGCAACTGTTCATAACGCACGGCCTTGGGCGGGGTTATTACACAACAATAACATCCCTGTAATGGACTGGCCTGCACAGAGTCCTGACGTGAATCATATGGAGCACCTTTCGGATGTTTTGGAACGCCGACTTCGTGCCAGGCCTCAGCCACCGAAATCGATACCTCTCCTCAGTGCAGCACTCCGTGAAGAATGGGCTGTCATTCCCCAAGAAACCTTCCAGCACCTGACTGTACGTATGCCTGCGGTAGCGGAAGCTATCATCAAGGCCAAGGGTGGGCCAACACCATAATGAATTCCAGCATTACCGATGGAGGACGCCGCGAACTTGTAAGTCATTTTCAGCCAGATGTCCGGATACTTTTGATCACGTAGTGTATATGCTTAAAATTATACTCAGGGGTCAGTTAGGGGTCGATATAGATTAATGTAGAAAACAAAAGTACAACTTCAAACAGCCAAAATAGCTATTGTACAGCATTTGTTGTGAAGACCGGTTTCTGCAAACTACGTTGCCATCATCAGATCTTCTGCAGTGTACTTCTGCAGTGCAGATCTGTTGATGGTAATGTAGTTTGCTGATACCGGTCACCACAATAAATGCTGTACAATAGCGATCTTGCTGTTTGAAGTTTTCTGTAGCTCATTTTGTGATTCATTATTTGTTTCAGCCACAGTTGCGATTTCATGGGTGATTACCGGTTTCGGCTGTGTGAGCCACTTACAGGTGTTTCCCGCTTAGTTTCAGCGTGACACGTTAACTTAGTCACCCTGTATGATTACCTCAGGATACACGGTGAGTAATGGAGAGATACTTGATGTTGAAAATGACTAAGTGACGGAAGGAAAAATAGTAAATGCATACAACCTAGTGTCGAAGACGTAACTGTAGTATTTGATTCCAAAGGACAAGAAAAGACGAGATCACGACCTACAGGGCTGGGGTTCGTGACATTAGTAAGTGTTGCGGACTGAGGACTTCCATTCTGATGAAAATCTCGCTACCGTCAAAAATACTAATAATGGTGTCGTGGTAGGACGTATGCGTGAGTTCTAGAGCAGCACACACACAATGAAAGTAACACAGAACAGGGAATAGTAAAGTATATCACTGAACTTTGTTAACGCAGGTTAGAGCAAACGTAGAATCCAGCTTTAGTTTATCTGTCCTGCGTTTATTACAGTTTCATGAACAAAAACTGAATAATTAATGTTCTCTCAACTAAAGTAGGAAGTAAACTATTCTTCTGTTTTTGTATAATATTCGAAGAACAGTTCCAAACCAGGAGTACTCCGTTAAATCTCTAGGCAGGCGGTCTCTGTCCATACACGGTAATACTAATTCACTGTTCTGTTTCTACTGAAGACTAACGACTGTCCACCGAGCGAGGTGGCGCAGTGGTTAGCACACTGGACTCGCACTCGGGATGACGACGGTTCAATCCCGCGTCCGGCCATCCTGATTTAGGTTTTCCGTGATTTCCCTAAATCGCTCCAGGCAAATGCCGGGATGGTTCCTTTGAAAGGGCACGGCCGACTTCCTTCCCCGTCCTTCCCGAGACCGATTACCTCGCAGTTTGGTCTCTTCCCTCAAAACAACCCAACCCCTAACGACTGTCTATCTCTCGGCCAGTGTTTGTATCTCACTTGACGACTTGAAGTCACGGAGAACGTTCTGCAGGAACCCCTATCAAGACACGGACTGAATTATGACTTGCCATGACAACTTCTGATAGTGTATGGTTACTTAAGCGCGTGTGTCTTTCCAGTGGCGCTGCTGGTCCAGGGGGCGTAATTCTCACGGGCAGCATGGTTGGTTTGTGCGGAGTAACGTTTCTGCCGCTCACGGACGTCCACTATACTTCTGTAACCAACTACCCCAAACTCTTCTTGTGTCGTATCACAGCACACCATACTAAGTATGCAACAACGACATGGGTGCATGAAGCTGGAGACTGCACTGTACAAAAAGCGTGAAATGAGCAGCATGGACGTCCAATGTCTCACACGTTGTCTGTGTTTTAGCGTAAGAGTTACGTGACTGATAGAAAATTACTGAATGTGGCTACCGCAGAAAAGCGATTTGACAATAAAGACATAAAACCAAGATACCAATTTGTAAATGATATTAACTAACGAATACGAACCCCTCAGTCCAGAAAGACTCCAGCCTGGATAATTAACAAATAGAGAAAAAATTATGTAGTGTTTTTAAAGTTTTAGATGATGTAAGGTATACAGCGTCGCCACCACTCCCCCCTCACTTGAATGCAACGCACAGAACGTTCGTACAACCGTATGAAACTATCGGAAAAGATCTTTGAGCTGTTGTTTAGCACGGGCGTCACATTGGCTTGAACGTCGGTTATGTCGTCAAAGGGTTCACTCCAGCAGTGATTTTCTACACTTTCTCGTTTTTTTTTTTTTTTTGTAGGTTCGCATTGATAATACGAAATCTCGCCACTCCTGATGATTATTTCCAGAAAAGAATTGTCCACATTTTGCATTTTAATCGAGTAAGGACAAGCTTCCACGCGTCGTTTTTGTTCGGGAGTCAGAGTGCGCTGGACAGACTTTGCAAATTTCTCTCTCCTTCGTAACATTCTGGAGAATGTCTTGAACGCTTAGTGAAGTCAGGTTGCTCCACTGATATCTGTGACAACAATGTCGACGCACTACGGCCACCACGTCCCCTACTTAACGCTGTCTGCCCACAACTGACTAGTCGAAGGCACATCTACTGTTTGCAGCGGTTACTACTATCTGCCACCGTAGTTCTTGCGTTGTGTCTCCTACACGCTAGGAATAAAATCAGTCTCTTAACTTTATGGACTGGCGGAACATTCCATAGTCTTATACCTCGTCTTATGGTAATTACATTTGTTAAGAACATTTACATATTGGTGTTTTGATTTTACGCTCAGATGACAAGAGTCATGGGATAACGAAGTTCACAGTCTATATAGTTAGCGATAGTATTGCGTACGCAAGGAGGCAGGAGAAGGAGATTACTGTTTAACGCCCCGTCGACAACGAGGTCATTAGAGATAGAGCTGAAGCTCGAATTAGTGAAGGATGGGAAAGGAAAGAGCTGTGCCCTTTCGAAGAAACCATCCGGGTATTTTCCCTTACGCGATTTAGGGAAATCACAGAAAAACTAAACCAGGATGGCCAGACGCAGGTTTGAACCGCCGTCCTCCCGAATTCGAGTCCAGTGCGTGCATGAGGTATAAAAGGGTCATGAATTGGCGGAGCTGTCATTTGTAATCAGGTGATTCATGCGAAAAGGTTTCCGATGTGATTATGGCCGCACGACGGCAGACTTTGATCACGGAATGATAGTTGGAGCTTGACACATGGGACATTTCATTTCGTAAATCATTAGGGAATTCAATATTCCGAGATCTACAATGTAAAGAGTGTTCCCACAATACTACATTTCAGGCATTACCTCTCACCACAGTCAACGTGCCTTCACTTAACGACCAAGAGCAGCAGCGTTTGCTTAGAGTTGTCAGTGCTAACAGACAAGCAACAATGAATGAAATACTCGCCGCCATCAATGTGGGTCGTACGAGGTACTTACCTGTTAAAACAGTGCGGCGAAATTTGGCATTAATGGACTATGGCAACAGAAGACCGACGCGAGTGCCTTTGCTAACAGCACGAGATCGCCTGTGGCGACTCTCCTGGGCTCGTGACCATGTCGGTTGGAACCTTGACGTGTGGAAAACCGTGACCTGGTCAGACGAATACCGATCTCAGTTGGTAGGGACTGATGGTACGTTTCGAATATGGTACACAACAAGTTGTCAACAACTCCATTATGGTGTGGTCTTTGTTGAAATGGAACAGAGTAGGTCCTCCAGTCCATACGAACAGATCATCGATTGGAAATGGTTAGTTCTGTCTTCAACAACGGAATTCGTACGGATAACAATGCGCGGTGTCACTGGGCCACAACTGTTCGCGATTCGTTTGAAGAACACTTCGATAATTCGAGCGAATTATATGGCAATACCATGAACTTCATTGAACAAATGGTCTAAGTCACGTGGAGTTGCTGGACTGCGCCCGTCGAGAGGTGGTCCGACACATTATGAGGTATCCCCTGACTTTTGTCATCTCAGTTTGTATCTTTAACGTCAAGTAATTTTTTCTACTGTAATAAATGTCGTGTGACTATGGCCTCCCGCCGGATAGACCGTTCGCCGGGAACAAGTCTATCGATCTGAAGGCACTTCGACGAATTGCGCGTCAGTGTGGATGAAATGATGATGATAATGATTCGGACCACATAACACTCAGTCCCTGGGCGGAGAAAATCTCCGACCCAGCCGGGAATCGAACTCGGGCCCTTAGGCTTGACATTCCGTTGCGCAGACCACTCAGATATCCGGGGCGGACTTTTCTACGGTAGTTTCAATTGAATGTTGTATCGATGAAACACCCCACACACCGATATTCGTCACAACACGCAGGAAACCCAGCGTAACACGCCCAAGAAGGAAGACAAATACGAACTCTTGGTTTGCAATTTCCACTCCGTGCTGAACGCAGTTGGACGCAGTGTTCTCGCGTTGCGTGTCGCGGGCCGAAATGCAGAAGCGGCGGCTGTCAGCGCGGTGTGGCAGTGTGTGGCGTGAGCAGGCGCTGAGCTCTGCCGCCGGCGTAGTGGCGAGGACGCGGCGGCGCGGCGCGGCGCGCGGGCCGGCCTTGGGCCGCGGATTCCTGCAGCGGCGGACGGCAAAAACACAGACTCCGGCTCTGGCTGTGACAGCGGCCGCGGCTCTCTCTCTCCCTTCTGTCCACGCTGCGCGGCTGTCCTCTCTGGGAACTTTCACCCTCACCCTGGAAGCCGGTCACCTTCCCACCGTCATAAATCCTACTGTCCGAGTACAGTGCGAGTCTGTTGCATAGCCAAAATTGCTGTGAATGTTCGAGTTTTCTCAGAGTTTGGGACACTCCAAGTTTGCAGCCGGTTGTCGTTTCCTTTAGGTGGGCTGCCTAAGTCATTCCTAAGACGACAAACACGCAGTTATTTGAGGGGTGCCCGGACGAAATATTGTGCATGGTAGTAAACGAGGACTCTAGAAACGTCACTGATAACTAAAACTGTTAATTTAATGGCCTTTTTGACACTGAAGAGAGTATTCTGCTGAGACTCAAGTTCGCAAAAATGCAATTTATCTAAAAATTTCATCAAAAGGGGCAGCAGCCAGCATCAAAGGTAATGTTGTTGACCTGATGGTTCTCACATAATGGTTTTGGCATAATGGTCTTCACATGGTATGAAGCAGGACTAATATGCTGTAGACACAGTGACTATAAACGGTGGTGTGGTCATGACTAAATGGTACCTTGGTGGACAATGGCATTGACCTGACTAATTAATGGCAAGGAAACTGCCGGTTATTGGCAAGGAGATGGCAAGGTGACGGCCGGTTATTGGCAAGGTGACGGCCGGTTATTGGCAAGGTGACGGCCGGTTATTGGCAAGGTGACGGCCGGTTATTGGCAAGGTGACGGCCGGTTATTGGCAAGGTGACGGCCGGTTATTGGCAAGGTGACGGCCGGTTATTGGCAAGGTGACGGCCGGTTATTGGCAAGGTGACGGCCGGTTATTGGCAAGGTGACGGCCGGTTATTGGCAAGGTGACGGCCGGTTATTGGCAAGGTGACGGCCGGTTATTGGCAAGGTGACGGCCGGTTATTGGCAAGGTGACGGCCGGTTATTGGCAAGGTGACGGCCGGTTATTGGCAAGGTGACGGCCGGTTATTGGCAAGGTGACGGCCGGTTATTGGCAAGGTGACGGCCGGTTATTGGCAAGGTGACGGCCGGTTATTGGCAAGGTGACGGCCGGTTATTGGCAAGGTGACGGCCGGTTATTGGCAAGGTGACGGCCGGTTATTGGCAAGGTGATGGCCGGTTATTGGCAAGGTGACGGCCGGTTATTGGCAAGGTGACGGCCGGTTATTGGCAAGGTGACGGCCGGTTATTGGCAAGGTGACAGCCGGTTATTGGCAAGGTGACAGCCAGTTATTGGCAAGGTGACAGCCAGTTATTGGCAAGGTGACGGCCGGTTATTGGCAAGGAGATGGCCGGGTGACGGCCGGTTATTGGCAAGGAGATGGCCGAGTGACGGCCGGTTATTGGCAAGGTGACGGCCGGTTATTGGCAAGGTGACGGCTAAATGATGACATTGTGAAGACTAGATAATGATATGGTGATGATGTTCTGACATGATGATGAAAATTGATGATGAAGATAGTGGTGATGGTGGTGGTGGTGGTCTTGATATGAAAGAACAAATATATCTTGCTGTGATACATTTGTAAATTGCATTTGAAGTTCTTACTATAAAACTGAAGACTGACAATGGCAACGAAAGCGTTTCTGAAGAAGAGAAATTTGTTAACATAGAGTATAGATTTAAGTGTCAGGAAGATGTTTCTGAAAGTATTTGTATGGAGTGTAGCCATGTATGGAAGTGAAACATGGGCGATAAATAGTTTGGACAAGAAGAAAATAGAAGCTTTTGAAATGTGGTGCTACAGAAGAATGCTGAAGATTAGATGGGTAGATCACATAACTAATGAGGAGGTATTGAATAGAATTGGGTAGAAGAGAAATTTGTGGCACAGCTTGACAAGAAGAAAGGACTGGTTGGTAGGACATGTTCTGAGGCATCAAGGCATCACACATTTAGCATTGGAGGGCAGCGTGGAGGCTATTAGTCGTAGACGGAGACCAAGAGATGAATACACTAAGCAGATTCAGAATGATGTAGGGTGCAGTAGGTACTTGGAGCTGAAGAATCTTGCACAGAATAGAGTAGCACGGAGAGCTGCATCAAACCAGTCTCAGGACTGAAGACCACAACAACAACAACTGACTCAAAGGCTGAAGACATTTATGTCAGATTACATTCTTCTGCAGCGGTCACAGTGAACTCAGTTCGGAATCGACGCCGGCAGAAAATTATACAAGACAAGGGAGGTCTCAAGTTACATTAAGCTGTCGGCGTCTCGCGTCACTTGCGGAAGACGTGCGTCCTTAATAAACCGGCGGCGGTGCGGATGGCGGGAAGAATGCGTACTCAGGGGGGCCGTAATTTGTTTAAGAGCCTGCCTGCCCGCCTGCCGCCAGCCAGCCTAATAAACCCCCCCTCCCCTCATCCCACCTCCTGAGCCTCTTGCGCTCCGCGCCACCACACATGACCACCTGCCCCGGGGCTCGTAAATATAATTATCAAAATTCCTCGGGCGGCCGTGCCTCATAAACGCGCTGCGCGGCCGCAATAAAACGGCTCGCGAGTTAATTTGCCACGGCAGCGGGAGTCCCCGTCCGCGCTTCTGGGCTGCGGCGACTGCTGTCGAGGCAATCGTCACGACCCTCTTCAGCTACCAACTGTCCCAACTCCCTAAGAAGTATGTAAACAGCACTGCGTACAAGAAAGGAAGAGCAGTTACGAATGATTTTGTTTGATAGACGATTTAAGAACTGGAGGAAAAGCAATACTTCACTAAATTAGAAATTTCTATAGTAAGTGTCTGCAGAAGAAACCATTTACTCGGTACTGGAGCAAGCCTACACAATTTTTCCTTCACAAGAAGGGATACAAACCAGTCAGCCTACTCCCTTAAATGAAACTGTCCTCACCCTAAGGTTTGAGTCAACAACATGCTGCTTCAACGAACATGGTCCTTTAGGGGACGTCGTGATCTTGTCTTCCTCTCGCCCACGTACTGTCTTATCCGTCTAATTAAGCGTTATTCATTACACTTTAATGTTGACTCCAGTCGACGATGCAACTCTGAATTTCTTTCTTCAAAAACCACGCGTGAGATTTATTTTATTCTATCACTGCTACATGCAAACCATTAGTTATACAGAAAAAAATAAAAAGGAACTTTCTGTAGGAATTTTGATGTACTCGAATTTTGTGTACTGGGATACATTTTCGCTGGAGGTCACAGTTTTCGAGTTATGCAAGGAAAACGCGATGAACGTCACTTCTGCATATTTTTCTTGAGTTAGTCTAAAACTATGCCCTCTAGCAAAAAAGTATCCCAGTACAAAATTTAAATATATTAAATTGCCTATAAGAAGGCCCTGTTCATCTTTTCTGTAGGACCAATAGTTTGCATGTAGCAAACGAGAAAATACGGACATCTTGCATGTGGTATTTGAAGGCATTGTGGGTTCCATAAACCACAGTGATAGGGGCAGCTGAATCACGCTGTGCAAATCTTCACCGGAATCGAAACAAGTCATATGAGACAGAAAAATCTAGGGCCCAATTGAAAATGTAGCCCCGAACCTGTGGATGTGCAATCTGCCTATTACCCTCTTAGCCACTGTACTTCTGAAGTCTATGATATTCCCCACAGTTATTAGGTACGGCACATAAAGAAAGCTGTAACTTAATTAAGCAAAGAAAGTACTGGTTTTAGTAGAGCACAAAGGATGAGTTGTGGCTAGCAATCTTTTACTGAACACGATTCCTACAATCAGTCTCGATGGAAATTGCGTCACAGCTCAATATCTAGAGCGTATTTTTTCGTGTTACGTCACAGTATCGTCAAACACTTCACGTCATTCTGTAACAGAAGCTTTGGTGGCGTATACTCTTGTATTGTCCCCTGTAAGGTACCTATAGATCTTGTCGTTAGATGTCAGTTCTGTTAAAGGTTCAAGGCCTGAGAAAACGGCTTCTGTCATCCTGGAAGACAATTCCCGCAGCGTACTCATGAAAGGCAATACTTGGTCACCAAGAAAGTTGGAAAAAAATCCTTGTTCATCTTTAGGATAACCTTATGAACTGCCAAGTCACAGTACGGAAAACACCTCTGAACGGTCTCATTACCACCTCCACCCTTAACTACACCCTCCTCATTATGTGAGTTCAACGCCTTATTAGGCAGTCACTGTACTCAACACTTTGCATCATTTAAAAATAGGCGAAATAGCGACTCGTCGAACCCCACTACTGTGCAGTTTGCATGTGGTTTGTCCCACTGAAGACGTGCAACTTTATTTCACGCTGCGAGCAACGGCCGTTTTCCGAGATATCTGTCTCTACATATCCAGTGCATGCATTTCTTTCGCAATATTTGCTAGTAAAAAGGTTGAGACGGACTTGTTTTCACTGACAGCAACAGTTTCTGTTTGGGTTTAAAATCGACTGTCACTGAAAAGGCATGACAGACGTGTCCGGCCCCTGCCGATCAGGATCTTTTTACCATCTGTGTTCTTACGCCGCGTTACTTGGCTGCAAGGGGTGCACCAATGCTTGCAGACACGCTGGGCAGTCAGCGTAGGAACACCAACAATTCGGGCAACTACATTCACATTAAGGTCATCGACACGTCCAAACACGACTGCTGTTTTCTGACATTCTGTCATGTCCCCATGTCCGCCCATTTTACTGTGCTGATTTCATATAATCGACTGGCACATTTTCACCACTTCACTGCCGTGACTGACACTGGGGTGACAAAAGTTACGGCATAACGATATCAACACACACACACGACGGTAGATTCACTTATACTGAATATAAAAGGCGAGTGCACTAGCGGAGCTGTCAATTGATTCATGTGAAAAGGTTTCCGACATGATTATGGCTGCACTACAGGGATTAACAGATTTTGAACGCGAGATGGTACTTGAAGTTAGACACATGGGACATTCCAGTTCGGAAATCGTTCGGTAATTCAATATTCCGAGATCCACACTGTCAAGAGTGTGCCAAGAATCAAAAATTAAATAAAAAAAATCAGGCATTATCTGTCACTACGGAAACGCAGTGACCGAACGCATTCACCTAACGATTGACAGTAGTGGCGTAGAGTTGTCAGTGCTAACAGACAGGCAAGACTGCGTGAAATAAGCGCAGAAATCAATGTGGGACGTACAAGGAGCGTATTCGTTTGGGCAGTGCTGCGAAAACTGGCATTAATGGGCTAAGGCAGCAAACAACTAACGCCAATGTTCTTGCTAACAGCACATCTCCTGCGGCGCCTTTCCTGGGATCGTGGCCGTATCGGTTGCGTCAGACGAGTCCCGGTTTCAGTTGGTAAGAAGTGATGATAGGGTTTGAGGGTGGCGCAGACCCCTCGAAGTCATTGACCCAAGTCGTCAACAAGGTATTGTGCAGGCTTGTGATGGCTCCATAATGACGAGGGCTGTGTTTAATTTATTTGGTTATGTTCGTCTACAAGGAGACCATTTGCAGCCATGCATCGACATCATGTTCCCAAAAACGATGGAATGTTTATGGATGACAATACGTCACGTCACCTGGCCACAGCTCTTCACGACTGGTTTGAAGAACGTTCTGAACAATCCGATCAGATGACCTGGCCACCCAGACTGCCCTACAAGAATCCCATGGAACATTTATGAAATGCCGGCCGCGGTGGCCAAGCGGTTCTAGGCGCTTCAGTCCGAAAACCGCGCGACTGCTACGGTCGCAGGCTCGAATCCTGCCTCAGACGTGGATGTGTGTGATGCCCTTAGGTTAGTTAGGTTTAAGTTGTTCTAAGTTCTAGGGGACTGATTACCTCAGATGTTAAGCCCCATAGTGCTCAGACCCAAGAACCATTTGAAGTTATGAAATACACTATTGGCCATTAAAATAGCTCCACCACGAAGATGACGTGCTACAGACGCGAAATTTAACAGACAGGAAGACGATGCTGTGGTACGCAAATGATTAGCTTTTCAGAACATTCACACAAGGTTGGCGCCGGTGCTGACACGAAGAAAGTTTCCAACCGATTTCTCATACGCAAACAGCAGTTGACCGGCGTTGCCTGGTGAAACGTTGTTGTGTAAGGAGGACAAATGCGTACCATCACGTTTCCGACTTTGATAAAGGGCGTATTGTAGCCTATCGCGATTGCGGTTTATCCTACCGCGACGTTGCTGGTCGAGATCCAACGACTGTTAGCAGAATATGGAACGGTGGGTTCAGAAGGGTAATACGGAACGCAGTGCAGCAGCATGGACTATCAGCTCGGAGACCACGGCTGCGTTTACCCTTGACGCTGCATCACAGACAGGAGCTCCTGCGATGGTGTACTCAACGACGAAGCTGGGTGCACGATTGGCAAAACGTCATTTTTTTTTCGGATGAATCCAGGTTCTGTTTACAGCATCATGATGGTCGCATCCGTGTTTGACGACATCGCGGTGAACGCACATCGGAAGCGTGTATTAGTCATCGCCTGTATGATGGTATGGGGTGCCATTGGTTACACGTCTCGGTCACCTCTTGTTCGCATTGACGGCATTTTGAACAATGGGCGTTACATTTCAGATGTGTTACGACCCGTGGATCTACCCTTCATTCGCTCCCTGCGAAACCCTACATTTCAGCAGGATAATGCTCGACCGCATGTTGCAGGTCCTTTACGGTCCTTTGTGCATACAGAAAATGTTCTGCTGCTGCCCTGGGCAGCACATTCACCAGATCTGTCACCAACTGAAAACGTCTGGTCAATGGTGGCTGAGCAACTGGCTCGTCACAATACGACAATCACTACTGTTGATGAACTCTGGTATCGTGTTGAAGCTGCATGGGCAGTTGTACCTGTACACGCCATCCACGCTCAGTTTGACTAAATGCCCAGGCGTATCAAGGCCGTTATTACGGCCAGAGGTGGTTGTTCTAGGTACTGGTTTCTCACGATCTATGCACCCAAATTGCGTGAAAATGTAATCACATGTCAGTTCTAGTATAATATATTTGTCCAATGAATACTCGTTTATCAGTTCCATTTCTTCTCGGTGTAGCAATTTTAATGGCCAGTAGTGTATAATCGAGAAGTCAGTTCGTGCACGAAGTCCTGCACCGGCAACTATGGACGGCTACAGAGGCAGCATGGCTCATTGTTTCTGCAGCGGACTTTCAACACCTTGTTTAGTCCATGCCACGTCGGGTTGCTGCACTGCGCCGGGATGAAGGTCTGACACGATATTAGGAGGTATCCCGCGAGTTTTTTCACCTCAGCGTGTGCCAGCCGCTGACGATCGTATGACCGCGTAGTATCACTTTTGTGCTACATACAGCGGTCGAAAGCGACCAGTGCGCGCTTTCCAGGAGGCGACATATTTTGTCCGGTGACGTTCCGTCTGGAGAGACAGGCGGACGACAGCGGTGCCGCAGCGATTCGCAAGCAGCCGCAGCGGACGCGCCACCGGCGAGGCTGTGGCCAGAAACTGCTGGGCCCGGCGGGCCGATGGGCCTCCCGATTCCCTGGCGGGCGTGGAATGCGGACAATGGCGGTATATTTCAGCGCCGTAATCAGCCGGCACGCGGCAGTCGGCGCGGGAATGCGCGGCACGCCACGCCGGGCCGTCCCCATGGGAACCAGCGGCAGCGGCAGTGGCCTAGCAGCCCAGCACACGGCCTCCGGACATCCGACAGCTGGCTGCCGCTCCGGCGAGCACACTGCGCTCCCCACCCACCTCTCTCATCAACTCTGCAGTGACCGCTCCCCTACTGTTCAACAGGTGTTTTTAACCCCAAAATCTCTTTGTTTACGTAAATTTGGTTCGATGACGTCCATTCAAATAACATCGCTTATCGGCGCAAGAACTTGACGTTCTACCACTATCAACATCTGTATTTCCCGCTTACGCGAGCGGTCGCTCTGGCTACCCGTGCACGATTCACGCCTAGACCCGAACTTCTGTATGTCGCTGTTCCTGCATCGGAACCTGTGCTCCTACAAATATTATATAAACTGCGTACAGAGAACGCCATGTTAATTGGAAATCGATGCCTGCTTATTTCCAAGTCCGTATCGATCTTAGTGCTGAGTTTTCACTCAGACGGCGCTTTGGCGTTAGGCGGTTTTTTCCGTGTGTGATCACTGGCCGCAGGTTAGCTGCAGGCGTGTGAGGAGGAGAGAGGTGGCTGCCATGGCGTGGAGACAGTTCAGCTCGGCTGGGGTTGTTTACGTCTGGACGCCAAGTGGGGTCCGATGGGAAGACCGGACCGTGATTTTACGGTTAATAGTGTGGACTGCGGCGTGGTGTGCCATTTAACTTGATTCGCAAGGGGAGCAAAATCTCGCATGTTTTAGTTTGTCGAGCCTGAGTTTGAAATACCTTCTATGTGCGTCGGGGTGTCATATCGTCCTCCTGTCTCTCCGTCGCTGGGATTGCTATCCTCGTTTACCGTCCCATGGATGTATATCGATGGGGTACGCTGCTCTCCGTACTCTACTAGACGCTAGTGATGGAAGTGCGTCTTTCAGCGGCACGTTAGTCTAGGTGCTTTATGTTTGATCTTCAAGTGCACAGTCTTCGAGTGGCACTCCTTAGAGTTTGCCTTGCGCAGTTAGATTGGAGTTTATTTTGTCTTGTGGTGCTTCCGCTTTCCGTTAACGAAGGTTAAGTTTGATTCGGCACTCCGTACGACACTTGGCACCTCAGCAGGCGGGTCGGAGCCACCTTCGTCACTAAACGGAAGCCTTTGGACTGAGGGGTCTTGTGTTTTGCATGTTGTTCATAAATTGTAGTTTTTGTATTAAGTTGGCTGAGGTTTCTTATGGATTTCCCGGCATTTGGTCTGTTGTAGGGCCCTGGCTAGGTCTCCTTATTTTAAAAGTCGGTCCTTGTTTCGGCTTAGTACGATTTTGGTTTACTGCTTGGTGGTTGTGGTAGTACGCCGGGTCGCTGTGGTTGTGTTGCATTTTGTGTGGGGCTGTGTGCTCGGAGCCGTGGAGTACGATTTGTGTGAACTGCTTCGCTGGGGAGTACTGATCGGGCCATTCTTGGTCCTCTGCTGTATGAAATGATTTTATTATTATTTTAAAGTAACATTATCACTTAAATGATTTAATTCTTGTTGTGTTCATTGCAACTTGGGTACTGAGAAATTTAGTAGTGTAATTGCTGAAGATTTAATAGTCGCACATGCCCCTTTACCTGTTTCGTAATCTGTTAATTACCGAAAGACCTTAAGCTCATAATCATATGATGTGATTTTCTTAAATTATTGTATTTTTGTGTCATGTTATTGTTTTTTTTTAATTTTCTGATCACTGGTGTACTGTTCCGAGTATTAAAATGTTTGAGGTAGGTATTACTTGGGTGGAACGCTCGGAACCGCAACGGAGAGAGTAGTTGCGTGCCTTACGTGTCCGTTGTTGGCGCGGCCTTGTGCCCGTTGTTTGTTTTGGTGCACCTGAGTTAAGTATTGTGTTGCCTGCTCCCTTGCGGCCCTGTCGTGTTCTTCTCAAACATTTTCTTCAAGGCGTTTTAGTTAATTTTATGCTAGTATTATTTTAATTTCTTACATTGGTAAAATTGTGCGGCCTTCATTATGCACACTGTTTGTCATAACGGAGTTGATGTGCCATTGTAATTTCTTAAACTCCTTTGTGTGTGCCCTTCGTGATACATATTGTTTGTCATAATAGATTTGAGTATGGCAATTATAATGTCTCATATATCATGATGTGCGTGTGTAATGCTGCAATAAATGTTAAGAAAAACGGTGCAGTGTTCCTTCCGACATGCATGCACTTACGAAGGAACACTGCATCGTTCTTCTTAACGGCAGAGGGATGGAATATCGTAATCTAATCTTGTCCTCGCCACCCCTATGTGAACGATACGTGGGGAATTTTGCTGCATCCCTAGAGTCGTCAATTGAAGATACCCCTTGAAACTGTGTCGTAGGCTTCCTTGAGTTATTTTCTGTATTTCGGCAAGTATCTGGTAGGTCAGTTACTTCAGCATTTCTGTGCGACTCTCTACTGAGTCAGACAAGCAAGTAAGCGTTCGTGCTGCCCTCCTCTGTATATGTTCAGTACTTCCTGTTATTTATATCTGGTACAGGTCCCACACACTTGAGCAATACTCTAGGATGGGTGGCACGACTGATTTGTAAAATGTCTCCTTTGTAGAAACGTAACTGTCTTCTGCTCGCAAGGTCATCTACACGCCATAACTGAGTTTAAGCGTAACTTGATCTTGCAGTTATGGAGTGTGGTACTGTTGCTGATTGATGAATTGTGGAAGTAATATTCAACAGCGGGTGTTTTTATAGTCTTTTATTATTTTAGCTACCAATTTCGACTCTCAATAGAGCCATCTTCAGACCCTGTAGCACAAACGACAAAAAGCAGCCATACGTATATGTATATATTAGCAAACCAATATTTGCGCCTCGTTCCCATAGACTTCACGAGCATTGTGTGCTCCTCACACATATAACAACAACTGTCAACAAGTACAGTAACTGTGGTGAGTGGTTGTTGCATTTGTCAAGGGCACAAATTATTCGTGAAATCTTCTAGGAAAGCCAGGCGCAAATATTGGTTCCCTGTTATATAAGTGTACGGCTGGATGCTTAGGTAGTTTATACTACCGAGCCTGAAGATAACTACTGAGAAGTCGAAACTGTTAGACTAAATAGTAAGCTATAAAAATAGTGACTTCTGGAATATTATTTTTGCAATAACTGACTATCGTTGTCAAAGAGGATAAGAGGAAAGGAGTGAACGTCGTCTATGGTACTATAGTTGTAACATAATTGAAAATTCTAAGGAAGATAGTAAATAAATGTAATTGGAGCATACGGGAAAACAAAAATTGATTGGCTGCTTAACTTCGGGTTCAAATGGCTCTGAGCAATATGGGACTTAACATCTTCCCGGCGGGGTCAGGGATTTTCTCTGCCTCGTGATGACTGGGTGTTGTGTGTTGTCCTTAGGTTAGTTAGGTTTAAGTAGTTCTAAGTTCTAGGGGACTGATGACCATAGATGTTAAGTCCCATAGTGCTCAGAGCCATTTGAACCATTTGAACTTAACATCTGAGGTCATCAGTCCTCTAGAACTTAGAACTATTTAAACCTAACTAACCTAAGGACAGTATGCCGTGCCCTTTAACAGGAACCATCCCGGCATTTGTCTCCAGCGATTAAAGGAAATCACAAAAAAAGTTAAGCCTAAACACGGGAAAACCGTGTGTGCAGGAGGAAGGTATAGAGATTGCGGGGGAGGGGGGGGGGGGGAGTGTCAGTGACACAGTCGCTTTAGTGAAAGAGATAGCTGAGATTGTTGTGCATAGTCCATCACTATTTAGGTTCTATAATTATGGTAATTTTGTTGCAATGGATCAAAACCATTTATGTTCATTATGTGTGGTAACGGAAATATATGTAGTAAAAACTGAAAAACTGGAGACGAATGGACATCTACAAACAGCTTCCTACTAGGACAAATTTTGTTATAGGCGTTAAGAGACACAAATGAATAGAAATTGGCACACATTTAAAGCAGCATGATGCGAGAGAGGCAATACGTACCAGATGAAACAGAAAGTAAGTTGTTGGCATCAGTGCCCGCCATGTAAACCACGATTTTAATTTGTGATCAAGATTCTGCGACGTGTAGCATCTCATTGTAAGTCGCATTGTTTCGATATAAAGTAGTCAATAAGCAACAAACAGCTGAGTTAATAGAGCCAGATTGCAACAATTCTACTGTCTTCAGCAATGTAGTCTTGAATGTGCGCCGAGCGGGATAGCCGCGCGATCTGAGGCGTCTTGTCACGGTCCGTGCGGCTTCCCCCCGTCAGAGGTTCGAGTCCTCCCTCGGACATGGGTTGGTTTGTGTGTGTGTGTGTGTGTGTGTGTGTGTGTGTGTGTGTGTGTGTGTGTGTGTGTGAGAGAGAGAGAGAGAGAGAGAGAGAGAGAGAGAGAGAGAGTGTATCTGTCGCCCTTAGCGTAAGTTAAAGTTAGGTTAAGTAGTGTGTAAGCTTAGGGAGCGATGACCTCAGCAGTTTGGTCCCGTAAGTCCTTACCAAAAATTTCCAAAAATTTCTTGAATGTGCCAGAACATTCGAATTCGTGTAATATGCGCATTTCTAAAACTTGGATGTAAATTTCTTTTACTTTAATTCTTTCCAAATATTTCCACTTGCAATCCGTATGACTCCTAGTTCCAATTGCCTTGGGTTCGATCCACAGTTAGATCTATTCACTTTATCACCTCTTTCAACTCCGTCAAATATTGTTATTACGAAAAATTCCTTGTTGTACCGTTTTTCGCAGTCCATTTTTAGGTGTGTGGCCCCTACAACAGATTCAACGAGACAGTCCGAACGTCAGAGACGAAGGCAAGTGCATACCTTTTCTAATAGGACCACGCCTAGTAAAGCACCTAGGTGGCCAAATCAACCTTCGGTTTGATGACGTCTTTACTACTAGCTCGCCATTTTACTTTAACAAACAGATTGCCAGTTCATCGACGGTGAGACTTTTGCAACATCAAAAGAGGCAATTATATGCCATCAACTCGCGTATGCGCTCGTAGATTAAACCTACATTATTAGTTTAGTACTCGTGATGTACGATATTTCTCCTACGAACGATTAGTCGAAAACTAGTACCACCGACCAGTATGTTTAACCACGAGAAGGACATGCATTGCCAGAAAGCTACTGGTAGGGCATTGCGCCGCGGGTCAGTATACCCGCAGCACTAGGGGCAGAGGGGCGCCGCGTTCGCGCCACACACTGTAGAACCGCAGTCTAAGTCTTTCGGATGATTATCAGGGCAGCAAGTGTGTTTGCTCTTTTTGTCATCTGAGTCTTTCATGGCGATATGTCTGAATAATAAATACTCTGGTTCAAGCCACAACATATCGAATAATTTCGTGATTTAGACAGTTGTCCCCGTCACTGTCACCACGAGTAAAATCAATGACCTGGTTGGCAAGGTTTTTTACTTATAAAGGGTGTTAAAAAAGTATGCTGTGTTTTGAGCGCTGGTAGTATGGACCAAAACAGGAAAAATCTAGTAAACATGGGCTCTAAAATACATACAGTAAGATCTATGAGCTACTGCGAAACAAATGTATTCTACTGCGAGTTCTTTGCTATTATGAACTACTTACTCAATGCAGTAAACAAATGAGGACTTAAATTATTATATACCTAGGGTACAGCAAGCAGTAAACATATATTACTGTTATTGTAAACCGTACTCACAGTTTTCAGTAAGTGCACCGTATACATTTATTCTAATAGAAACAGGCTGTGTTGCGATACGTTTGTGAAATGCTTTTACACTGCAGCTTTATCTCTGTACTTATCAGCATTATGGACGCCTACTATTCCACACGGAATGCGGTAGACATGATTAACTTTTTCTTTTTTTTTTCAGGCGTATAAAAGCAACAGTCGAGTCAGTGTGCTGTATGCTGAAGAACACAGTTATTTTGCCACCTCTCCCGGCGACTGGCAGACTGGCTCCATAGTTACAACAATGGCAGATACTTGCATACCTTGCACTTTCGTACTTCCGTTGAGGAGAAGAGAGTACTGCAGTAAGTGGAAGAAGGTCCTGGAACTAGTGTACGCAGAACTTCTGTATCTATTGGGATTAGTCATTCTCTAGTCTGGGCGATCTGCACGAACAGTTGTTACAACCATATCATGTGCACCGCGTCCAAGACGAGAGTTCTGTCAATTGTTGTTGGAAAGATGTGGTGAAGATCCACTTTTCACAGCTAAGATACTGCTTACAAACGAGGCTGGTTTCTTGCGAGATGGGACTGTCAATTTTCCTAACCAACGTATGTGGGTTGATGTAAATCAATACGCCAATTGCATCAGCGACAATTTTCAATTAATGTATGGGCAGGAATTGTTGGCGACAGATTAATAGGACCTTATATATCACCAAACAGACTCACTGGTGCAGGGTATTGATTCTACCTAACGACTTGGCTGTCCTTCACCAACCACGGCCCAGCGAATAAGTTGACGGTCAAAGAAAGAATGGTATTAAGAAAAATCTTAGGCTCCAAATTCGACAACAGCAATCAGAAACGAAACCTTTTACTGAAAAACTCTCAGACACATTACGGAAAATAAAAATTGATTTTTCTGAAGACATCCTAAAAAAGATCCGAAGTAGTCTAACCAAAAAATTGACTACTTCCGCAACAAAAATAGAAAAAAAAACCAAATCGAATTGACTTAAGGAAAGACAGAACGAGTTAAAAGACCTCCAGATTACAGAAAATATACCCAGAGATAAAATTGAAAAAAAAAAAAGAAAAAGAGATCCATAGACAAGAAGTAGAGGATTCAGCTCGAAATCAAAACGCTGAGTTCCTGCATAGCGTTAACTACGGCCGCCCTGAAGTCGTGGGAGTTCGACCAACGTGAACAGCAATATTGCGAGATGACAAACCGCTGCCTCGGTAGGCCACGATCCGTCGGCAAATCATACGCCATTGATCCTTCAGCTACGTGTCGGTAGGCGTTTTTTTCTTCTTAAGTGAGGCATAATCCGATCATCTCACAAATCACCACCACCACCACCAATCTCTTATTTCTCAATGAGAAACCTAGTGCGTAATCCTTCTTTATATACAGAAATGGATGACTTTACTTCTACCTGCTTTTTACGATTACGTTGAAATGATCCAAGCAAGTGGTATATTTTATGCCAGTCTGACTTGTTGCGTGCCGACTTTATGGTGTTGCAATTTTAGTGGCGAGCGGTGCAACATTAACCAGCGGAACGATCGGAAGACGTTACAGAAGCGTTCGTGCCTCCGAGGGTCTGGAAAGTAGAGCAGCTGACGTTCCGTGAAGTAATGGTTCTTGACTGCTGCGAGCGTGTACGTAGGCTGCTGGTGGGATTCCTGTGTGTTGCACTGGTGTTGCGCGTGATGCGAATAGCGGCCGCAGTGGCGGAACTGCAGGCGACGAGCTTCTGCAAAAGTGGCGAGCAGCGCGCATGCGCACGCGCCGTGGCTTGGTGACCCGGCCGACCCTGTCCGCTGCTACATTCCTGCGGGTCGCGGCTCTCACCCGGTTCCACCCGTCGAGTAGGGAATCCTTAGCACATCTCCACCATCGGCACTGACGCGCGCTCCCCACTCACGCCAAGGATGGATTTTTGTTTCCATCATTTTTTTTTTTAAATTAAAGTTGCTCATTCTCCTGGTTTATAGTCTGCTGAAGGCTTCGAATAAACATCTAGAACTGTCTAATATAGAATGACCGAAAAGTCAAGAAAAATGGGGAAAATATTTAGAAAATTTAATACGTTCACGAAAGAAGTGGCTTACGAAACACTTGTTCCAACGACTCTTGGCTCTTGGTCATCAGTGAGAGACCCCCAACAAGGTGCATTAATAGAAAAACAGGGAGAAAAATCCAACGACGAGCGGCACGCTTCGTTGTTGGGTCGTCTAATCGGCGCGGGCGACACAAAGATACTCAACAAACTCCAGACACAACAAGAGAGGTGTTGTGGACGACGTGGAGGCTTCCTGCTGAAATTCAGCTAGTTTACGTCCCAGGAAGGGTAGTCGGGCCACATATTACTTCCATATGCGTCTCGCGAAATGATGACGAGGAACTCAGAGAAATTAGTCTTCATTCAGCGTCCGCAGCTCGCGGTCGCGTCCTCGCTTCCCGAGCACGGGGTCCCGGGTTCGATTCCCGGCGGGATCAGGGATTTTCACCTGCCTCGAGATGACTGGTGGCAACAGCCTTGCCGCAGTGGTTACACCGGATCCCGTGAGATCACCGAAGTTAAGCGCTGTCGGGCGTGGTCGGCGCTTGGATGGGTGATCATCCGGGCCGCCGTGCGCTGTTGCCATTTTTTGAGGTGCACTCAGCCTCTTGATGCCAATTGAGGAGCTACTCAACCGAATAGTAGCGGCTTCGGGCAAGAATACCATCATAACGACCGGGAGAGCGGTGTGCTGACCCCACGCCCTTCCTATCCGCATCCTCCTTGAAGATGACACGGCGGTCGGATGGTCCCGGTAGGCTACTCGTGGCCTGAACCCGGAGTGCTCGAGATGACTAGGTGTTTGTGTTATCCTCATTGTTTCATCATCATTCATGAAAGTGGCGAGATTGGACTGAGCAAAGGTTGGGAATTTGCACGGGCGGTGATAAACGCGCAGTTCAGCGCCCCACAAACCGACACTTCATTCAGAGATTTATTGAAAGTCGTGATTCCCACGCACCTTTCGTGAATGGAACAAGAGAATGTGATTGCGGAGTATAGAAACAAATATAAAATTAGGTAGTAACAGTAGCAACACACGTAACTAACACTCAATATTTTAAAAAAGCTATTTTTAGTGAACGTGAGTAGTTATACAGCTTGAGCGCTTGATAGTGTTGCCACATCTGGGTGGCTATCCACAATTTGTTCCTCAAGATACCATCTACGAACCTTCGAAGTATATCGTTTTCATTAAGATACACGCTTCGTTAGAATGCACCCCGCACTTTCTAAACAACAACGGCCCTGTAATACTTTCGGTCACTACTGAAGCTACCTTCACACCTGACGATGTCACCTATTTCAGAATGACGTACTGATTTCTACCAGCAAGGAAGTTCTCATTCCAGAGGCAAAGTTGGTTTGTTTTTTCAGTAGGGGTCCAGAAGAAGTGTGTCTAATGCCATCTGAACGTAGAGCAACAAAACACCAACCTGAGATTGGTTATCTATGGACTATGTGTCTCCGCATGTGATGGATGAACAAAGATAATGAGTTTCTCTGTTTGCGGAATCCGCGTCGATTGCGACAGCGGTCTAAGGCGCTGGAGCCATGGACTGTGCGGCTGGTCCTGGCGGAGGTTCGAGTCCTCCCTCGGGCATGGGTGTGTGTGTTCATCCTTAGGATAATTTAGGTTAAGTAGATTGTAAGCTTAGGGACTGATGACCTTAGTAGTTAAGTCCCGTATGATTTTACACACGTTTATTGTGACAGAGTGGTGCTTCCTATAAAAAAAATGGCTCTGAGCATTATGGGACTTAACATCTATGGTCATCAGTCCCCTAGAACTTAGAACTACTTACACCTAACTAACCTAAGGACATCACACACATCCATGCCCGAGGCAGGATTCGAACCTGCTACCGTAGCAGTCGTGTGGCTCCGGACTGAGCGCCTAGAGGCGCTTCCTAACCTTGGGATACTTTCTGTACTGGCGGTTAAAATGAAATTTTCCGCGGAAAAACTAAAAATTTTTGAGTAAGAGAAAACTGTAACAATAAAAATCGTGTTTGCACTGTTTCGTTACATTTATTAGATCAACACTACGAATACCATCTACTTGACATCGACTGCCTTATAAACATCTCTTTTAGGCGCTTTCGTTTTTGGAAGCTTTGTCTTTAAAACTACTTAGCTTACCAAGACTACCCCTTGCTCTTTTTACTCTTCTATTAATTTCCTTTGCTGTCCATCCAGTCTTAGTAGTCAGCACTTAACGGTAATAGATTATATTTGCTATTGAAACAGAGTTGCTAAATCAACAAATTAATGCCATTTTTGGTAAACAAATAATTATTTTCACATTATGAAATTTGAAACAAAATATAATTTCTCATACTCCGACGACGACACACTAGCAAGCATCATTTCGTGGAATGTTTGGTGCTGCGTATCCATTATTATCAGCAAATCTTAGGATTATCACTTCTATTCGCCACTCCTTGCACTTCTAACTTTGCACTAAGGTAGTAGAAGGAAGAAAATGAATAAATTTGGAGAATGACTTACAATGTATTTTTGTACATTGGCTACATAACGAAATCTTTTATCACTTTTAAATTGAAATTCTTTGTACGTCCTCCTCTTACGCCGAGAGTTTAGCTAGGTGCTAAACTTTAATCGACGTACAGTCTGGCATGTGATCTGTTTCAGGTATAACGGTCTCGGGAAGACTGGGAACCACTGCGACAGAAGACCATTTGCGTTGGGTGCGCAGCGAACTCTTGTAGGGAGACCCAACGGCCACATTGCGCGGAATCTGTGCGCGCTCGGCTGTAGCCACAGCGCAGTGCAGCTAGCAGCCACAGGTGTCCCGCTGCGGGGCGCCCTCCCTGACTACCAGGCAGCCGAGCGCACCTCTGACTGACGTGGGAGAGCGACCTCTGCTCACATTTAACGAAGGCGCCCACCTGCCCCAGGCCAAACTGATTTGCCAACTGCCTGTCCATTCAGTGTCGCCTGCAAGAGTAATGCGAATCTCCTGGATTCCCGCAAGGCGTCCTACGCTGTACCACCCCGTCTACTCTTAACTAACATACGATCGTACGGAGAATCTTCCCAATTACGTGGTTGCCTGGAGGAATATTCCACTAATATACCCAGTATACTATAATGGACGAAGGGAATGTTCCGCAAAACCGAAAATAACGTAGGATGAGTAACAAGGGATCGTAATGGGACATTTAATAAATACATACTATACATATGTATGTATTATGTACACTAATGGCCATTAAAATTGCTACATCAAGAAAAAACGCAAATGATAATCGGGTATTCATTGGACAAATATATTATACTAGAACTGACATGTGATTACATTGTCACGCAATTTGGGTGCATTGATCCTGAGAAATCAGTACCCAGAACAACCACCTCTGGCCGTAATAACGGCCTTGATACGCCTGGGCATTGAGTCAAACAGAGCTTGGATGGCGTGTACAGGTACAACTGCCCATGCAGCTTCAACACGATACCACAGTTCATCAAGAGTAGTGACCGGCGAATTGTGACGAGCCAGTTGCTCGGCCACCAGACGTTTTCAGTTGGTGACAGATCTGGAGAATGTGCTGGCCAGAGCAGCAGTCGAACATTTTCTGTATCCAGAAACGCCCGTTCAGGACCTGTAACATGCGGTCGTGCATTATCCTGCTGAAATGTAGGGTTTCGCAGGGATCGAATGAAAGGTAGAGCCACTGGACGTAACACATCTGAAATGTAACGTCCACTGTTCAAAGTGCCGTCAATGCGAACTAGAGGTGACCGAGACGTGTAACCAATGGCACCCCATACCATCACGCCAGGTGACACGTCAGTATAGCGATGTCGAATACACGCTTCAAATGTGCGTTCACCGCGATCTCGCCAAACACGGATGCGACCATCATGATGCTGTAAACAGAACCTGGATTCATCCGAAAAAATGACGTTTTGCCATTCTTGCACCCAGGTTCGTCGTTGAGTACACCATCGCAGGCGCTCCTGTCTGTGATGCAGGGTCAAGGGTAACCGCAGCCATGGTATCCGAGCTGATAGTCCATACTGCTGCAAACGTCGTCGAACTGTTCGTGCAGATGGTTGTTATCTTGCAAACCTCCCGATCTGTTGACTCAGGGATCGAGACGTGGCTGCACGATCCGTTACAGCCGTGCGGATAAGATGCCTGTCATCTCGACTGCTAGTAATACGACACCGTTGGGATCCAGAACGGTGTTCCGTATTACCCTCCTGAACTCACCGATTCCATATTCTGCTAACAGCCATTGGATCTCGTCCAACGCTAGCAGCAATGTCGCGATACGATAAACCGAAATCACGATAGGCTAGAATCCGATCTTTATCAAAGTCGGAATCGTGATGGTACGAATTTCTCGTCCTTACACGAGGCATCACAACAACGTTTCACCAGGCAACGCCGGTCAACTGCTGTTTGTGTATGAGAAATCGGTTGGAAACTTTCCTCGTGTCAGCACGTTGTAGGTGTCGCCACCGGAGCCAGCCTTGTGTGAATGCTCTTAAAAGCTAATCATTTGTCATATCACAGCATCTTCTTCCTGTCGGTTAAATTTCGCGTCTGTAGCATGTCATCTTCGTGATGTAGCAATTTTAATGGTCTGTAGTTTATATATGGGAGTATATACACTTGTTTATGTTCCACATCTCCTACTGAACCACTGGATCGAATTCAACCAAACTTGGTACACGTATCACCTAGTTTCTGGAAAGACGCACTGTGTGTGGCTGTCAAAAGGGTGGCGTGGGAGGGGAGTGGGGCGGAGGAGCGTAGCTGATGAGGCGCGCTGTACAGTGCGTGTCGGAGCGCACATGATGCAAATATCAGTGATTTCCTTTCTTATTATTAGGCGTACTTAGTGAGGGAAAAACGAATGGCTATATGCTTCTGTTCATGACCTTATATTTCTTATCTTTTTCTCATGATCCCTATTCTCATTGGTGGCAACATAATGGACACACAATCATCAGCTACATTTGAGTATAGGGACCGTAAAATTACCCACCATAGTTAACCGGGAAGGAGCTGGTCTTTGTTCCACGGGTTCCCATTAAGTTCTCCGAGCACTTGTATTACACTTTAATATGAGCTATACCGACCTCTTGCGACCCTATCAGCACGTCTCTGTATTCATTCGATGTACTTGATTAGGTGTTGCTGGAACAGTACTCTAGACATGGTCACACTAGCGTCTCGTACGTGGTTTCCTTTACATATGCATGCTTTTTCCCGGAAATCTTTTGATAAAACTAAGCCTTCCATTCACCTACCCCAACACTTATTTTGCGTGATTGTCTCATTTCATATCGTTTACCAGTTTTAACCTTAGACACAAAATGTAACATGCTCAAGATATTCACAACTAATCTTGTAATCACATACTATACTGTTCTCTCTCTTCGTTAGAGATATTATTTCACATTTATCTGCATATAAAAACAGATGCCTTTCATTACACCTTGTGGAAATTCTGTATTTCCTTAGAATAGTCTAACGATAATACTTTTCCTGAATAGAACACAATCCTCAAAGAATACACTTGTAGTGATGTTGACGCTTCCTCTATCCAAAACACTACGTGAGTACCCGACGTTGCATGGGTATGTATTTATTCCAGTCTTCTATCATTCAACCTCCTCCTGCCCCTCTCTCTGTGCATCTGCTCCTTCCCCCGTCTCTGTGTCCATATGCTCCTCTCCCCATTCACTATCCATGTACTTCTTCCCACTCAGCTCACCCCCCCCCCCTTCCACCGTCAAGTCAATCTCCTTCTCCCCTTCTCTTTATCCATCGTTTCCTCTCCTCTCTCTGTCTCTTCCCCTTTCCTTTCTATGCCCTCTGCCTATCTCTGTCTGTCCATTTCCTCGTTCCCCTTCTCGCTCCATGTTATCACCCCCAAATACCGGTAGGAGCCAGCTGGTTTTCATCCCCACAGTATTTTTTCCATATAGTAACTAGTGTGTGTACCAAGTTTGGTTGAAATCGATCCAAGGGTTTATGAGGAGCTTTGTACCAGCGGCTTTTCTCAAGTACGCATATGTTTGATATTTAACATATTTCAGACACACTTGCAAACATGTTCCAACTGTATACATAGCGAATTTCGCCCTACAGTTTCGTTTTCACGTAGCTCAGTGTTTATGACGTCATATCTCCAGAACCGTCTCGTACAATGATATAATTCTGCATGTGCATCCCGTGATACAGTCTGCGAAATGTGTTACGAATAATGTTAGGAGTAAATAGGTAATAAATTATACGTCATGCCTGATGCGGTAGTTTTACTGCAAGAACAACGAAAATTTAGTAGGCGATAAGCTTCTTTTCTTTCACGATTTTGTGCACGGTTTCAGTGAGGAACAAAACCGTGTGTAAAGTTGATTGCAACTCATTTAGTGCGCTCATCCTCATGTACTGGAGGAACATAATCTATATTGTAAGAGTATTCGTCGAGGAACGTGTTCTGTACAGAAAAGTATCACAACTGGAATACTTTCTAAGGAAATGCAGAAAGATTTGGACAACTCTTCCACGAGGGGTAATGAAAGAAAATTATTTTAACCATCTTGGTAATTGACAATGTATTGAGTGTTCATAACAATACAGATCGCTCCCGCGCTGATAATGTCAGAAGTGTATTTGGAAATTTAAACAAAAAGGGGGCGGAGGGGGGGGGGGCTGGGGAAGCTGTGCCTTTGTGGACATTTCTGCTTACTTGAAGCATGCAGCTGCAATAATGAAGCATGTGCGAAACGGGCTGGTAAGAGGTTGTCTCTCCACTGGTTGAGCAGGAGGACGAACACACGGGATTTACGCCGCGACTCTGGAGGCGCACGATAGGAGAGGCAGAGGCTGCCTTTGTCCGCGGCTAATTACCGCGGGACTGTGCTCGTCCCGGCCTGCCGTAGGTCGGTCCCTTGTCGGGGCCTCCGCCGGAGCGGCTAGCGCGAGCGGCGAGCGGCCGAGGCGAGGCCAGGCCAGGCCGGCAGCGCGCGGCGCGCGGCATTCCGCGGCTGAAGCATTGCGTCTGCCCAGATCGCTAACAAGTCCTACTCGGCCGCGGCCGGCCCCGCCGCCAGCTGACTACAATTGTATGTACGCGGCCGGCGGTAATATACGGTGCGGCCCGGCTAGCACATACACAAGCCTGATGCCAGCTCGGAAATATTGTTCTGCTCGTCGCGGGGCTTATATAAATAGCCCGCGGGCGCATTTGTCTTGCGTCGCTTCGCCCCGCTCCGGCCGCGGAGCATGCATCAGCGCGGTCGCCCGGCGTCTGCGCGCTTCTATATATTAAGACGCTGCGCGGCGGCGGCGAGCGCCGACAAGCAAGCATTCGCCTGTCATTTGCGTGCCGTATAAACCAAGTTCGACGAACCGAGTACTAAATCCGACGGCCATGTAAAGTGATTTAGCCGGACCCTCGCGGTGTACGTCTGCGCGAGACAGCATTATGGACGGTTTTGTCGTTCCGAACTCGCTGTTGCAGCTACAAGAATACAGGCCGGGTGATGGCCTCACGAAACCTTTCCATGTTAACACGAAACTGTTTTAATACTTCGAGTGGTTCAAATGGTTCAAATGGCTCAAATGGCTCTGAGCACTATGGGACTCAACTGCTGAGGTCATTAGTCCCCTAGAACTTAGAACTAGTTTTACCTAACTAACCTAAGGACATCACAAACATCCATGCCAGAGGCAGGATTCGAACCTGCGACCGTAGCGGTCGTGCGGTTCCAGACTGCAGTGCCTTTAACCGCACGGCCACTTCGGCCGGCAATACTTCGAGTGATCACAGCAACTGTGTGATCACAAAACTTCATAGTTTTAACATTATGTGCCACTAGAACGACGCTATTTACTCACTTTGACGTATAACAAAATTATAGTGCACTGTCACAACAGGTAGCAGATTAAAACTATGTGCCGGACGGAGACTCGAACTCGGGACCTTTGCCTTTCGCGGGCAAGCACTCTACCATTGTTTTTTAATCTCATTTTGTTAGTTTTCGTTCGTTGTATCTGCTCGGAGCGGACGTCACAAGACACCCTTTGAGTTCGTCGCTGATCCATCAACTCAGTTTCTTTTATTTCAGAGGGCAGCAAATCCCCTGACCGAACACGCTGAGTTACCGTGCCGGCACCATCTGAGCTACCCAAGCACGACTCACGACCCGTCCTCACAGCTGTGTATACTTCATCAGACATGAGGCATGTCTTACATTGTCAATGCACGGATTACACGTTAAGGATTGCGAATCCTTTGACTTCCTTCAATAACTGTGTCGCTAACTTCCTTTCATATCGGTTGAATGCGAAACGAGTGTTCCAGTCTCTCACGTTGTGGTAATCAGTGCGTTACTAATCTGTAGCATACCTTTTCATATTGTAGCGCTGAATGCAAATGGAGATGTCAGTATAAACAGTCATCAGGTATAATAACTTCACAATCTTTCTTACTCCCAAATATTTATTTTACTGAAAAAGTATCATTTAATTCAAAAAGAACGAAACAGCTCTACGTCATTAAGAACGTTCCCGCGATGAAGAAATTTGTTACTTTTTCCTCTTGAATCAGTGCATTTAAAATCTTATTTGGCTATGGAACCGAACTTTGGCCTAATATTGTCAGTAAAAAATTTCTATTAAAAAAGTTTCCAGTTATGGCTACGGAGTATTCCCAAGGCTATCTGTGGAGCACGTTTTACGAGGCTTTATTCGGTGTTTTCCATTTCCGCTTTGCAAAGACTTATGGATGACATGACCCAACCACCCTGGAAGTTCCATCTTGTCATGAATTGAAACTAGAAGCATGTTATTTTATATATTAAAGGTCGGGCAGCCATAGCAAAAGTTCCCCGTGGTAAATAAAATCTTACGCACTAGTCCTTAAAATACTTTTAGTAAAAAGTCACTAACGGTTTCGCATCAGTAGGGATGCCACTTTTTAAAACGTCTATCTCCTGAAGACGCTTCTCTGCTCATACGAAACTGGTAGTGACTTTTTAATAAAAGTATTTAAACAACCAGTGCGAAAGATTTTATTCGCCTTGTGAAACTAGAAAATTACTCATTCCCTCCTAGCAAATTCATCTTGACAGTGTGACTTTTAACGAACACAAATACTTTGCTTGTCAAGCACTGTATCCTGAATTCGATGAAGCAAGGCAACGTTACTCATTATTATTATTATTGTAATGAAGAAAATATTATTATAGAATTCGTTCGTAATACGAAATGGCAGTACGTTTCTTTATTTGATGATGCACGTGCAGTTTACTGGCCGTAAAAAAGTATCGAAATTTTCTTACTTTAGTCGATACACAAAATTTAAAGGAGAATGCCCATCAGGCCGTGGGCCTTATTTAACTATAACAGACTCTGCTATTAAAACTGAACTTTTGTTGTGAGTTAATCACCGAATAAATTTACACTTAGCTGCTTTGCTTTTATCAGCTCTACAATCCATAAACAGTTACCTAAACAAATTCTTGCCTAAACAAATTCTTTTAACCAGTAAATCGGCCAGTATTACCAATTACTAAGAAATATTGCTGAAAGGGGAAAAAACCCAACTACCACGCACTCTGCACTTAACTGAATGCCTTGTTGCATTTATGAGGAAACTGTAACATTTTCTTTTACCAACGTCATAAGTTTTTCCTGATAAGTTAACATGTAATGGCAGATTTCTCTGTGAAACAGTAAGCCTCCCATCTTACGCTCCTCTGTTCGTTTCTAGATAGTCCCACAATTCATTTTGTCTTGTCTCATCATATGTGTTTATCGTGTTTCCGTTCATCTGTATCCCCAAGCCTTCTATCACTTCCATTGCCGCCAGTGCACTCAGTTAAAATCTGATACCTGTATTTTGTCTGTGTTACTCTACTTTCCATAAAGTAAAATAAGTTGTGGTTTTTAGGACTCCGTACCTCAACCGGTGGAAAGAAACTAATACAATCACTTTGTTGTCCGTCTGTCTGCCTCCTGTTTATCTGACGGGCTGTTAAAAACCCTTCTTCCTCATGAACGGGCGTACAATCGGAATATACGGCCATGTATGTCACATATTTTGATACTCGCGAACACTCTCATCAAAACCTATAGTGTACTTCCCGTCGACCTAGAATCATGAAATTTGACAAGAGTAAGGCGTTTTTGAAGTAAAGGAAAAAATCCAAATGTTCTCAGTTTGTAATTCAAATGGTTCAAAGGGCTCTGAGCACTAAGGGACTCAACATCTGAAGTCATCAGTCCCCTAGAACTTAGAACTACTTAAACGTAACTAACATAAGGACATCACACACATCGATGCCCGAAGCAGGATTCGAACCTGCAACCGTAGCAGTCGCGTGGTTCCGGACTGAAAGGCCTGGAACCACTCGGCCACCGCGTCCGGCTCAGTTTGCAATTATATCACACAAGAAAGATATTTTTTTGTCGTTTGTTAAGCAACTGTCTGTCCTGTTGAGAGCCCTTTTTCTCCGGAGATGGTAGACGTATATCTTGCCTCTATCGATACATAATCAAGACTATGTGGAGCCCTCGGTGCGCTAGTCCTAATAACACTTTTACGGGCTTTTGTCTTGTTTAGCTACTACCGTAGCAGATGTGCCAAGAGTTGGATCGCATGTTAAATTTGAAACTTTTCACAATATCGGTGTGCTATTGATCATAATGTAAAATACGCCTGTTCTATCTAAAAGAGCGCTTGATGACACTCGTCTTGCCAGAATAAGTGAATCAGTAAATAAAAGTATATCGAAAAACTGTAAGCGTTTACTGACTGCTGGTTTATCTCCTAAAACTGCTGTTCTCTCACTGCGCCTGCGCGGCTCCCATACCTGCAGTGGCACTGGTGTTACAGCAGTGAGTCATGAAAGCCGGGCTGGGTCGATCGGAGCCAAACCACCTGCTGCTCGAATCGCAAGCTGCCCAACTACCGGTCGCCCGTAAATCGGTGTTACATGTATCTAAGTCAGCGCGAGACACGACGCACGCTGAGCGGACGATTTCGCTCGCCACGCAGCACGAAACATCGCAGTGCTGATGCAGCCGCAGCTCCCTGCGATGTGACAAGGCGATGGCCGCAGGGCGGGGTCCTGCCGATAGCAGTTGCTGCCGTGCACAGAGCAGGCTGCACTTTATTGCGCCTCAATAAACACCTGTTCAGAGTTCCCTGTTGCCGCTGGAAACGATACGAGTTACCGCGACAGCTTGTCATTATTTACTTTCGCCCCTTCGGCTGTACATTTCTAAGTAGTCACTTGCTCGGAATTTACGAGGCGCCTGCGAAGAATCGAGGCAGTCACCGTGGACCGGCGGCGAGAGGCGGTTCTGTAGCAGGGAGGAGGGTTTTGGGGGGAAGGAGGACTGGCGAATGCATGATGATACCGTAGGAAGTCGCTTGAACTACGTGTATTCTCCTTACAACGAACGAAACCCATCTTAAACTTTAGCTCAGAACAGAGGTAATCAAGTCGAACGGCTTTAATGAACTAAGTTCTCGTCACGGAAGTGACTCGTCACTTCCCTGTCGCGCATTGCCGGTCGCTTGACGTGGGTGTGATCCTTAATGACTGACTGGTCCGACCGCCACATATGTATGTTCCCGCAACCATTTGGTGGCATATGAAGATGAAGCTTTCAGCTTCGAAACCGGTCGTGGAATAAATTAAGAAAATTACTTGCAGCTGAAGCAAATTTTCATTCTATAAAGCCGGCCGCTGCGCCGAACGGTTCTAGGCGCTTCAGTCCGGGACTGCGTTGCTGCTACGGTCGCAGTTTCTAATCCTGCCTCGGGAATGGATGTGCGTGATGACCTTAGGTTAGTTAGGTTTAAGTAGTTCTAAGTCTAGGGGACTGATTACCTCAGATGTTAAGTCCCATAGCGCTTAGAGGCAATTTGATTCTATAAACTCGTTCATTTACTCTTTGTAAGTTCCCCACTATGTGTTTCTGCACAAAATCGAGCCCAAAATTACTTCCCACTCTATAGAAAGTCTACAGTTTGTGTATTCACAACAGCGACCGCTGTTATCCAATTTATACTCGTATGCCAACCTTTGACTCAACAGAATCTAACTTCAAATGAACTGTAACTGGTCTGAATACGATTTGTCTTAATATTAAGTGCGCATCTGAAGTAAAGCAATTACCTGGCCCTAATCAAAGAATACATTTACGTCGCGTCTTGAAACATTGCTGCGGATTTCTCGGAAGCACACCAGCAAACAAGCAGCGTCTAGGCTAGATTTATACTTTCAAATAAATTTTCCAAACAGTATTCGAACTGTTGCATACCATATGGTGCATATGTGGCAATGCTTAATGATTAACCTCCTTTAAACAGTGGGATGGGGAATGTATCTTTTCCAATTTAATTATATTCCAAGACAATTATTTTAGAATGAAGTGTGTATTCAAATTCCAGAGTAAAACTTCGCATGATCTTCACACATATCATTGTGTCTGTACGATACTTCACTGAACAATACTTCACACATAACATTGTTCTGAATAATACTATGCTTAAAGTTAACAATGATCTAAAAAGAGTACAATGTTAACAGAGACTTCCTATAAAAACTAAACAGCTTAATCAGTTGTTATGTTAATGCATGACTCAGAGAAGTGAAGTGGTCTTTCTCCCCGAGCAAGTGAAGAAAGTTAACTAGCTGACAGTAATCATTCCGAAAAACGATCTGCGTAGTGGTGCAGTCTTACCCTAGACTACTACTCTTCAAGAAGTCTGTAGACGGTTAAGAGCTGAACTGTAAAAATCGAGCAGTGTTCTGGAAGGCCGGCCGTTGTGGCCGACCGTTTCTGGGCTCTTCAGTCTGGATCCGCGCGACCGATACGGTCGCAAGTTCGAATCCTGCTTCGGGCATGCATGGTTGTGAAGTCCTTAGGTTGGTTAGGTTTAAGTAGTTCTAAGTTCTAGGGGACTGATGACCTCAGATGTTAAGTCCCATAGTGCTCAGAACCATATGAACCTTTTTTTCTGGAAGCCGATACCGAAAACTGTCGGTTCCAATGACGAAGGAAAATTTGACACCATACTCGGTCTTAGAGTCATCAGTGCACACGAAGGTGCTATCGTTAGGTAGCGTGCGGAAGTCGACAAACTTACAGCTATAGATCGAATCCGGAGTAGCGTCCTTGAGAGCGAGTGAAGTCCAAGATCAACACGGGCCGCCGCACAAAGCCAAAGCGGTGAAGTGTTCACACCCATCGGGAATGTGGCAGATAACGTGAAGTTACGCTGTAGCCGAAAGCGAACTCCGAGAAGCGAGAAGTAACAGACAAAGGGCGAGCCCCAAACTGGTGGTCAAGATAGTTGTTGGCAAAGAGGGCATAGAATAGGTAGCCGGGCATGGCAGACAAACTGCGTGGAAAATTGGAAATTTGCGGTAAATGTAAATGTCGTGTGACTAGGGCCTCCCGTCGGGTAGGCCGTTCGCCGGATGCAAGTCTTTCGATTAGACGCCACTTCGGTGACTCGCGCTTCGATGGGGATGAAATGATGATGATTAGAACAACACAACACCCAGTCCCTGAGCGGAGAAAATCTCCGAACCAGCCGAGAATCGAACCCGGGCCCTTCGGATTGACATTCTGTTGCGCTGACTTTTTTTTTTCGATATAGGTCGTTGCGTGTGGTCTGGGCAGACGTCACAAGACATCCGTTCAAGTTGATCGTTGATTCCTTGCTCAGTTTTTTTTATTACAGAGAGCACGCAGCCCTCTGACCGAACACGCTGAGCTACCGTGCCGGCGTCCTCTCAGCTATCTGGCGCGGACATTTGTGGTAAGGTCCCATGGGACCAAACTGCAGAGGTCATCGGTCCCTAAGCCAACACTCTACTTAATCTAACTTTAACTTACACTATGGACAACACATACCCACATTCCCGAGGGAGGACTCGAACCTCCGACGTGGGGAGCCGCACGGACCGTGAAGAGACGCCTTAGAGCGCGCGGCTACCCCTCGCGGCAAAACGGCGTGCATTTCCGCTGAGGAGGATCTCATGCCGGTATGAAAGTGGTAGATCGGCAGCTTCTGGGTAGAGAATCTCAACCGGGATAATGTAAAAAGCGCCAGTGGGCAAAGGTATTCCACGATGGTGGATTGTGTTAAGATGGAAGGAATAAATGAACGCCAGTACTCTAGTTTTGAACGGGCAAGGGATCGGTACAAACGGAGGAGTGTGGTCCGAGCCTCTCCCCAGGAAGTGCCGCTTATGACACGTAAGACATTGAGGGACCGGATACAGCGTGCGGCAGGTGAGACACGTGGGAGGACCAAGATTGTTTCCCATCACGCATGAGCCCCGGGAATTTCGTAGTTTCACAGAACGGAAGAACAACAGGCCCATGATGTAAAGACGGTGGGAGAAACCCACTGCGCCGCCAGAAATTCATACAGACGATTTTGCCAAGGGAAAAGCGAAAGCCATTGTCGACTCTCTACGAGTAAAGACGACTGAGACATCGCTGAATACGCTGCTCAATGAGACAACTCCATAGGGACCTACAATAAATAGCAAAGTTGTCGACGAAAGGGAGTTGGAGATGCCTGGTGGGAGACAGCCCATACTAGGGTTACTGGCTATAGGAAAGAGGACGACGCTCAGGATGTTCAAGTGAGAGAGCATTTACTAAATATTTACGTAGCATGAATCTGAGACGGAACTTGGGTGCCTAGCTAGTTGTAGGAAACCGCCTAAAACAGTTTCGAGGCTGGCTGGCTCACCACACCTCTCAATCAGATAGTTCTTCAATTGGCATTACGAAGCTGAACGTACCCTTCCTGCAAGGACTCTCAGGGGAGGACGCGGATAGGAGGGGCGTGGGGTCAGCACACCGCTCTCCCAGTCGTTATGGCGGTATTATTGACCAAAGCCGCTGCTATTCGGTCGAGTATCTCCTCAATTGGCTGAGTGCACTCCTTAAAATGGCAACAGCGCATGGCGGCTGGCTGGATGGTCACCCATCCAAGTGCCGGCCACGCCCAACAGCGCTTAACTTCGGTGATCTCACGGGAACCGGTGTATCCACTGCGGCAAGGCCGTTGCCGTCGACAGTTTGTACCAGATAAAAATTGTCTTCACCGTGGCAAAAATAAATAATACTGAAAATGTGACGTTTGTGATCTGTATCAGTGAAAAATATGAAACCAAGTCATATGTTGTGCGACTGCATTGCCATCTAAATAGGGCTCGTTCGCAGTTTTCTCCTGTTCCTCCTCCTGTCGTTCAGACAGCGTGGCACGGCGGTGCGAAAAGTGTGCAGCCAGGCTGATTGCTACAGTATGCGAGCCAGGGAACGGTTAGTGAACTGAATGCTTGGCCATCCCTGATCCTTTCTGAGTCATCAGCTTCTGAGTGGTGTGATGTGCCCTTACACGAATTCCTCTCCTACCAAGCTGTTCATCTCCAAGTAGCACTTGCAATCTGCATTCTCAGTTATTTGCTGGATGTGTTCCTCTGCAGTTTGTACCCTCTACTGCTCCCCCTAATACCATGAAAGGTATTCCCTCATGTCGTAACAGATGACCTATCGTCCCTTTCCTTCTTTTTGACAGTATTTTCCACATATTCCTTACCCCTCCGATTCTGTGCAGGATCTCATTTCTTACCTAATCAGTCCACCTAATTCTCAACATTCTTCTGCAGCACCACATCCCAAAGGCTTCGATTCACTACTGTTCTGGTTTTCACACAGTCCATGTCTCACTACCATACAATGCTGTGCTCCAAACGTACATTCTCAGAAATTTCTTCCTCAAATAAGGCCTATGTTTGATACTAGTAGCCGAACAGTGTAAGGCGGTACAGTCATGGACTGTGCGGCTGGTCCCGGCGGAGGTTCGAGTCCTCCCTCGGCATGAGTGTGTGTGTGTGTGTATGTGTGTGTGTGTGTGTGTGTGTGTGTGTGTGTGTGTGTGTGTCCTTAGGATGCTTTAGGTTAAGTAGTGTGTAAGCTTAGGGACTGATGACCTTAGCAGTTAAGTCTCGTAAGATTTCACACACATTTGAACATTTGATACTAGTAGACTTCTCTTCGTTCCTTTTTCTCAATGCTACTCTGCTTTTTATGTTTTTCTTGCTCTGTCCGTCATCGGTTATTTTACTGTCTAGGTAGCAGAATTCCTTACCTTCATCTACTCCGTGACGCTGATAGATTAAAACTGTGTGCGACCAGACTCGACCTCTGTACCTATTCCTTTCGCGGACAAGTGCTCTGCCTTCTAATCTAGCCAAACACGACTCAAGACCCGACCTCACAGTTTTAATTCCTCCAGTACATCGTCTCCCACCGTCCAAACTTCCAAATTTCATTCTATAAGTTTCTCGCAGTTCTCATTTCAGCTACTTCTAACTACTTTCGTCTTTCTTCGATTTATTCTCAATCCGTATTCTGTACTCACTAGACTGTTCAAATGGCTCTGAGCACTGTGCGACTTAACAGCTGAGGTCATCAGTCCCCTAGAACTTAGAACTACTTAAACCTAACTAACCTAAGGACGTCACACACATCCATGCCCGAGGCAGGATTCGAACCTGCGACCGTAGCGGTCGCGCGGTTCCAGACTGAAGCGCCCCTAGAACCGCTCGGCCACTCCGGTCAGCATTAGACAGTTCATTCAACTCAGCAGATCATTTAATTATTTTCCATTTTTACCGAAGATGACAATGTCATCAGCGAAACATATCATTGATATCCTATCACCTTGAATTTTAATTCCATCCCTGAACCTTTCTTTTATTTCCGTCATTGGTTCTTCGATGTAAAGACTGAACAGTAGGGGCGAAAGACTACATCCCTGATCTACATCATTCCGAGGCTACCGGTGAGTGCTTTTAAAGAGGGTGACTAACAAGCATTAGTAGCTTATGTTCCCATTTCTTACATCGCCTTGGAAACAGCAAGAAAGCTTTGTCAACAACAGATTAAATTACGTGCCACTGAGGCACTTCTCCGTAAGATGCGTTTGGCTACCTCTAACAGGTACAAAACATTCGCGGTATCCACTTTGTGCCACCGAGTGGCGTTTCTTAGTCGCTGCTCGTGTTCCCCACCGTTAACAATTAACGACCGCGTCGGTCACAGCGCGTCGATGTCGGCGGTGGTGGTGGCTGCGAACACGGCGCCGCTTTTTGCTCTCCGCTCGGCCGGAGATGCGGCGCGGTCGTGCGTGGCGACGGCAGCGGACGCGCTGCCGGTCGCTGGGGTGTGTTGTGTGGCGCCGCCCGTACCGCGAAACGAGAGGTCGGCGCCGCAAGAAGCCGCCGCGATGCGCGACACATCGGTAATTAAATCATTAGCGTGGCCTGCCGGCGCTCATTCGCCAGCCGCCGGCAAGAAAGGCGGCGTCGCCGACCTGCCGCGCGGACGCGCTCGGTAAACCGGACGCCCTGCGCACACAGCAATTCCAGCAGAGCCAAAAAACAAACAGATGCTCCGTGGACCGCGACAATTGTGCGCCTCCAGGTATTTCACCCGCAACTCCTCTGTGCTTGGTGACCAAAAGCCGGGAGGTAGCATCAAAGGCAGCATCCCGGTAGCACATTTTCTGAAATTAATTTTATCAGTATTGTGACGGTCTGGGAGAAGCTTCAAGAAAAGCGTTAAATAATGTTGCAGACACAGTTACATCATCTAAAGAAGCACCTAAACTGGCATGAAACAGGTCGTGGTTTTCACAAACTTTCTACAGCCCGAGCGGAGTTTGTTGCCTTCGTACAACAATGTGGGCATTTGGCTGCGACTACGAAATGAAACGAATAGATCGATCACGATAGAATGAGTGGCTCTGCAGTATTCAGAGCTTAGAAATAATAATATGAAAATAATATTGCGAGTCTTTTTTGTTTTCCAGCGTGGAGAAGCGTGGAACATCAATAGTTAATCGTCAGTAAGTCTCAAGTTTCGGAAGATGACTGAAGAAGACATACCAAAAACAGACTCACTTCAGTGCATAGAACATTTCTCCAAGACTTTAACTCACAGGGGTACAATTATGCATCTATATGAAAAAAAAACAACGTAAATCAGTTACAAACTATGGCACGTGCACACACTTTATTGAACATGTATGCGTCACTATAGATGGCTCAAATGGCTCTAAGCACTATGGGACGTAACATCTGAGGTCATCAGCCCCATAAACTTAGAACTACTTAAACCTAACTAACCTAACGACATCACACACATCCATGGCCGAGGCAGGATTCGAACCTACGACCGTAGCAGCAGCGCGGTTCCAGACTGCAGCGCCTAGAACCGCTCGGCCACAGCGGACGGCGTCAATATAGATATTCGGATTTAGGTTATAACATGTTCAACATGCCTGCCATGACGATGTTGTGGCACAGACGAATAGCGAAATTCTCGATGACCAGCTAAACTGTCGGAACGTCGATGCTGTCATTGACCTCCTGAATGGCTGTTTTCAGTTCAGCAATAGTTATTGCTGTACACCTTATCTTTAATATAGCCCCGAAAAAGGGGTCTGATGTGTTCACATCCGGGGAATACGGTGGCCAATGGAGGATCATAAAAGTGGGCACTGGGTACCCCAGAGCCAGAATGCCATCCACAAAGTGCTCCTCCAGGACTTCAAACGCCCACGAGGGTGCATCCGTAGCGAGTAGCACGTCTCGAGCCTCGATGACGACTTGTGTAGCAAAAATGTGTTTCATCCGAAGAGCAGACACGTTTCCGTTGATGACGGTCGAATCCCTATCGCCTCGTGCTCACATCAGTCGTTGGGTCAACACCTGAACACGTAGGGGTGGTCTGCTGCGGAGCTCCATGTTGAACAATGTACGATGAACGGTGTGCTCCAAAACACTTGCACGTGCACCAGCAGGGTGCTCTTCAGGCAGAGATGTCTCAGAGCATATGAGCCTCCGAATCACACGTTCTGTGAAGAGATGTGGACGTCCAGCTATTTAGTGCCTTGTGGTAGTTTCACTGCCCTTTTACCCATTTCCGTAGATGCACAAGAAGTAGCACGCGAACATTCGACCAGCTTCACCGTTTTCGAGATACTCGTTCACAGGCACTGCGTGATGATAATCTGCCCTTTGTCAAAGTCGCTTATCTCAATGGATTTCCCCATTTGGAGCCCATATCTTCACTAGAGTGATCCTCCGTCCATTTCTGCACCGTACTTTTGTTACAGTGTCACGTGACCGCAACGCCACCAGGCGGCGTCCAATCAGTGTAGTTCGCATCCAGTTTGATTCACCGTAGCCTACCTCGGGCTAACAGGAGAGAGGGTGTGTGTGTGTGTGTGTGTGTGTGTGTGTGTGTGTGTGTGTGTGTGTGTGTGCGTGCGAGAGAGAGAGAGAGAGAGAGAGGAGGCTGAACGAAGAACTGCACGTTTCGTTCAAGGTATCGTTTAGAAAGCCCGAGAGCATTATGGAGAGACCCAACGAACTTCATTGTGTAACCGTTCTTTAAAGAGTGTGTATTCAGAGACGAATATTAGATTAAATTCTGTAATACTAAATGGTATAAGAGCCAAAAAACGGTAGTTGTATATCGAAGTAACAGTTAAAATTTTACAAAGAGTAGATATTTGAAATGAGTAACGCAAAGTAGTACAAAGGGAGTCCAAGGAAGACATAACAGAGTTGCGTTTCGTTTTGAATATAATATATAAACCAATGCGCAGCATTGTTATCTCTCTTGAGTCTTTGTTTTCAATGTGGGATCCGTACCAGATAGGGTTGATAGAGGAGATACAGAAGATCCAACGGAGAGCAGCGCGCTTCGTTACAGGATCATTCAGTAATCGCGAAAGCGTTACGGAGATGATAGATAAACTCCAGTGGAAGACTCTGCAGGAGAGACGCTCAGTAGCTCGGTACGGGCTTTTATTGAAGTTTCGAGAACATACCTTCACCGAAGAGTCAAGCAGTATATTGCTCCCTCCTACGTATATCTCGCGAAGAGACCATGAGGATAAAATCAGAGAGATTAGAGCCCACACAGAGGCATACCGACAATCCTTCTTTCCACGAACAATACGAGAGTGGAATAGAAGGGAGAACCGATAGATGTACTGAAGGTACCCTCCGCCACACACTGTCAGGTGGCTTGCGGAGTATGGATGTAGATGTAGAATGGTGCATGTTCGCAGTCTCTCGTGGTAGTCGGAAGTTAGGGATTATAATCCTAATTAAATATCATTCTGATAACTGGATTAGATATTGGAGTGGTGGATAATAGATTATTTTGAGATATTGGGACAGAAAATAGTTGGACCTTATCATACTAATATCTTTGCCGATTGTTGTGAAGGCGATTCTGCTAATAAACGAGATAAAGTGCCCGCGAAAAGATTAAATTTGTGCTGAACAGACGTTGAAAGAACTCGAACTTATAATTAATATCGTGTCGTGAGAATTAAGAAGCTAGACATTGCAAAGCCAGAGACATATTTATGATTTATCAGATATTAATGGTAAAGAACAGTTTCAAGGGAAATATCTTTGGTGATACGAACGCGAAGGAATGTGGCACAGACTGACTGTTGTTATACCGAAACAATACACACTAGGATCAACTCCTTCATTGATTCCCCAGTGCCACCTCTCATTAATTTAAGAAGTGTATGGTGTCAATAAAACAGAATACATACGACACTTTCTCCGTGTTTTCTAAATCCCAAAAATAAGCTCGTACTTAGACAATTACATCTGTGAATATTCAAGGGTTATTGAAAAAAAGCTGATCAATCTGTTACAAACACATAATTGGACTTAACGAAGGCATATTGACTACGAAGGTAACTAAAATTATTTGGGGAACAAAAATTAGAAAAAAATAGACTGGAACCCGACTGATATGTAATTGGTTCAAATGGCTCTGAGCACTATGGGACTTAACAGCTGTGGTCATCAGTCCCGTAGAACTTAGAACTACTTAAACCTAACTAACATAAGGACATCACACACATCCATGCCCGAGGCAGGATTCGATCCTGTGACCGTAGCGGTCGCGCGGTCCCAGACTGTAGCGCCTAGAACTGCTCTGCCACTTCGGCCGGCTGCTATGGAATTCCCGAGTAATAAATAAAATCACTGTCTTTGGATACGTCGTGGTTGAAAGTGTTTGAAATATCTTTGGAAATAGAAAACGAGATCAGTTTTCAAATGCTAGTTCACACAATTAGATTCACAACGTGATTGACAGATGTTTTATGCCCGACCCATACGGCAGGGAATGGTTCTCTACTAGCCGGAACAATGTATATAAACTTGTGAGGTCAGCTCCGCTGCCGAAGGGGGGGGGGGGGGGGGGGGAACGTCGAAGCAATATCAGTGCAGTTGCGACGATGGTGGGTGTGCGGGCATAATTGGCAGTTGCTACAAGACAGGCGTTGTTTATCACGAATAGGTTTACTGTTGAAATTCAGAGAGCTTACGTTCAGAGAAGTGTCGGGGAACATTACTTCCTGTCAAATGTCTCGCTGAAGAACCATGACGAAAATCTATGAAATTAGAGCTCATACGAAAGATACTGAAGTTGTTCTTCCCACACCCCGTTCGCAAGAGAGAAAGAGGAAAATGATAGTGGCACCAGAGGTACACTCCACCACACACCGTAAGGTGCCTTGCGGAGTATGGATATAGACTTAAGGGGAGGGGGGGGGGGTAGGACGTCAAACGGGCCGACTTGGAGCAGGTGAGGCACCACAGGACATTTTAATTTCCACTGTCTTTACTTTTACAAATAAATTCATAAAACTTCAACAGCATAACCAGGAAGGATTCAGGATTCATACTCATAGCAGTGAAAGCTCAAAAACGTAACACTTTTTTTACATGTGAAATTTCGTAATTTTTTCACTTACTACTGGTTGCATTTGTTGCTATAGGTACACTTTTCTTCCTAAGTAAGAGGGATTCTTCGATGACTTTTGCACAGCATACAAACCATAGTTACAGGTGTATGAAACTCTAGAAGTTATTTAATTTATGAACAAATGAATGAACTGTTACATTTTAAACTTCATGTTTAGAAAAAACTCAAGTTTTATAGTTAATTATCTCAATTTTTCTACAGCTTTTTAATAGATTTGGAAAATTCTAGAGTTTCATACACCTGTAACTACTGTTTGTATGCTATGAAAAATTCATCGAAGAATCTCTCTTACTTCGGAAGAAAAGAGTACCTATAGCAACAAATGCAGCCAGTAATAAGTGAAAAAAATGATTAAATTTCACATGTAAAAAAAGGTATTTTGCTACGTTTTTGAAATTCCATTGCGATAAGTGTGAGTCCTCAATCCTTCCTGGTCATGGTGATAAAGTCTGTGAATTTATTTGTAAAAATGTAGACAGTAGAAATTAAAATGTCCTGTGGTGACTCTCCTGCTCCAAGTCGGCCCGTTTGACGTCCTACCCGCCTTAAGATGGCAAGGTTCCTGGATTGTAGTCCCATTCCTCACAGAGTTTTACTCTGCCTCGATTTCCGTCGTTGCGTCAACTTTTACAGCAGAATTTTACTGATAGGAACATAAGTTTGTACCTGTACGCTAACTTTCATCTCACCCAAGTACTTCGATGTCTACGAGAACGTAATAAGGAAGAAAATGTTTGACTTTCAGATTGGTTTAATGTGCCAATTAGTTTGTACGGAGGTGGCACGTTAGTCGTCCACTCTTACGCAAGGCGCGCCGACATTGGCTGGCGGGCAATTAGGGGCAGGTGCAGCAGCAGCAGCAGGTGGCGGCCTGTTAGCAGGTGTCTGCTGGGTGTGGCGGCGCCGCGGGTGGTCGCGCGATCGACGCCCGCTCCGTCGTGTCGGCTGTTTGCAATTAGCTCGCGCCGTCCACGCCCTCTCCCGCCTTCTCTACCTGTTCTGCGAATCTCCTCGCACTGAAAGGGCTGCGCGCAAAAAACACGCGACCACTGATTGGCAAGCTTATAGCTTTACGTCGCCATCTGTTGGCGAATGAAACGTGCAGGCCGAGTAGCGGGACGGCCACCAACGAATACGCCCTAATATTCACGTGCAGTCCTCATTCCCTGCACGTCTTTGATAGTCTGAAGGTTCATGAAATCACAGATTAGTCACGTAAAGACATCACTATGTATTGGCATCTCATTATTTGCTCAATTAAAATTTTGTATCACCCATTTTCCTAAATTCTCTAACATCTTTTCGCACTGATGCAGTAACATTACTCCCACAATCACTTAGTGCAGCCAAAAGGATACCATACTTAGGTGATTTATTCGTTTTAAGAAAGGCGAAGTTGAAATATCGCCCGAGTCGCATTTTTGTAGGATTCTGGGCGTTTCCCTTGTATCAATTGGGGTGAATGCTCGGTTCATTCCATTACCGAGGATACAGCGAATTCACTTCCTCTTCCTTGTGCAGCTGAGATGTTTTCCGGCCCCAATAACTTTAGAAATCGTTCTTTCATATGCACATTCTCTCGAAAATTCAGTAGGTGCATTGATTTTTCTCTGCTTTCGTTGAGGTTTTGGAATATTCGCTGTGAACTACGTTTTCACAATGCAAGAGTGGCGTTAAAACATAACATACTTCGTACAACTTAAAGTAAATAGTAAAAGTGTAAGGCACATAAAAATTAGAGATGTGCAAAGCCAATTGCTACTTGTTATTTGCTTTGTATGCTATAAGGCAAATTTAGAAAATGTGAAAGGAGAAGGAAAGATAAAAATTGCAGAAATTTGTCTCTGCACAACAACACCTACATATAAACACCGAGAAGTGTGTAGCACAGGCTGCGTTTCTTTTATTGGTGGTTAAAGATTTGGCCATTTCTATTGCAGGAAGAGTACACCGGTTTAGTTACACGTCTTTGTGACAGCCGACTTAAATTCCTGCGGTTTCAATAGTAATGGTATGTAAGCGATTGCAAAACATTTCTTCAATAGATACTGACAATTATAATCATAGCAGCAATTTTTTTTTCAAAATATTCCTTTTCTCTGTTTTAGAGTCTACCATTTCAAATTATTCTCCCTCTCCGTCTCTTGACTCAGATAAAACTGTGACTGTCCTTCCTCCGTGTACTGTCCCAGCAGTGATCACTTACTAGAACATCTCACACACGAACACCTTACAAGCAAACTTTAGCACACGAGCAACAGTTTCGCAACTGGTCTATCCGAAAACCTGAACACGTGGTTTAACGACAATGGAATCTAAGTGACGTTCGACCATTTTTATCAGTTTGCGGCTACACATCATCAGTACCTTTTGGAACGCTTAAAATGATGCTTGTCGGTCACTGATAAAGTATAAATGGAAGTCTTTTTGGCACGTTATTAATCACAGAGGAGAGATATCGACTTCGTTTTTCTCCGAATAGGTACAGCACGTACGCTCCTTTGCTCCCCAGCAACAGTTCACGTATATGATAAGAAGGCGACATCGATTTACTTGATTTGATATGAAATAAAAGAATAAAAAATTATCTAAAACTGTATCATTTCTACTCAGAAACCATGAATCAACACAGTACATTTACAGCACGAAAACAAAGCTGATGCCTACTTCTGTGGTTAGGAAGACTACGAATGTATGTCTGTTATTCTTTTATGAGACTTCTCCGATTACAACTTATGCAAGACAGGTAAATTTTTGAAAGTTTTGCTGTCCCTCATGTAAGTCACCAGCATTATGTATAATCAATTGCCAGCGACGTGGAAGTCATAGTATACACATACTAGCGCCAGATGTCTTGATAGGTCGAGTGAAGCGGTCTGTAGCCCGCTCAATCTCTGTGACAGTTCTAAAGCGAATGCTTTTAAGTGTTTCCTTCATCTTAGGACTCAAGTTGAAGTCACAAGGACCTAATACCGGGGAGTGTCACACAGGACTTCCTAGTCCCATCTATCGAACAAATCAGTCGCAACTTGTGCCATACGCGTCCGAGCATTGTCCTGCAAAATGGTGCGCGGGTCCTGCGGAAAGTGTGGCCGCTTCTTTCTCTGCGCTGTTCATTTTTGGCACACAGTCTGTGACCAGCTTAAAAGACATCGCCCATCCACAATTTTCCAGGACAACGGCGGATATGGTGCATGTTGTGACTGGTTTGTTCGATCGAGGAACTGGGATGTGCTATATCACCGACATAGACTTAATAAGCTCTTATGACTTCAGCTTGATCCCTAAGATGAAGGAATCATTTCATGGCATTCACTTCAGAACTGTTACAGAGATTAGTTAGACAGTGGACTGCTCCATTCAAACTGTCAACACAAGTGGAGCTGCTAATGGTATCGTACTACTTCCACGTCGCTGGAAGCTTTTTATTCATAATGCAGGTGACTAAAGGACAGCAGAACTTTGTAAAGTGTTTATGTTTTGTATGAACTGTAGTAGTAGCCACCGTTCAAGTTCCGTCCCACATACGTACACAGGACATAAGCTTCGTCCCCCACACTGAAAACTTTCGTATTTCCTACACTTCCCCCCAGACTTGGCACTAACCACCGAAGACACAGGAGATAGAGAAGATCCAAAGAAGAGCGGCGCGTTTCGTCACAGAGTTATTTGGTAAGCGTGATAGCGTTAGGGAGATGTTGAGCAAACTCAAGTGGCAGACCGTGCAAGAGAGGAGCTCTGCATCGCGGTGTAGCTTGCTGTCCAGGTTTCGAGAGGGTGCGTTTCTGGATGAGATATCGAATATATTGCTTCTCCCTACTTATACCTTCCGAGGAGATCATGAATGTAAAATGAGAGAGATTCGAGTGCCCACGGAGGCTTTCCGGTAGTCGTTCTTCCCGCGAACCGTACGCGACTGGAACAGGAAAGGGAGGTAATGACAGCGGCACGTAAATTGCCCTACGCCACACACCGTTGGGTGGCTTGCGGAGTATAAATGTAGATGTAGATGTAGAATCGTTTCATCACTGGTTAGCAGCCAACGCACTCTGTCATGCTTTCGTGAGGGCTGCAGATTTAGGTATTCGGTTGTTTTCCTGAATCATTGCAAATGCCACGGAGGTTCTTTTGGGCAGGCACATCCAATTTCCTCACGTATCCTCCGCTAACCCGAGCTTGTGTTCATTCTGTATTGACCCAATCGTCGACGGAACGTTAAATCCTGATCTTCCTTCCTTCCTTCCTTCCTTCCACTAAAAGGTGGCCGTAAAGCAGCTCTACGTGCTGAACGTATGGAAGCCATTCTCGATGATGCTTTAAACGGACGACTCCCCTTTCACGATGACGTATGGCTGCCCTCAGTGTAAACAGCACTTCCCCTGCTTTGCATGCAACAAGTGGCACCGTAGAGTGCTGACTGATGCGCGCAGTTAGACTGCGACGCCCAGCGCATCGTAAAGAATTTATTACGGCGGCCACAATGGCGGCAGAGGTGCCACGCCCCCCCTACGCAGTTAGTGTCGCCGATAACGCACCGCGCAGCGCAGCGCTCAACCGCAGACTTTACACAGGGACCGCCTCTAACCGCTGCAGCTGTCGTTCGCTACGCTATTTGTTCTGGCCACACCTCTGATGTGTCACCTTCCCGTCCAACAGGTGCCTTCCCCTGCCGTCTCAGGAACACTGCACTGCGCCACATGAATCTGCCGCCGTTCCTAGCTTGCTACTATTAGGACCATATCCATTCATCATTTGTTTCCAATTTTCACGTCTCTAGCATTACACAATCATTGAAAGATAAAAAAAAGTACTTCCTACTTCTGCGTCGATAAGGATGAGTTGCAGTACGACTAATTATTCGATCCCGGTGACTTAGCGGAAACTTTGTGTCCTTAATTGGCAGAATTAGTTCTGAAGTGCTTCTGTTAGATGGCAGCACCGACTAGAGTATTTACAAGCGACAGAGGAGCTGAACCTGTGAGCAAGCGAGAAACAACCCAACCTTCATGTAGCTCCAGCGCTAATTGACTGCAAGGCGCTAATGTTCCACAAGTTTCGAGAACTGCTCTGAATTCGTGGAATCTGGGAGTCGGTCATCACCCCTCCTGACAGGAAATGGAGTCAGTTGCGGTGGACTCAAAATCCAGAGAGATATCAGAAGTTTCAGACTTTCGGAGACGGATATTTATCATTTTACCGGGGGCGTCGTAATTACACATGGGCACCTTGACTGTACTGAGAGGCAGTTATGGCTTTCAAAGTTTCCTTTCTGCTGTTGTCATATGAAACTTTTCCTATGAGTTCAAGCACTAAATACTGTTCATTTTAATACTAAGTTGCCTGTATTTTAAATGTTAAGTAGCCTACTTATATTTACGGCTACCAGATGGCACTCTTGCTCTCATATTCACCTGCTCGCACTTGTTAACGAGGGCGCCTCAGTCCGTTGCTACCTGTGGCTTCACAGATATGAGCAGCCCATAGTGGCTCGTCTTCATGCATTCTTCTTAAATAGTATTTGATGACCAAAGCCCTTCTGGCATATTATTTATTTTATACGTGACTTGTAAGTACTGTCTCTGTCTTGTATTGCTAGTACTTACACTTTTCTATAAAAATTTTCTTTTCCCATAAATTCATAATTATGTCCTAGGCCACTTTAAACATTTAAATTCTGATGAAGGCACACTTAGAAGTGTTGTAGCCTGGTTAATAAGACTAAAAACTGTGACCGAGGGCTCATTTGTTTCAACTTGTTTCCTGTTACTTCGTTCCAAAGGTATTTGTTGTGGGCTCAGTAGTATTTTTCAAACGAATCATATTCGCTATTGACTTACATTTATTACAGTATTCACTACTGTAGTTTCGACCTCTTGGTCATTTTCATCTTGTTGCAGATGTTGAAAACACAACAGAAGTCAACATTAATAAAAAGCATGACGTGAGTCTATATGTCTCGTGTCAACCTTCGTCAGAAATACAGTATATGGTGTATGTGACAATAGGCTCACACATATAACTGGTGTCTCTCGTAAGTGTCGTCAGGCGCATTTTGTCTGGTATTCCGACAGACATTTGCAATCTCACTTTTGCACTGTATAGCTCGAGTCAGCCCAAATAAAAAGTGCTCATCATATCTTTAATGTGGCACCCAATGTCAATAGAAAGAGAAGATTTGTTTCCCACTGATACAAGTAAATAAATAAAATTGGATTCTAGGTGGTCATTCGATAGGGCGCTCCCAAAGTACTCTTGTTCTGTACTCGTTTTGTCGGTATATGTTAATAGGAACAGTAAAACACGGAGAATAAACAGCAAGCTAGCAGCGACTCAGTAACTCTTCGCGGTGGCAGTCAGTGCGGGCTGAGGCAGTGCTAGAGTACTGGTTAGTCCTCGTATTCTAGTTTTCCTGTCAATACATGTCGATAAAAAAGTATCTCACTAGACTAATCTTTGTCGGCTCTATCGAATGGTCACGTAAAATTTCGCTTTAAAAATCTTTTTGTTTGTAACGGAAAACAGACTGATGCTTACCGTCGACGCTGTGCATCTCATGAATGACGTGACAAGCACTATCTGTTTGGGCTGTCTCCAGGCATACAGTGCAAAAACGAAATCGCAAATCTCTGCTTAAACGCCAGAGAAAATGCAAGTGACGACTCTTAGCAGAAAAACACTTTTTGGTGTATGTAACAAGAGCTGTCGCGTGCCACAGAGGCTCACGACATTTTTATGCTTTATATTAATGTCAACTTTTTCATCATCTGCAACAATACAGAAGTGACCAAAAGGTCGAAATTGGAGTAACAGATGTTGTAATAAATTAGCAGTCAGTGGCGTATATGACATTTAAAAATCGTTCCAAATGATATTGTTATTTGATGGAAGTGGATGGGTGACCTACACTGACCCGTCAATTCTGAGCTTACTAGACGTAAAGGAAAAAGGAAAGAATGAAGACAAAAAGACAACAGGAAGGAAAAGTGAAAGCAAATTAGAAACGAAGAGTCGGAAGAAGTAAGGCACGCAAAGGCAGGCAAGTTGCACAAGCTATGAGCAAAAGGCAACACACGGAGAATACAGTTTAAAGCCGTCTCAACAGGGCCATCATTAGTGATACACTGGCAAATCAGGGGAAAGTAATGTGCATTACCTACTGTGGAAAGCGACACTTTTCTGAAAGTGTAGACTGCTTATGGTGCAATGTTAAAAAAAGAAAACATTCCAACGTCTGTCTGTCGAAGGGCACGAAATGAAGACCAGTGAACAGAAAGGTAAATGGTGGCGGACGTTTCTCGAGCCGATTTCTCTCTTCCTCTTCGCGCACTTGAGCTGCGTAATGGCCTTGCCGTTGACAGGACGTTAAAAACCGAAACAAACAAAACATAAATCGAGTGAGACTAGGCAGAGAAAACAGAGTCCCCACCACTGTCCGAGCACGTTTGCGCTTTCTCCTCGCGGCCCAGGCACACCTCGTGTATCGTAGCGAGATCGTCGGCCGCTTGAGTACAATCGACCGCACGCGCCCTGGCCAAATGTAAAACACGTGCTACGTATCAGCAAAGTGGCAGCTGACAGCTTTTGGAGACCCACTTTAGCCCGAAGTGGACATTCTGCGAACGAATTCCCGCATAAGGTGCACCCTTACCGGCTTCCGTTTGCCTAATGTGTCTTACCTCTTCTATGGTCAACGAAATACATCAGACCATCTGCCGAAACAACTATCACCAACTTCCGAGTACCACTCAGCTACATTCTACGGACAAAGATGGACTATGTAAAAAATCTTGACACGAAACTTTTAAGGATGCGTAGTAGAGGCAGATATTGCTCTAGTCTACACAAATGATGTCGTAAGGAAGCGAAACTGCGAGCATATTTCTGACGGTCGACTTCTCATATTTGTACAAAAATGAAACGTAAATTAATAAAATACGAAGGATTCTTAACGCTTCATTGGCGAAGTAGCAAGCAGCATGTACCTTAGCAACTCAAAGGATATAGCACAGAGAACAGTTATCAGGAACTGAACGTCACATGCCTTAGGAACGTATAAACAACAAATTCTTACCAACATAAAGATAAAAATACTCGCTGGAGAGAAATGAAATAGCTATATACTCCAGAAAATAAACAACAAGCAATGTAAAATTAGTAGTTATTAATAATTCCGACTAGAGAGAACTTTTTTTTCGTTTCACTCAAACCGCAAGCTGTGTTAATAACGGACATCTGCAAGTGAATACTAAAGTGACTGTAGTGTTTTCTATAGTTCAGAAAAAATTATGAATTAGCGTAAGAACAGAGCAGTTATAGCTGTAGACTTCAAAAGAAATCGTATTTAAGCTAAAGTAATGTGCAATAAACAAATGTAATGAGAAATTCTAAAAACTTGAAATTACAAGAAAAAATTGCTTTTCTTAAAATCTGTAAAGATAGAGTTACAGTTCAAGATAGACTTTAACCCATGGAGCTTCTCGGTATTTTCAAGGCGTGGGATACATATGACTGCCAGGGATTAAAGATGCGGTGATAGATGAAATCATTGATTCGACTGTAGAGTAAATTCGTGACTTAAGAAGTAATAGTCTGACACGTTTACACTTAGCCACAAAGGAAGTAAATGTAGTTTCCTAAACAAATGGTTCAAATGGCTCGGAGCACTATGGGACTTAACATCGGAGGTCATCAGTCCCCTAGAATTTTGAACTACTTAAACCTAACTAACCCAAGGACATCACACACATCCATGCCCGAGGCAGGGTTCGAGCCTGCGACCGTAGCGGTCACACGGTTCCAGACTGAAGCCCCTAGAACCGCTCGGCCACTCAGGCCGGCAGTTCCCTAAACCCGTTGTCTCTTAAGTGGAAACTGTAGTTTCTCTAGTTTTGCCTTGTGACAGTGAGACATCAGTTGTTAGTGAGAGAATCACCGAAAACGAAGGGCTCTTCAGCAGGTACTGGAGACAAGAACGTTGTGAAATGTTAGAAGAGACAGAAGAAGAAACATGTATCAGACCAGAGTGAATGATGTCATTGCGGTTATAATGAAATAGAAATGGAACTTGGATGGACAAGCAACGAAATAAATAGATGGTAAGTAGAGCAAGACAAGAAAGGACTGATGACCAAACAATGAAAGACTGATAGAAATCATAGAGAAACATGCATACTGCTGAAGACAGCAATGAATGGAAAAGTTCCAAAAGGGCCGTTATGTGGCAGCGGTGCCAAATGGCTGACGGTGGAGAAGGAGGAAGAGGAGGAAGAGGAGGAAGATAGATAGATAGATAGATAGATAGATAGATAGATAGATAGATAGATAGTTAGATAGATAGAGAGAGAGAGGATTTAAGGTTATAACAACTTCTTTAACTCCGTAGGAGATAACATGCTAGAGACTCTGAAGAACCCAGAGACATTAGTTGCTTACGTCAAATCTGAACTGTTGGACATTTGCACCACGTGATATTATGAGCATGCATGTATCCATGTGCCATGCGATGTGGAGAATTTTCTGCATCCAAAAATTATTAGTAGAATAATTATACTTTGTTAGTCACGACAAAAGTAATAGTTAAAAACATGGCAGTTTATTCTTTAATGCCAGAATGTGTGAAATTTCTATAAATTATTGTCTTTTGGAGGGGACTACTTTGTGTGTTGACTGGTGCAAGCACCGCAAGTTGCTTCGCGTCTTTCTGTTAAGGTATTGCTGGCACGCTATCATGAATGGAATAAAGTGAAGCATATCTTTGAATAGTCATTTTACTTGGTCTAATCAGCTGTAGACATTTTAATAAATAATAATGCAACACAAAAACCGGAGAAGAACTGAACAGTTGCATTATCTCCTAAAGAGCCAAAAGTAAACAGTTACTTTTACGTGAAGACAGCATTATCACTTAGCACTGTAAAGCGATCCACAGCGAACTGAGACGAACTGTAGAAGACAAGAGGTAACTAGGGAAGATAATAAGGAATATAAGAGGGGGAATGTATGGATTGATAACAGCAGAGATGCTCGAACAGAGCACAGACGCTACAACAGAGCAAGGACGTTAGAACAGAGCAAGGACGCTAGAGCAGTGGTAGAGAATGGGAAACACGACAAAAGAACGGCGGAAAGACCCCAGAACTGCGGAGATGATGAATAATATGAAGGAGAACAAAAATTTGTGAAGCACGTGGGTCACAGATTGAAACATTAGTCGGTCAATGGTTTGGTTGACGGAGTTAAGTATCGAGGTTGATTACCGGAGCCAAGTGAAAGAGAAGTTGGGCGACAGGACACCTGTGCGCCCCTGAGTTTACTCTTACAGATGCGCGCGTTGTGTAACCCGAGTGTTAAGGACAAGCGGCTCGCCGGATTTGGTGTGGGGGGAGGGAGTGGGGAGGGAGGGGAGAGGCAGACAGGTGGGAGAGACCTCTCTACTTGGGTGGCGATGAGAACACATGTAGCCTGGCCGCTCCCAGCGTCGACAGCAAAAAGCCTTGTAATAGCCTACGCCGAGCATGTCGGCCGACACCGCCGTCCATATTGCTAATACTGCGAAGCCGCGGTACGTGACCCGCCGCGTGTCGCGGGAAAAACGGCAGGAAGCACGCTGGCCGGGCGCGCGCGCCGCGGGGGGCCCGCTGACCCACTCTATAAGGGGGATCCGTGCCGTACCATCTCGCCGAGGCGAACTGCGCCACGCCGCCCTGTTCGCGGAACACCGCGCCGTGTTTTGCCCTGGCCCGGAGCGAAATGTTGTCCCATCCGGCATTAATTAAATCAACATTTATTTGAGACCGTGCATACAAATCGAGGAGAGGATGGCATAAAAAAAATGGCCCTGAGCACCATGGGACTTCACAGCTGAGGTCATCAGTCCCCTAGAAATTAGAACTACTTAAACCTAAGTAACCTGCCCGAGGCAGGATTCGAACCTGCGAACGTAGCGGCCGCGCGGCTCCAGACTGAAGCGCCTAGAACCGCTCGGCCACTCCGGCCGGCGAGGATGGCATAGCTACATCGTCCCGATGCCTAGCCGAGACAGTTTTACCACTTTACAGACGGTATTTAGTAGGATAAAGGTCCCATGGTAGGAAGCTGTCATGTCAACCAGAGCACGTAAACACTGAAAACTGATTGCTTTTGTCTCATCAATACATCTCGTTCCTTGTGCCAATTAATACATATTACTTCTATAAGTATCCAAGGGCCTTGCCTCGTTGTGATACCGAAGTTGAATGACGGGGGGAGGTGGGAAGGGAGGCGTACTGGCTGCTTTCCCTTCGCCTTTACGGCAAGGGGGAAGAGGGGTGATGGTGTTAAGTCCCTATCACCAGTATTTGTGTCAGTGTCCTGGATTAAATTCCAAACGTCTCTGCAGTATCTCATGAAGTGAGAACGTGACATGATTGACAGTGATTCGTCCGACAGATGGGGACGTAGTTAATGCTATTCGAGAGGAGTAGGCTATGATCTGCCACCGGGATTCATCCTCCCCTTCTCTCGTAAACATTCAAAACAGACATGACAACACTACACACAAACCCATGTCTGTCGCTACATGTACCACATATATTTAAATAAAAAATCTCAACTTTCACGAGATAAAGTTTCCATTGTATAAGAAGAACAGTAAAAACCTTTGAAATTAGGTGCCTGAAACAACCATGCCATACGACTTTTTCTTTATCACACTTTTAAAACTTAATTTTATCTATTTAATGATCATATTTACCTTCTTTTTTATTTTATGTTGAACAAGTTTCACAATAGGTTCGAAAATCAATTACAATGAGACTGACACGACGTATAAGCAATAAAATGAGAAGAAAATAATAAGAAATATCAATGAAATCAAAGAACGATTCGATGAGTGTATTACCGGCAGATGATTACAACGACTGGAAAAGAGGGTAGGAAGGGCTTGGACTGATTACAATACTTATACCGTCTTCAAAAAGAATTAATTCTCGTTCATTATGTTAAACGGAAGATCGTTTACATGTATGAGGAACAGTGGTGGACCTAATGTTGAGCCTTGTGGAATCCCACAATTAAGTTCTCTCCAGTCAAAATAATGTCTCCGGACTATATTCGTTGAATTACTAAACACAATTTTCTACATTCTTTTGGTTAGATATGACATTATCTGCTGACTGGCTATACCATCAATCCCATAAAACTTCAGTTTATCTAGGGGTTGGGTTGTTTTGGAGGCAGGAGAGCAAACAGCGAGGTCATCGGTCTCATCGGATTAGGGAAGGATGGGGAAGGAAGTCGGCCGTGCCCTTTTCAAGGGAACCATCCCGGCATTTGCCTGAAGAGATTTAGGGAAATAACGGAAAACCTGAATCAGGATGGCCGGACGCGGGATTGAACCGTCATCCTCCTGAATGCGAGTCCAGTGAGCTAACCACAGCGCCACCTCGCCCGGTGTTTATTTAGGAGAATATTGTGGCTCACACAGTCAAATGCCTTAGACAGGTCACAGAAAATACCAACTGGTGCCATTTTATTATTTAATGCTCGTAAAACTTTGTAAATCAAAATGTAAATGGAATTCTCAATAGAACAACTCTTCTGAAAACCAAACAGTGGTTTTCTGACTCATATGACTCTAAGCACTATGGGACTTAACATCTGAGGTCATCAGTCCCCTAGACTTAGAACTACTTAAACCTCACTAACCTAAGGACATCACACACACCCATGCCCGAGGCAGGATTCGAACCTGCGAACGTAGCAGCAGCGCGGTTCCGGACTGAAGCACCTAGAACCGCTCGGCCACCGATTTTCTGAGGATATTATCGTAGGCTAGGTGATATAGCATTCTAGAATACATCACCTTCTCAAAAATTCTGGAAAACGATGTCAACAGTAACATAGGTCGGTAGTTACCGTCATTTTTCGTATGACATATCTTATCGAGGCTTTTCAGTCTGTCTGAAGAAATGCCTTTTGTTAGTGATGAACTACACATATCAGATAAGACCGAGCTTATGAGGGATGTAACGTCCCGTCGACGATGGAGTCATTAGAGACGCAACAGAAGCTCAGTTTGGATGAGGACGGGTGGAAATTGTCCGTGTTCTTCAGGCGAGAACCATTGTATTAAACTGAATTAGGGAAGCTCAGCCGGAGAAGCACTTGTGATGGAAGCAGCTATGGAATTTTTGAAGAACACACCCAGCTGCGACCATAAGCGATTAGCGTATGCGAAGTAAACCATTAGTACCCACTCGGTGCTGCAGATTGTAATGCCTCACGAGTCCTCTGTCGTAACTACTCAGTTACGTTACTACGGCATCCACACTCAGCGATATCAGTGCCAGTTTGTTCAGAGAATTCCGCGAGGAAAACGCAGAGCTGGGGGTCTGACAGATCTACAGACTCTGTCGAGATAATCCATAAACAGCGGACACGCGCTCCCGGCGGCAGCTCGCCAATTTGAGTGATGAGGGAGGACGGCGCCGGCCGCCGGCTGGGATGTTACTGCTGGCATAAAACCGCCGTGGCGCGCTCATCTGCTGTGCGTTTATGCCCCGGCCGCGGAGCTCGTAAATCACGTTAATAGCGTATCCGTTTACGAAGGAATTCGCCGAGGCGAGCGGCGGAAACAGGCGAGCGCGGCTGATCCATATGCATGGCCACCGCACACGCGATAACAGCCTCCAGGGCCCTCAGCCCGACGGCGCATTCTTTAATTGGTCAACACGGAGATCGCGGGAGAGGAGCGGACTGGGGGGCGTGGGACGATGAATGTGACGGCACGGGGTGGTTTATTACTCACCCTCTTGTCCCTGGCTCGCATGATCTGCAGATCAAGTAGCAAATTTATATGTTACTATAATTCTCATGATGCTAAATGTAATTAAATTTTACCTATAAACTTTATATATATATATATATATATATATATATATATATATATATATATATATATATATATATAGGGTGTTACAAAAAGGTACGGCCAAACTTTCAGGAAACATTCCTCACACACAAATAAAGAAAAGATGTTATGTGGACATGTGTCCGGAAACGTTTAATTTCCATTTTAGTTTCGTCAGTATGTTCTTCCATCTACGCTCAATGGAGCACGTTATAATGATTTCATACGGGATACTCTGCCTGAGCTGCTAGAACATGTGCCTTTACAAGTACGACACAACATGTGGTTCATGCACGATGGAGCTCCTGCACATTTCAGTCGAAGTGTTCGTAAGCTTCTCAACAACAGATTCGGTGACCGATGGATTGGTAGAGGCGGACCAATTCCATGGCCTCCACGCTCTCCTGACCGCAACCCCCTTGACTTTCATTTATGGAGGCATTTGAAAGCTCTTGTCTACGCAACCCCGGTACCAAATGTAGAGACTGTACGTGCTCGTATTGTGGACGGCTGTGATACAATACGCCATTCTCCAGGGGCTGCATCAGCGCATCAGGGATTCCATGCGACGGAGGGTGGATGCATGTATCCTCGCTAACGGAGGACATTTTGAACATTTCCTGTAACAATGTGTTTGAAGTCACGCTGGTACGTTCTGTTGCAGTGTGTTTCCATTCCATGATTAATGTGATTTGAAGAGAAGTAATAAAATGAGCTCTAACATGGAAAGTAAGCGTTTCCGGACACATGTCCACATAACACATTTTCTTTCTTTGTGTGTGAGGAATGTTTCCTGAAAGTTTGGCCGTACCTTTTTGTAACACCATATATATATAACTTACTTTATAATTAATTAATTTAAAAGTATCAACTCAAAAATTCAGTGTCTCTGTACTAGTGTAAAAGCCATTACAGTTGCGTAAATGAATATATGATCCTTTCCAAACATAGGACATTATCGTCAAATGTTACGATATATCATAGCATCTGTGATACTCATATGTTTCTAAGGTCTTTGTATGTATCAAAACATGTGGTGCGTGGTAGAAATTTTCTCAGTGACAAATCTAAAGTGTTTAGTGAGAACAGTTTACGTGTGCAACAATAAGAATGGAGTGGGAATGCATTTACATCTGTTGGACGAATGTTATGGAAACAAACACTCCAAACCGATGTTTCGCGTAAGTCAAATGCAACGAAAATCTGTAACGCAACCATCTGTGTGTGGCGTGTTTATAATTATGTACTACTTATATTTTAGAACAATTAATCTGTAAAAAAACACACCACATGTCATAAAGAAAGCGTGTAAACCGTCTGAGGATGAATCACAACGATTCGAATCCGGTAACGGTGCCCTTTGAATAAAGGAACTGAAAGTAAATTCGTGGCTAGTTGCTGTCCTAACACCATCAACAATTGTCTTCAAACAACAGCCACGGTCTCCATCATGTCATCATATGACAAAATTGCATCCGCAATTTTTACCCTATCAACACACCAACTCTGCACCTCACCCGAAACTGCTCTTTCCGCCAGTAACCGTATTACACTACCAGCAAGATATTACCCTCAACGACACATCAGTAAGACACATCGTAGGCAGGGAGCATAGAATTCACGGCAAAAAAAAAAAAAAATTGTTTTGTGTAGATGAAGCAAAGCTACACCCGTCTCTGTAATTAGTTTCTCAATAAAACATTAAGTTTTCGCGTAAAAAAAATTGAAAGCACTGTTCTGGGATTCGCGCGTGTTCTCCGCTATGCAGTCTTTCTCATCCGATTTTGAGCAAACTATTCGGTAAGAAAATATAATTTTTCCAAATTTTATAACCACAAATTTCAGCTTCATGGTGAACTTGTTTTCTTTTAATTATAACCCATAGTTATTGTGGTGTTTCGAAATAAAGTACAACACGGCGCGTATTTACGAAAGTTTGCAGTGAAAAATGTAAGCCGCGCGGGATTAGCCGAGCGGCCAGGGGCGCTGCAGTCATGGACTGTGCGGCTGGTCCCGGCGGAAGTTCGGGTCCTTCCTCGGGCATGGGTGTGTGTGTTTGTCCTTAGGATAATTTAGGTTAAGTAGTGTGTCAGCTTAGGGACTGATGACCTTAGTAGTTAAGTCCCATAAGATTTCACACACATTTGAACATTTTTGAAAAATATAATTGCTGGCTATTTTACGTTTGGTGGATTTTAGGAAATAGGTTGCTGCGTACGAACTGTAGCTAACATACCGAAATTGTTTTTAACGGTGGAGAGGGTGATAAGACTTTCCATTCTCGAGAAAATACGTGAGATACATTCGAGATTCTCCGCAATGAGATTGGCAGGTACGGCGCGGGTACTGCCGTCTGCTTTGCGAAGCTGCCTCGTGTTCCTCTTCTTCTTACGCCGCCGATTCGAAACGACACTGGAAATGAAAGAAAAGCTTAATCATCGGCCCATGACGCTCACTGTATGTTTTGTCAGTCTTGTTTTACAATCCAACAAGTGGAGTTGGGATTTAGATCACAGTTTTAGGTTTGTTTGCACCTTTCTCGTTTTCTCTCACTGTTCTAAGACAGCGTGCAGACCATGCTACAAGGCTGTCCCTCTCAACCAGACACATACTGTATCTACATTTTTTTTAAAAACGAAGCAGACGTCTCGATTTTTCTTCTCGACAGAACTGAATTCCGTTATTTATCAACACTTTTCCGTCTGAGCGTACTCTTCGATAACGTATATCTGCCCGACGATTGTACATTTCAGCTGACGTTAAGCATACGCAGAAGCAGTAACGCACTATGACAACAACGTGACTATACAATGCCGAGCCACGTGCGTCAGTCGTGTACAGCAGAGTATTGCCGGACGCCTTTGTTCCCATATATACGTAAACAAAGATTAGTGCCGCGTTCTGCCGTCGGCAATTGTAAAATGAACAAGTCATAGTTAACCTGAAAACTAACAAATCTAAAGCAGACCCGATACAAAGGTTAGACGAGGTAGTGAGTAAACTAGCAGACGCAGAGAAAACAGCAGTGCGACTGGTGCTGCGCTAGGTGCTTTAGGTACACAAGAGATGGCGGGTCCAGCCACACGCCCTTCGGTCCATCGCCACGGGAAACACCACTCTACTCCTATGTTCTGTCGATTGCAAGGCAGTAGAAATTTTAAAACAGTAATTGTTATGCCATTTTTAACGAAGAGAAATCATCAGACGTAAATGTAAGTACGAGCATGCCCCAAGGGTACACGGTGGTCTAAGAGAATTGTCAGATATTCCTAAACGAAGTAATATTGGTCAAAACTAAAAGTTCCTAGAATTATATGTTCAGAAACAATAGCTGTTGAGAATGGGTCTTCGTAATTATGACGAGTAATGTGCAATATTCTGATTCACAAGACATGGCATAGTAAATTACTATGATATGCACGTTTCGCCAAATGAATATCCTTGAACAGTCACGGATGTGAGCCATCAGCAGCGCTTCTGAAGCTACGTATGAGCAGGAACTGTCAGTGTGGAATTCGTTGTCCCGTACACTTTACCAAACAAATTAAGGGGTGCTGTGTATTGCCGAATTCAGTGCGACGAATTACCTAGCGCTATTGGAGTCCGTTACCCTCTCAGAAATTAACTGAATTACGTTATTTATCAACACTTTTCCGTCTGAGCCTACTCTCCGGTAACGTATATCTGCACCACGGTTATACATTTCAGTAGACCTTAAGCATACGCAGAAGCAGTAACGCACTATGACAATAACGTAACTATAAAATGCGGAGCCACGTGCTCAGAGCACCACCCCATTTTCTACAAATCATACGATTGCATCTCACCGCAACGTCTCATGGGTGATGGAATTTTTCGAGGGGGTGGGGTAGCATGGCCTTCCCTTGCAGGGTATTGGACTACTGCCTACGTGGACTTTTAAAGGAATGGATGTATGCCCGACCCACCTACAATGTACAGAAGTTACAGGAGCGTGTGACCTGCTTTATTTGCTGTATTTTTTAAATTTTCTGCTTTCATCAGTTGAACTCAATATCTCCTGTGTTATCTAAGTATTTCTGCTAGGCTTTTTTTTTCAACTATTTGGTCCTCTGTTGCATTCACTATTTCAGCTTTAAAGCTGCCATTCGTCTTCTGCTGTATTTCTTTCTCCTGCTCTCGTCAGTTGTTGCCCAATACTCCCTGAAACTCTCAGCAACCTCAGTTGTTGCCCAATGCTCCCTGACACTCGCAACAACCCCTGGTTCTTTCAACTTATCCAGGTTCCATCTCTCTAATTTCTCACTTTCTTGCACTTTCTTTAGTTTTGATCTGTAGTCCATAACCAATAAATTGTGGTCAAATCTGTCCCTGCAGGTATCTTGTAATTTAAAATCTGGTTCCGAAATACCTGTCTTAACATGACATAACCAATCCGAAACCTTCCGGCGTCTCCAAGTCTCTTCCACGTATATAACCTTTCATGATTCTTAAACCACGTGGCCGGCCGGAGTGGCCGAGCGGTTCTAGGCGCTACAGCCTGAACCGCGCGACCGCCACTGTCACAGGTTTGAATCCTGCCTCTGGCATGGATGTTTGTGATGTCCTTAGGTTAGTTAGGTTTAAGTAGTTCTAAGTTCTAGGGGACTGATGACCTCAGCAGTTGAGTCCCATAGTGCTCAGAGCCATTTGAACCTTTTTTTTTTAAAGCACGTATTAGCGACGATTAAATTATACTCTGTGCAAAATTCTACCAGGTAGCTTCCTCTTTCATTCCTTTACCCCAGTCCGTATTCACCCAAAATTTTTCCTTCTCTTCCTTCTTCTACTATCTAATTTCAGTCCCCCGTCACAATTAAATTTTCGTCTCCCCTAACCGCCTGAATAATTTCTTTTATCTCATCATATGTAAAAGCAGAAGTCCCAGATCCGATCACGGAGCCGAGAGCTAGCTGGAGGTGGTGCCGGATAAAAGCGGCGGACTTAGAGCCAGCATTTGGTAAGGTCGAAACTATGTTTGGTTATCCCATCATTTGTCGGTCGTGCATATGGTAATGTCTTCTTTGATTATTTCGGATGATAACCTTACAATCGTCTTCAGGGTGAGTCGCAGGCAAAATTTAAACCACTTGACACAGTACTGGAGTAAAAGCGCGTGTGTCAGAGATAACACTGTCGGTAACAAGATCTAAAGTCACAAATATAACGTTACTGTTCTATAAGCAAAACAAAATGAGCACAGAATCAAAAAATCTTCAGTGATTATGAGCTATGTAGTTGGTTATTAAAATGGATGGAATTTGTTTAATGCCCGACAGTGAAGACAGAACAATAATTCCTCCGAGAGCGCAGACATGAAATTAATTTTTTCCCTTGATTTCTTGAGCTTCTGATATGAAGTGAGTGGTTTCCATGATTTGTTGAAGCTCTCGTCTTTGTCAGCAAGGTTGCCTGCTAATGAATTTCGATAGCTTCCCTATCCACAGAATCGCGAAAGGATGAGACTGTAACCAGTTTGTTGATTTTCCCGTTCGGTAATCCATTAGTGGAAATACAGCCTTCAGACACTTAAGTTTGTTGGGTTTTAGAAAGCGGGTGTATCACTGGTGTTCGATACGCCTTTTTTGTCCAGTGCCTGTTATTTGTCGTATGTACCTCTTACCATACTGACTAGAAATTGCGTATATACCCACCCTTTCGTAAACATAGATTACGCTGGAAGTCAAAGGTTGTATGGTGATTATTTAATTACGTGCTTCCATTTATACATCATTATAATCAGATTAATCAGAGTTTGGATGAACACGTCATACTTATATATGGAGTCATCTGTCTTGTCCATAAGACAGTGCGAACGTTTCGTATTTTCTAATGGATGAGATACTTGACTCCATACATATGTATGACGTGTTTACCCAAACCCTGGTTAATCAGACGATGATGTACAAATTGAAACTTTTAATTAAGGGAAGTAGTTACCACAACATGTAAAGTCCATATATTTTTATTACGTCAATAATAGCACTGATACAACCTTCATTTATACCTCTTACGGGACTTCACGTCACACCTGTTAGCTGCCATCTTCGTCGGCGGGAGGAAGGTCACGTCCGCTTTATACTACCCCATTATTCCCGCAATTTTTGAAGAACGTAACATTTCTCACATACAGTAGAAAGGCGTAGACTTTAGATCTCTTCCTTCTTGCTGTTCCTTTGTTTGGTCTAGCGTTTCCGCTGGCCCAGCTCTCTTAATGTGTGTTTTCTTTATCCATTTTTACTGAATCCTCTTCCAAGTGTAGAAGACTTTCTCAAAACTTTGAGCCTTGCATTAAGGCATCGTTTTGTTGTTTGTCTTCTACGATTACGCAGTGCAACAGGCTATCCAAAAGTGGTACATGAATCATTCATTAACTGACAGTCATCCGGCTGATGGAGTTTTAACCCTCCGAAATAATGGAAAATTGTTACTGACTAGAGTTTCAGTTGTTATCAAAGTCTCTTAATAAAAATGACTTAATCGGAAAATATAAATGGTTTTGGAAAATGACTGAGATGGCTGTAGTATCAGGCACTTAAATTCAAGTTTAAATAAAGCGAAAGAACTTGTTTGTAACCCGGGCATTACTGTCTCGCGGTTGCAGGCCGTATTGAGACCGCCGGCTGCGCCTGCGCGCGGGCGTGTAGGCAGCCCGGCGCGCACGGTGGCGGTAGCAGCAGGCGGCAGGCAGCAGCCTGCAGTAGCCGCGGCTAGTGAGATACTGCCCGCCCGGGGTCAAGGATACGGCGCAGCCCAGCCAGGCGGCGACTGCGCTCTCACGGCCTCCCTGCCGCCAGACACCGCCGAAAACGCACGCCCTCACACGTGCCGCCGCTAAACTACAGATAAACCTAGCCCCGTTTAATCGACACTGACCTTTGAGGACGCCTACAAAATACTGTGAGAACGTACGCCAGGGACGTTTTCGTGCTCATAGTTCCACCGAGCGAGCTGCCAAGACATTGGTCCTGCATTCCGATGGACGACGTTTCAAAACGCCGTTTTCTCGGTTTTCCTGAACTTCTGAAGGTAAATGTCGGGTTGTTCACTTGAATTGACACGGTCAATTTCCTTCAAGATCCGCCCGCAACCGGAGAGCTCTGTCCCTAATTACATTGTCGTCGACGGGAAGTTAACCCCAAATATTTGGCTGTTTCGTTTTTGTCGTCCTGCTTAAGGAATCAAAAATGGTTCAAATGGTTCTGAGCACTATGGGACTCAACTGCTGAGGTCATTAGTCCCCTAGAACTTAGAACTAGTTAAACCTAACTAACCTAAGGACATCACAAACATCCATGCCCGAGGCAGGATTCGAACCTGCGACCGTAGCGGTCTTGCGGTTCCAGGCTGCAGCGCCTTTAACTGCACGGCCACTTCGGCCGGCGCTTAAGGAATCAAACTGTTTGCTGGTTCCACCACTAAAATTACCACAGCGTCATCTTAAAAAGGCATCTAGACTACACTTTATTCTGAGAAAATTGTTTTCTTCTGTTCCAAGCCACACTCTGGATAAGATCTCTTCAATTTATATCAAGTTAATGTATCTGTCGGTGATACTTAAAATATTACGTAAGTATAGTCAAGCAAGATGTTCAACAGGTGAGTGAACGCAAAGGGGACTAGTACACTAAATACAATTTTACATGATAAAAATGCAAACGACATAAATTTTTATACAAAATGTATGTGCCGGTACTTAAATGATAGATCATGGAACGGAACTCCAGTCGTGAAATGTCTTCTGAAATTTTGCTGTGAAATTTTTTGCAAAATGTGTCGAAGTCTATTAAAAGTAGCCAGCTGCTGTGGCCGAGCGGTTCTAGGAGATTCAGTCCGGAACCGCACAGCTGCTGCGGTCGCAGGTTCGAATCCTGCCTCGGGCATGGATGTGAGTGATGTCCTTAGGTTAGTTAGGTTTAAGTAGTTCTAAGTCTAGGGGACTGATGACCTCAGATGTCAAGTCCCATAGTGCTTAGAGCAATTTGAACCATTAAATGTAAGATACAAATATGTGGCACTCGTAATTTCAACACGAGACGCTATGTTTACATGTTCGGTTCAAATGGCTCTGAGCACTATGGGACTCAACTGCCGAGGTCATTAGTCCCCTAGAACTTAGAACTAGTTAAACCTAACTAACCTAAGGACATCACAAACATCCATGCCCGAGGCAGGATTCGAACCTGCGACCGTAGCGGTCTTGCGGTTCCAGACTGCAGCGCCTTTAACCGCACGGCCACTTCGGCCGGCTTACATGTTAGGGAAGGGAAGTGGAACAAGTGTGTGCTGGATCACTTGGGCGCACACCCAGAATGCTATTGCGCTGATTCGACAAATAAGTTCCTCGTTAGAGGAAATATTACAATGCTCTCATCTTTGCGTACTATAATTTGCGAAAAACACTGATTGAACATATTGAATTGCTTGTGAAGTGTTAGACGTATAAATTTCCTTAGTTTAGAATCGTTTCATGTGCTAATATATGTTTAACGTACGGCAATCAATAGATACGATAACAGAGCACATTTCGTACTCCGTAGATATTATTTCAGTTCCTCTATGATGCTAGTGATCTTTTATTCTACTAATATATAGTCCCAACAACAACGGTGGAATCTGATACTCAGGCAATATTGTCGAGGTTGCACGGAGAACAGCATTTTGTCAGACTGTACCTACTTCATGTTCCGTCAGGTTGAGACACGAAATGTTGCTTGAACGCTAGATTTTACAAGGGTTTAACAATTTTTTTGTACTGAAGAGGGTGTTGTATCACTGAAAGTCACTCAGCCCTATGCACAGCCTGATTAAATACCTCTTAAATCGGCGGTGCTAATTGCTGTGGGGAGTGGACCAAACTACCGGTGGGTGCGCCATTCTAATGGCCTCAACAACAGTTCAGATATTCCCATATTCATATTTAGAAAAAACGGGTTGGCCTTTGTTTCTCGACCCCTAGTGGCTATTTGTCGCCTTGAAAAGACGAATAAATATCTTCGACTATTTAAAATTTGGGTGTAAATTTTGGTATCACATAATTCTAATGATTTTATACATTTCCAATATTGATGACGCGTAGCCATTGATAAAGCAAAAAGACAGCGAAAAAGAGTTTGAGTTTGAAACGCCACACTTATTTCCAAGATATTGCTTCTTATCCCTCGTCCAAGGTCGCAGCATTAAAATTTGTGTAAGAAGCAGTGTATGATGGATTATGGACTAGTACTCAAAGCCTGACAAATAATAGGTAAACTGTCCTTTTCAGAAATTTTATTCTCATTTATTCACGAAACGAAGGAACGTTAATTAACCAAACAAATTTTCGTGTGAAGATGACAAGATTGCTTCATACATGTAACTTCATCCAGGAACTAACGAATAATAGATCTTCATAATGTCAAAAATGTCTATCTCCAGTCCCTAGGGACGATAAATAAGAAAACCATTTCTCAATTATTTAATTTTTATGACCGGACATGTTAGATTCTGTTTTAAGTCTGTAGAAAAGTTTAACTGAGAAAGGGGAAACAAACCACGTTAAATATTGACACTGGAGAAGAAACAGATTGTCTACTTTGTTCCAGAATTCGTCTTCGAGTCCTTCCAATGACATAGTATGAAACACACGAGGAGAAATAGTATGTAGTTGATACGACTTGGTCTGACGTTATCATAAGTTACAGGCCTACTGTGTATTTATTAGGCGTCAGGTGCATTGTTTCCAATACGTTGATGATAACGGACAAAATCATCGAGGGAACTGGAAGGAAAGGTAATTTATCGTTGTGCAGCGTGAGTAAAGATGTAAGTGTAGCGAAGACGAAACGCTTTAGTGACGCTGTCATCAGAGTATCTTGGCAGAAAGAAGAGCGGAGAAAAGCTATTTATGTAGTAGAATAGTAAGAAATCTAGTTTCGTATATAGGCTATATATCAAAATTCGTACATCTTAGGGGATGAGAAACTGCCGCTTATCGACAAGAATACGTCAACGACCCCGACGTTTCCGTAAATATATTATGAGATCGTCTTATACTCCCAGTGAAAAGCATTTACTTGCACCCGTATTGCCACACAAGTAAAAATGAGTGACTAAAAACGTGAAATATGACCGTAATATGAACCTTCTTATGTAACTGAAATTCCTTGATACTTTTTGCATTCCCCCAATTTTATACTACATGGTAACTTATTTCGAACGTATGTATCCCACTAGTACAACACGACCAAATTAATATTGAAGTTTCCAGGAGATATTCTCAAAATTCAGTTCCCCATTGTGAAGCTTGTGAATTTCTTAAATTCTCGTATATTCAAACATTTTGATATCCCACTAGTACAACACGACCAAATTAATATTGAAGTTTCCAGGAGATATTCTCAAAATTCAGTTCCCCATTGTGAAGCTTGTGAATTTCTTAAATTCTCGTATATTCAAACATTTTGATAAACCTCTATGAGAGGTGGCTTGCAGTGATTGATAGACACACAATTTGACGCCTTGCGTCACAAATAATTAAAGCATAGAGACATCACATAAATTTTTGTGAAACGCCGTATCACACCACAATTTGGATGGAAAAGTAATGAATCAAAATTTAATTCGCCTTTATGAAGATTATTCTTTCCAGACACTCAGTTAAAATCAAGCACGTAAAGAATTAGCTTGTTAAGAATAAATCCCTTTGACTGGTCGTTAACTGAGGGAAATGGTTATTTGCATAAAAATTGGGAAAGGTATTAACAAACAGTCACCTTCGTAATGCAAACATAAGGAAACGATTTGTGGTACAAACAGAAACTGAAACTCCTGACAGCCGTGTAAAGTGTTTAGAAAGAACATGCAACATTTCGCTCAGTAACGCTGCAAAAACAAACGACTTTTACACAACTATATTCGCAGCTGCATTGAAGCTGGCTGGTTCAAATGGCTCTGAGCACTATGGGACGTAACATCTGAGGTCATCTGTCCCCTAGAACTTAGAACTACTTAAACCCAACTAACCTAAGGACATCACACACATCCATGCCCGAGGCAGGATTCGAACCTGCGGCCGTAGCGTTCGCGCGGTTCCAGAATGTAGCGCCTAGAACCGCTCGGCCACAACAGGCCGGCTTCATTCATTCATCTATTTGTCCCTTTCGCATTCGATAATACAGTACCACTTGATTCCCACGGAGATTGACAGTAGCTTGGACAGGTACACGGGAAGTTCTCGGAAGCCTTCTTAGAGTCAAGAATCGTGGCATCAACCGGTATGTCTTCTGAACTAACAGAACGACAAGGAGGGAGACGTAAGAAACATTCAGTTGCGCCAACGTAGGAAGTGAAGCTGTTGTCTGTTTACGGTTGCAGCGCAGTCGGGAGTCTCTCGGTTTTGCACATCGCGTTCCCGACGTGTGACTGTACCGGACGAGGAATCTGAGCTCGTCTTCGCCGTATCAGCAGCCGCGCCTGCGTGCCGCGCTACACACTGGGTCGGGGCGCTGCTTGCGCTGGGTAAACGCGCCCACGCGTCAGGCTGGACTGGGCCGGACCGACACGCCCGCCCAGTCGACAAACAGCGCCGCCTGTCGTTTGGCCGGACTAAGCTGTTGTCGGTTGTTTGTCTCTGCGCCACAGGCCGGCCTCCGCTCCGACACGGGCCGCTGTGACCGCCGCCCTGCGTGACCAGATAACCGGCGCACGCCGCCTCGCGCCTTCCGGTATCCGCCACTGGTCCGGTCTCTACCGCCCACGTTGTTACTGCTGCCTTCTGACCGAAGACTGGTTTGGTGCAGCTGTCCACGCTAATCATTTCTGCATAATTAATTAACCCTACATCCACTTTAACCTTCTAGACTACCGGCCATTAAAATTGCTACACCCAGAAGAACTGCAGATGATAAACGGGTATACATTGGACAAATATATTATACTAGAACTGACATATTACATTTTCTCGCATTTTGGGTGCATACATCCTGAGAAATCAGCACCCAGAACAACCAACTCTGGCCGTAATAACGGCCTTGATAAGCCCGGGCATTGAGTCAAACAGAGCTTGGATGGCGTGTACAGGTACAGCTGCCCATGCAGCTTCAACACGATACCACAGCAATGACTGGCGTATTGTAACGAGCCAGTTGCTCGGCCACCATTGACCAGACGTTTTCAATTGGTAGGAGGTCTGGAGAATGTGCTGGTCAGGGCAGCAGTTGAACATTTTCTGTATCCAGGAAGGGCCGTACAGGACCTGCAGCATGCGATCGTGCATTATCCTGCTGAAATGCAGGGTTTCGCAAGGATCGAATGGAGGGTAGAGCCATGGGTCGTAATACATCTGAAATGTAACGTCCACTGTTCAAAGTGCCGTCAATGCGAAGAAGAGGTCACCGAGACGTGTAACCAATGGCACCCCATACCATCACGCCGGGAGATACGCCAGTATGGCGATGACGAATACACGCTTCCAATGTGCGTTCACCACGATGTCGCCAAACACGGGTGCGACCGTCATGATGCTGTAAACAGAACCTGGATTCATCCAAAAAATGACGTTTTGCCATTCGTGCACCCAGGTTCGTCGTTGAGTACACCATCGCAGGCGCTGTCTGTGATGCAGCCTCAAGGGTAACCGCTGCCGTGGTCTCCGAGCTGATAGTCCGTGCTGCTGCAAACGTCGTCAAAGTGTTCGTGCAAATGGTTGTTGTCTTCCAAACGTCCTCACCTGTTGACTCAGGGATCGAGACGTGACTGCACGATCCGTTACAGCCATGCGGATAAGATGCCTGTCATCTCGACTGCTAGTGATACGAGGCCGTTGGGATCCAGCACGGCGTTGCGCACTACCCTCCTAAACCCACCGATTCCACATTGTGCTAACAGTCATTGGATCTCGACCAACGCGAGAAGCAATGTCGCGATACGATGAATCGCAATCGCGATAGGCTACAATCCGACCTTTATCGAAGTCGGAAACGTGATGGTGCGCATTTCTCCTCCTTACACGAGGCATAACAACGTTTCACCAGGCAACGCCGGTCAACTGCTGTCTGTGTATGAGAAATCGGTTCGAAACTTCCCTCGTGTCAGCACGTTGTAGGTGTCACCACTGGTGCCAACCTTGTGTGAATGCTCTGAAAAGCTAATAATTTGCATATCACAGTATATTCTTACTGTCGGTTAAATTTCGCGTCTGTAGCACGTCGTCTTCGTGGTATAGCATTAATGGCTAGTAGTGTAATTCCAGTCAAGCCTTGTTCATCTTGTACAATTTCCGCTCACCTCTCCTCTCCTCCCACACTTCATTCAGTTAGCCAACTTGCTACTAGTTGATGTGTCAGGATGAACAGGAAACATATTAGCAGTTGCGAATACGGGCAACCTCCAACTGTGGAATGGAACGACATCGAAAATTTGTGCCGGACTATGATTTATCGCTTGTCGCGAGCGGTCATCTTAACAGTTTCGAGTATTCGTGCACGCTCCACGGCCAGACCTAACTTCCACGTGCCCTTAAACACATGTCATTAACCTGCACTCTTACACTTACTGTAAGACATTTAATCGTAAGTCTAGTCCTAAGGAACATCGCATAGTACTTCTTACAAACATAGGCACTGCAGTATCGTATTTATTCGCCGATACCAGGCTAGTGACGTTCGAGTAAATGTCTGCCCTGCAGGGAAATTACAGTAAGTGTAAGAGTTCAGGTTAATGACATACGGACGACGACAAATGGAAGCCTGGATCTGGTCGTGAGGCTTGCACAGACAGCCGAAATGGCTAAGGCGACCGCTCCCGGTACGGCACAAATTTTCACTGTCATGAAACGTATTCGCAGTTACGAATGTGGACTACCAACAGCTATACAACAGAAATACGACAATGAAAATTTGTGCCAGAAGGGGACTTGAGCGGTCGCCTTACCATTTGGTTGTCCACGCCCTACCCACAGCAAGACCCTGACTTCCATATGCCCTCAACCATGTGTCCATAACCTGTACTCGATTGTGCACGGGGTAGAAATTTTTACTTGAAAGTTGCTTGTCCGACGATATTGCAGTTCCGAATTACGATGTGAAGTTCCTTCGAACACGCGTCGATGCATGAGCGCAGGAACTTTGCATCGTAATTCGAAACAAGACAGGCAGTGAAATATCGAATTTCCTACAGTTGAAGGTAGCCCCTATTCTCAATTGCGAATAAATTTCCTGTATTTCATAACGCCTGTAGTCGCCGCAGTGCGTGTTCCTTCAGATACGCATGCGTGCCAGAAGGAACATTGCTTCCTATTTGTTACAAACAAAGGCACAGCAATATCGTGCTAAAGGACGTGTCCGAACGCTCTATCCCTTACATTAGTTAACTTGTGAGGTAGAGCTCTTTTCCTCTCAGACCGATTCCGTTTCTCTTAGTTAGTTATTCGATATAGTCTTCAGTATTCTTCTGTTGTCTGACACCACGTTCCTAGAGCATTCAGTATCTTCTCGACTGTATTATCCACCGTCCGTGTTTCACTTCCACATAAATCTGCACTCTATTGAAGGAATAATACTACCCACTAATGTTACGGACAATGCAAATTAGCCATAACGCCGGGAAACACGTAAGATAAAAAAAATCGATTAATAGGAAATAATACTTCAATCCCGCCAACATGATTCGTAAATTCAATCCCGCCAACATGATTCGTAAATTCATATCTTCTTTCTTTTGAGACGAGAAAAACTGTTTAACACGAAAAGACTTCGCTTCTCAGGCGAAGAAATATACTTGTTTTCTGCAGTCACGGTATCATTCACATTTATAAGCTTTTTTTGTTGTTGATGTGGTTGTTGTTGTTGTCGTCTTCAGTCCAGAGACTGGTTTGATGCAGCTCTCTAAACCTGCATGCCCTCGGCAAAAATTATTGCTGTAGTTCCCCCTTGATTTCAGCCGTTCGCAGTACCAGCACAGCAAGGCCGTTTTGGTTATTGTTACAAGGCCAGATCAGTCAATGATCCAGACTGTTGCTCCTGCAACTACTGAAAAGGTTGCTGCCCCCCTTCAGGAACCTTACGTTTGTCTGGCCCCTCAACACATACCCCTCCGTTGTGGTTGCACCTACGGTACGGCTATCTGTATCGCTGAGGAACTAAGCCTCCCCAGCAACAGCAAGGTCCATGGTTCACGGAGGGCTTTATTTTGTTAGAACGAACAAATTAAACAATGTTTGCTATTGTTGCAATATTACCAATTGTCTTTGGGTACTGCCGTTGTCAAGACATCTGTCAGTGCTAGGGGGTGTTGAAGTCGTTTTATAGTGTGTCGACATTAGTGAATTCGGTGTCAAAATGTGTTTTTATTTCTGTATACAAAAACTGGAAAATTTTTAAGCTCATTGCTAGAGAAATCGCAACGAAAATACGCCGAAATTTAGCTTAAGTGGAATATAACAAAAATGGTTCAAATGGCTCTGAGCACTATGGGACTTGACAGCTGTGGTCATCAGTCCCCTAGAACTTAGAACTGCTTAAACCTAACTAACCTAAGGACATCACACACATCCATGCCCGAGGCAGGATTCGAACCTGCGACCGTAGCAGTCGCGCGGTTCCGGACTGCGCGCCTAGAACCGCGAGACCACCGCGGCCGGCTAAGTTGAATATAGGGATGCTTAATGCAGCTGATTAAGAACAGAGGTCGAAAACTGGAAACTCTAACGAGTTTGGCATTGTTAAATTCACCGTCGGCAATAATCAAAATAGTGATCTACTTATGGCTAGGTTCGAGAGAAGTATATCTGAGCCAGAGACAAAAAAAGCGCGAGAAAGGCATAACACGAAGATACAGGGACTGCGTTGCTTGTTTCGTTCAAACAAGCTAGATTTCAGAATGCTCCAACGTATCTTAGTTGCTAGAAAGAATTGAAGAACTGCCGCTGCTGCCAACAGAGAAAACACGAAAAAAACATCCTTCATCGGAATTATGTTGCATCGAAAAGCAGTTTTTAGCTATACTCTGTACCCCCCACATATCATCAGCTGTACAAGATCGAACCACAGCGATACAGTAGTTCCGTTCGTGAAAGGGAAAATGACGTAAAATAAAATCCTTTAATTAAAGTGCTGAATAGCTGTTAACAAAGCGTGTTATGTTACAGGCCACTTAACCGCTGGAAGCCAAAATAAAATAGCCTTTATCATTTAATCACCAAGAACCTATTGAATCCTAGTGAACGCAGACCATAACAGTGTCGGCACATAACGTCAAAACGTTCCTGATAAAAGCGGACAGCAAGATTTTTGAATTTACTTTTGGTGATCGAAGTGCAACACTGACAGCACCAGTCTCGTCCACAACAGAGACGGAACCTTTAAAAACACGTTTAGTTTCTTAAGTTTTGAAAATGTGTGTGTTTATACTTTGAATATTATATTTCTTCGAGACATCGCAAATTTAGCCATTCTTGTCCAAGTACGTCGCAGCGAACTCGGCATACCCACTGTTGAACGACGGCTGTGACTTTAATATCTGATACTGTGGGTAAACAATAGTGTTCGCTACATGTTGGAAGTGGCTGCATCACAGTAACGATCAAACCTAACAACAAATAAAAACGCTGTCAGCAGATGAAATAGGCATCTGTCTTTTCTGAGTACGGCCACCGGCTCGCATCCATCGTTTCGATCGTTGTTTCGTTTCCTCAGAAGCGGAGGACATTCGTATTTTCCAGAGAGACAAATCGTTCAACACAATTTATTGCATTTGTTCTGAAAAAGTCTGCTTCTTATTGCCACAATTCGAGTTAGGTCGGAATCAACAGATTCCACGCGCGTTTTGCACGAAATATTTTCATAGTGAATTCTTCATTTAAAATTTGACCTTTCTTTAGGCCTTTCATACGCCTTGTAACTGCCTACCGATCAAATCAGCATTCTGCGTCTTCTCGATGGTTTCGGCTTTGGAAAGTCGTCCCTCATGTGAATTATCTCCGGCGTAACTACAGCCGAGTAGTATTGAGACATCCATTTATTGGCTGTTGGAAAGCCGACTCCTTCATTGACTAGAAGGAATTCCGGTAACTCGTTGAAAAGAAAGAGTTCTTAGATTGGTATTCCAGTTTATCCATTTCATAGAATCACACACGACACGACCACTTTAACGAGCCGTGCAAACAAAAACATTCCGCAGCTGAAGATGACGCACGACAGGTTATTACGTAACACGTAGCAAATTCAAAATATGTTTGTTACCTACGTGACTGGGGAAACTTTTAATCTTACTTCGCAAACTGACTGCAAGTAGGTTGCGTGCACATTCTTCGCCAAGTCGTTAGTTGCTCTAGTGTGATTGAAGGGATGTAAAATGGAAATTGCTAGGCACTCACGCCAGAGAATGAATTACAATCGTCTTCGTAGTAATTGCTGATCTTACAACTACGTACAAAAAGACTAGACACAGCATTCACGAGGAAGACGTGCGAATAATATGAGAACTATTTGAAATAAATCAGAATCAAAAAGTTCCTTGTTACTGGCCTAGAATACAATCTATAGCACTTTCTGAATTCTCCATTCGTACCTCGCAAAACTATATAATAATAACAACAAAGAAAAGCTTCTTAGACGTTCTGCAACTATTGAATTTGTTCACCAACCGCTTTTTGGCTTCTTAATCGGTCGTAAGGTGGCAACCGAATGTCGCGACCACAGAATTACGTGCAATTAGCATTTCTGTGACACTCCTGCTACAATTGACGAATTATGAGGATCCTGCTGCTGCAAGCAAACCCCGTGACCCCCCCCCCCTCATGCCCCCCGCTCGGTCGTCTCTCTCTCTCTCTCTCTCTCTCTCTCTCTCTCTCTCTCTCTCTCTCTGTATTTCCGCATATGGTACATTTAGTTGCTTAAGACCGTTTGACTGACGGTATCCCATGGGAAAACGACGTTTTAGGTCACGTCTGCTAGGAGGCTCAACTGGTTTACACTCTTGGAACCAAGGAAAGGAACAAATAGCGTGCCAAAGCAGAGGTTGCAAGAGATTGTTATTGTTCTTAGGTATATTGCTTAGTTTGTGGTCCAGTGGTGGAAAGACTATTTCAAATGAACAGTAAATTAGGAAACTCTGTAGTGTATCTCTCTTATGAGTAAACAGTGCGCCGCCTGGGATTAGCCGAGCGGTCTGAGGCGCTGCAGTCATGGACTGTGCGGCTGGTCCCGGCGGAGGTTCGAGTCCTCCCTCGGGCATGTGTGTGTGTGTGTGTGTGTGTGTGTGTGTGTGTGTGTGTGTGTGTGTGTGTGTGTGTGTGTTTGTCATTATGATAATTTAGGTTAAGTAGTGTGTAAGCTTAGTGGTTAAGTCCCATAAGATTTCACACACATTTTTTTGAACTAAACAGTGCGTAGCGCGTAGTGCAACCTTGAATACAATTCTGCGGCGTGTCTTTTCTCGATGAGCGTGCGTAGTGCGTAGTGCAACCTTCTAACCTCATCTCTTAAAGGTTCAAGATTGATGTTACGATTCTTTCCTTTTTCGGCCCTTCAGCGTAGTTTCTAGACCTGATGCTTCATACATGACAAATATTAACATGTTACACCGCGAGTTCGATTCCATTTTAATCTGGCTCTGGTTCTCAGGTACCAAATCTGAGAAAACACTGCAGGCTTCAAGACAGTATTAAGACTTGATAACGAGTGTCGCGAGGTTAGAAATCATTTGCTACCAACCAACCATTTAAAAATGCTAGATTTCTTGGGGACTGAAAAACTAGCAGTCTGCAAACAGAGTTTTTCAGTGCTGATTCAGTTTTCTACTTTCACAGTAGTCTTTTCTGAAGAAATGTCCCATATCTCTGAAGCGTTTTACGCTGATTGAGATCATGGAATCGGGATCTGCGGGAAATATGGTGGCTAAAGAAGCTGATTCTCAATAGTGAATGTACCGCCTTCTCGTGGAATTATGCAATCGCTAGCGAATCATTTTATTTACCGACGTGGCAGGTTAGGTACTCACATTCGGATCCGTGCAAGCTTTTTGCACGTTACACGCGTTGTTTCTGTTTGGCACAACAACCGCCGACATTAATTCTGTAGTAATTAGTTGACCTCCTTTCCCAGTGTGGTTCCCAGCGTCTATCTTGCGAGGACTGGTGTTATCATGATTTGATAAATTTGTTTAATTTTGTGGCTGGATTCCATTTCTGCCGCCACAGTTGTCAGCTAGTATGAGAGAGGGAAGTCGTGTGCACCATCTGTCTATGAAACGGGAAAACAATGTTCTGTGTATTAACGTATTTAACTGTTTGTACATCGTGTTTTATGAGGTGGAGGGTGAGTAACAGTCCAGTATTTAGCTAGATCGGCTTGCACAACCGTCTAAAAACCGCACCCAGACTGGTCTTTACGCTAGATCGTCATTAATTCGCCTCGCCGCGCTTATTCAATCCGAGTCTGTCTCTATCTGCCGCTATCGACAGCTACCGCGCTAAGGACAACAGATTCTTTAAATTCTTTGCGGTGGATCCCCGATGCAGTTAATTGTAAAACCGGTAAGTGAATATGCGATCCAAATAAAACCAAGCGTAGCTGGTAGCACATTAATACCCCATTGTCCTCCCATCTCATTCTCCGCTGCTGTCCCGATGGAGCGATTGCCTGTGAACTTCCACTCCTGCCCTGACATGAGGCTGTCATCATTCATGGTTTTTCTCTACAATATTTGGGTAGCAGAAAGGACCTCGGCCATAGTCTTCTGCAGACAATGGTTAAAAAAAGATAGCAGCCCTTGTTGAGTACACATTTTGGTTTATAACGTTTCTCTGGGACGCTCACGTGCCGTGTTTATACATCATTTCGAACATGGCTCTTATGATAGTCTTACATGCGGCTTCCTTTACTGAGAAATTACCCTTCCTTATAAGCATTCCAGTTCGCATTAATTTGTTTATAGGCCTATGTTCGCTCCATTTTACATCTCCAAACGGACGCGCCAGAGTATTTTACGCCAATGATTAATGGGTGACATTGCACCAGTAACACTGACACGTTACTTAACATTTGAAGGGTCTGCCAGTCCCTGTTTATATGGATCTCTCAACAGTCTTCACGACGGATTGACCGTCTATAAACGACGTCGTTATCTATCACTATCGTGCGTATCGGCTGAATACTCTACAGAAGATCATGTTTGGTGTCGCGTTAATAGCGAGGTCGCTACAACAATACAAGAAGCGCTGCCGGCGTTACGTTTCCTTATTGTGTCGGGACAGTCAGAAACTACATACAGGGTTTTACTCGACCTAGTAGCATGTCAGACTGGATGATTCATAAGCACGTGGGCTACTTATGAACCAGTAGTACTGTTTTATGGACAGTATGATTCAACACATTTGATGGCATCTGATATGATGATAATGATGCGGATGATGATAATGACGATGACGACTCAGTTAACACTGTACCAAGAACACATGAAATCCTGCTGCACACCGAGTAACTTAGTAAACAGCTACATCACCCACAAAGAGAGAGCTATTATAACAATTACAGTATTTATCTTTAATTGTGTAACAACCAGTTTCACACCTACATGACAATTTTCACGTGATGTCCAATACTGACAAGCAGTCATCTGTAGGATATACATTATTATAAGGACCAGCTGGTACTTGTTACCCGAAAATTGCTTGCAATACAAATAAAGATGTCTAGCTGAGGCGAAATTTTACACACTGGGTTCACACCAGCGACTGCGGCTATCCCGTGACGATGTGAAGAAAATCTGAATCTTTACGAAGCTAGTAACAGACACCAACAATTAGTTTGTTTTACAGTACAATAACGTTAAACAATGGCTGACGCTTAGTAATTTAGAAATGGTAAAAATCTCAATGGTAAGATTTTCATGACTAGTTATATTGTATTATGTTATATGTCTATGTTTTCTATAAGGTGTGGATCCGTAGCAGGTGGGCGATGATTGGCTGCGGTGCTGCTGCAGTGATAGGAACTTCCAACAACATCAAATGAATGATACATTTTTCTCTAAATTATCTTATGCATGTAAGAAGCTTCTGATTTTCTGTCATTACACTTAGCTCTTTGCCGGAGCTTACTGGCTGATATTTTTATATGACTTCCGCGGTGTGTGGCGTATCTTACAATACTTCGCTTAGGTCTACGTTATGTATGACTAAGCCCTTAATCCCACATATAAAGCGCCAGAAATGCCATGTCGATAGTCGCATGAGGAATCTTCGCATATTACTGGGCAGAGTCTAAACACATTTTATCTGAAAGGTTCAGTGTAGGTATCGGAAATTCGTGAAATAGAATACAAGTGGCATCCGGATGGACGATCTTCTATTCAAAGTCCCGGAACTCCTTATTCTTGCGATAAAATAAGATCAACTTTTTAAAATACAGTCTCGATGTTTAGCATCACACATTCCCCATTTGGGAGTTATTATTTCCTAGGTTACAGAAATCACAGATCCCTTCAACATTTTTACTAAAGGACCGTGATGATGAATCAAACCTATAGGTCGACTACTGCCGCACATCAGCAACCGGTATTGGAGTATGCTGCAAAAATTAATAAACCACATTGTCAGTATTCCGAGAAGTTTCTGCCGACCAATGGTTCTTTGTGGTTAAACACTGGTCTCACATTCGGGGTGACTAGGTATCAACTCCCCATCCTGAGGAAGTATCGAGCAACCACAATGAATCCTGCACACTGCAGGGAATGAACGATGTTTAGAGGTTTCAGTATATCCGTTGCGGATGACGAACTACGAATGTGATTTAAATTGGCGTTTATCTGGTAATAAATATGCAATCAGTCGGTTTTTTACGATTAATTCAACCACGAACATGCTTTCGAGCCACTGCAGGCTTGTAACACCTCTATCAGATAATGAGCCTCCAGTGGGTCGAAAGCATGTTCGTGGTTGAATTAATCGTAAAAAACCGACTGGTTGCATATTTATCACCAGATGTTCAGAGACTTCGGAGCAGTTTAGAACTGCATCCGGACCAGATTTCTTATCTGGAACCTTGCCTTTCGAAGGAAATTTGAGTTATACAGGCATGACTCACGAGTTGTCCTCACAGAAGTGACTCGTGCATTTATAACTCAATGCGTTACGAGCACTTCCCACTACAGGTTCTAGTACTGGCCCAGCACACAGTTTTAATCTGCAAGATAGCTGTTTGTCATTCTTCCAGGCGGAGGTACAGAGCTGTTGGTTGGTGTTTTGGGGGCTTAGGGACTAAACAGCGAGCTCGGTAGACCCTTTGTCAAGGGTCTTCCTCATTTGGCGTTAGCGACGTCAGCCAGAAATTTGATCGGACCACGTAAGTATGGAGGAGTGGCAAAGTTGAAGCACTGAATAGACCAGAGTAGATGAAGGGCCTTCCAGCCTTCCCACCCTCATCCTATCCCCTGCCAGTCCGATTCATCCACATCTACATCTACATTTATACTCCGCAAGCCACCCAACGGTGTGTGGCGGAGGGCACTTTACGTACCACTGTCATTGCCTCCCTTTCCTGTTCCAGTCGCGTATGGTTCGCGGGAAGAACGACTGCCGCAAAGCCTCCGTGCGCGCTCGAATCTCTCTAATTTTACATTCGTGATCTCCTCGGGAGGTATAAGTAGGGCTAAGCAATATATTCGATACCTCATCCAGAAACGCACCCTCCCGAAACCTGGACAGCAAGCTACACCGCGATGCAGAGCGCCTTTCTTGCAGAGCCTTCCACTTGAGTTTGCTAAACATCTCCGTAACGCTATCACGCTTACCAAATAACTCTGTGACGAAACGCGCCGCTATTCTTTGGATCTTCTCTATCTCCTCTTTCAACCCGACCTGGCACGGATCCCACACTGATGACCAATACTCAAGTATAGGTCGAACGAGTGTTTTGTAAGCCACCGCCTTTGTTCATGGACTATACTGTCTAAGGACTCTCCCAATGAATCTCAACCTGGTACCTGCCTTACCAACAATTAATTTTATATGATCATTCCACTTCAAATCGTTCCGCACGCATACTCCCAGATATTTTACAGAAGTAACTGCTACTAGTGTTTGTCCTGCTATCATATAATCATAGAATAAAGGATCCTTCTTTCTATGTATTCGCAATACATTACATTTGCCTATGTTAAGGGTCAGTTGCAACTCCCTGCACCAAGTGCCTATCCGCTGCAGATCTTCCTGCATTTCGCTGCAATTTTCTAATGCTACAACTTCTCTGTATACTGCAGCATCATTAGTATACTACAGCATGAAGGGTGAAGACAGAGTAAAAAACCTCTCGTCGGAAGATTCATGACAGTGAAAGTGAGAAAGCCAAAACGTACTGGATGTCGGTGGTTTGGGGATCGACTATAATGAAACGAGGTTGGAGAAATAATGTCAGCAGGAGAGTGAAGCCAGGCGGCGACACAGAGGACTTCACTTGCGCCGGGAACGGTGTATGGACTACCAACCGAATAGTCGGCAAGAGCACCAGATATCAACGTGTCGTCGATAGCGAGATTATTCGTTCCGGAGCACAAGCTCCTAGTGGAAACGGCTAAGGTGAGATAATGGCCGTGGTGTTGTTTAAGGAACCGTACCGACATCCCCTACAAAATTATCTAATAAATAAGAAACTTCCTGGCAGATTAAAACTGTGGGCCGGACCGAGACTCGAACTCGGGGCCTTTCCCTTTCGCGGGCAAGTGCTCTACCAATTGAGCTACACAAGTTTCTTGGGTAGCTTGCACTTGCCCGCGAAAGGCAAAGGTCCCGAGTTCGAGTCTCGGTCCGGCACACGGTTTTAGTCTGCCAGGAAGTTTCATACCAGCGCACACTCCGCTGCAGAGTGAAAATCTCATTCTGTTATCTAATAAACAGCCGGAAAATCTAAATAAGGTACAGTCGAGTAGGGCTTTGAACTACGCTCTTCCCGACGTGAGACCACTGAATTAAGCAGAGTGCTAACGTGACCACCCGAGACGGAGCAGTGCTTCAGTGAGATGAGAGAGTAAAGCCTCTAGTCATTTTTCTTCAGTAGTGTTAACATCTCTAGTTAAGTCCCATAGTGCTCAGAGCCATTTGTTAACACCTCTTCTTAGCGCCATGTACGTAGTCAAATTTAAATTTGCTCTCTGCGGGCCTTGACTGCCTCGGCAACGAACATTCCTGTGATGTTCGATACAATAATGATGACATACCACTAGACTCAGTGACGTTGATTAAGTATCACGGCGTAAAGTTTCGAAACGACGTGAAATGAGACGAGCACGTAAGGTCAGTTACATGGAAGGCGAATGCAGGCTTCGGGGAGTTCTGGCGAAGTACAGCGCACTTATACAGGAGATACGTCATAGAGAACTGCTTTGAGACCCAACCTTGAGTGTTGACAGTTTTTCGGATCCCCATCAGGCCAGATCTAAGGAACATGTCTCCAGCAGGATATTTGTTACCAATAAAAAAAATGGTTCTGAGCACTATGGGACTTAGTTTCTGTGGTCATCAGTCCCCTAGAACTTAGAACAACTTAAACCTAACTAACATAAGAACATCACACATATCCGTGCCCGAGGCAGGACTCGAACCTGCGGCCGTAGTGGTCGCGCCGTTCCAGACTGTAGCGCCTAGAACCGCTCGGCCACTCCGGCCGACTTGTTACCAATCGTTACGATCAGTACGGGAGAGTTATATACAAGCTCCGCGACCTCAGGTGGGATTAGTTGAAGGTGGAAGCTAGGGAAGCAGCTAGATAGATATACAGAGTTAAAAGAAAGTCTTATTGTAGACCAGTGTTTTTTAACGTACTAAACGATAAACGTTTAATTTAGATATATGATACCTATAAAGTGTGAAATCAAGGTCCGATAAGCAATGAACATATAGGTAAGAAGCCCGTGAGGAAGGAGAGGAAAAAGATTTATCAATATTCAGTGTTTGAGGAGTGACATCAAAAAATGGTTCAAATGGCTCTGAGCACTATGGGACTTAACAGCTCGGCCACACCGGCCGGCGAGTGACGTGATAAGTATTTACACATCGATGCACCAATACGTATAAATTAAGCTTAATAGTAAGTAACTGGAGCGGTTGTTCGACATTCCCTATAATTCCATCCGACAAAACACTAGAAGTTTTATCGTGTTTGCCCTGCCATGGTTCAGCAGCTCTAGTACACGCACTGTTCAGACAGAATGTACAGACGCAGGGTTCCTTCATCAGTTTCCCGCCGGAAATTCTAGAAGCAAGCAGCCGCGTCACACTCTTCTGAAACTGAAGAAGCTGTCGCATTCCATAAATATATTTAAACAATCATCATCAAATTTCAATACTAATTTTCACCAAGAATGCGTTCATGGATTCAGTGGAGGGAGTTCTCTCGAAACCACTAAGGTACAAAGTTTTCTGTTAGGTTCCCTCTCTTAGCCAAATACCGATAAGTTTTACTTTTAGGCAGAGGCAATAATATACTTCCCTGCAATACCTACTGCTTCTTGCATAGAAAATTAAATAATAAGCATATCCGATTATTTCACTGAGTCCGCTTTATAATCGACTAGTGTTCAGCGTACTCCACTGTATGGAGAGGAAAGCTAATTAAAAATTCTTTTTGACAGAACAGTCTAAGAGAGGCACAGTTTCTGGACACGGTATTGAACCTATGAGAGATTATGTGCGCGCCGACTGGCGTAATATAGTGGGATGCTGGACGAATATCATAAAAGCTGTTCAGGAATACTTTCTGACACGCTGCTAAAAATAATTCCAGGGGTAGAGAGGAATGCTGTCTCCAGATAAAGTAAGCGTTCGTAGCTGTGTGAAGAAATGGGGTGAAAGGCACTGAATGTGGATGTTACACCATCTCCAGTACTCGTTAGCACGCGTGCGCTGCAGTGGTCTGCGCGGGTAGGATAATTTGCGCACGCTTTGTAATAGAGCGTGAAATCACTAGAAGTTGTCTAAGAGTTAGGAAGATTGATGCGAGTTTGAAACTATCATGCGACCTCTTAATTAACCAGACAGAACACGATAAGAAATTTAGCGACGGAATTTTGGAATAAGTCACGTCATTTAGGTATTTAGGAGTAATGCTAGGAAGCGATGCTATCGGGGCGAATGAGTAAAAAGTGTAGTACGTGAACGAATGGAAGACATTCTTTATGCGAGTTCAGGGCAAGTACAGTGCATTTGTGGAGGAAATCTGAAGCATGACGCTAATGCGACCAGTTTTATAGAGCTTTTATGCAGCGTTTAGAGTTCTTATCAAGTAAGCATGGCAGCAGACATCTAACGAGACGCGCTACTAGTATCAACGTAAGTGGATAAGTCAAAGAAGAAGAGATATGCTCGGTCAACTTAAATGAGGAATTTGTGGAGGAAAGACGACCTTGTTTTCACGAAACCCTTCTGGGTAAAATTAGATAACATGCATTAGAGGGAGACTTTTCGACAGTTCTGCTACCACAGTCGTTTATCTCCCACAGAACTTATCAGGAGAACCCAAGATATGTTAGGGCAGATTTGGAGGCATATAGACAGTAATTTTCCCTTTCTCAGTACACGAAATTAATAGGACAGAAAATCACTGACATTATTTTGGTACGGAGTGCCCCCAGCCACGCGCTGTACAGAGGTTCGTATATATAAACTTACGAATGTAGAATATCAGAATTAGATGGATCAAAACTGAAATTTAATGAAAAATGCGAAATAGAACGCTATGTACACGTGATTACGTATTATTTCTGTAATTTGTCTGACGTGCCCTACCAGTCGTGCTGAATAGAGTAAGGACGAATAAATAAATAAATAAAATAGAGGCTGACGTGAAACTCTACAACAACGGACTAGGTCTCTCGCTCAGTCTCCTGGAGTGTATAACCAAGGCTGTCGCACAGACGGAGTATGTACAGATTAAAATCACTATGCCTCCTGGGACGCAGTAACGTGACTTCACCGAGCACGAAAGATAACAGTAAATAATACGTCATGGACTTTATTCACGAAGGCTGCAAAGAAGAGCCAAGTCACAGTTAGACTGGAAGGGAAAGGGCGTCTCACTTTCATGTAGTTTACATATTTAACAGCATTCGGCGAAGCTTTTCACGTCATCTGCTTGCTAGAAATGCTAGACGTTGGATATGGTGTGCGTGACTAAGCGCTGCCACAAACTGAACTGGAACCCTGACCCCTGGATGTTGATGTATTTATAAATTCTTTCTCCTATTAGCAATCTATTCGTAATTTTTACAAGTACTGGTTTGATCTTCTAATCTGTGGAGCTAGGATGCGACGCAAAAAATAAAATAAAAATTCTAATGAGGAAACATGGTATGTGTACAAACTGGCTAATGAAACGAAAAAGGTTTTCTCACAACACCATTCTTTCTCGCTGAAGATACATTCATATGCTATAATTATTTCAGCATTAATGGACAGAGAGATTTGTAACCTTCAATCAAAAAACAGTTAGGAAGACGAGACAAGCACACGGAAGACTGACAACAATATTGTGATTTCTCGCAATTTGGAGGGCCTAGAACGACACCTGATACGAATATAACTTATCTCACTCTGCCTGCCTTGATTGATAAATATCTTCTACTGTCTTTTTTTTATATACTCTAGTTTCGTCAATAACAAGTTCTGTTGTGACATGGCAAATTTCCTCGTATTTCTTTAAGAATACAACGTACGCACTCACTCACTCTCTCTCTCTCTCTCTCTCTCTCTCTCTCTCTCTCTCTCTCTCTCTCTCTGCTTTGTAGCGACAGACTTCCGATTTAATGTTCGTGAAACTAGGAAGGCTTGCACGTATTCCACTAAACCTTTCGATCAGTTTGCTGTTTCTTGCATATCGCTCAACACAGTGGTCCGCAGAAGATTGCCTCACAACTACGTTTGCTTGTACAAGTCTCCACATTGTCGGCATACATACTCGCGTAAGTGCATGTGGTACGCTTGCACAAGCTTGCGTAAGTGAAAATCGATCGAGCTTCAGGCAGCTTTTAAGCGTCCGACTGCTTGCGCAAAATTACCTTATAGACGGTTCCTTGCACAAAGTGCTTTATTATTCGCCGTTGTCAATCTCTGAATTACTAGTGTCGTTACCTTTACAAAAGCTTAAACTAGTCGAATAGAGGGAGTCGAAGAAACAGGTCGGTTGTTGATATATAAATCAGTTTCCTTCCAGCCGTCGGCGAAGAGGTACAACAGGTTATTGTCTTTCCTCGTAGCGGCGAACAACAGCGAAATCGAGCAGGACGCATATCAATCTCAGTGGGCGGCGGGGAAGTGCGAGATACACAGACGACCGCAGCTGACACGTACGAGACACGGAGCTGTACTGGTAAGCAACGCCGCAAAGCGTTATTTTAAAGTTGCAGAAAGCCCGTTTAGCGCTCGCCCATATGTTCGTGGCCATACAGCAAACGTTCTTGAATGAGAAAAGGAAAATTAGGGTGTATGGCTCGTCAACGACTATGTCATTAGACCGGCCACAAGATCGGATTGGGGAAATACGACTAGCAAAATAGGTCCATCCAGCTTTTGCTTTAGGCGATTTAGGAAAACCACAGAAAACCCCACTGTGTATGGTTAGTCCGGGAGTTGAATACCGGTTCTGCCGAATGCGAGGAGTGTCTGAGCCACTGTGCAGCACTGTTCGGCTGAACTTATTTGGCCAACTGACAATATGGCTTATTATTTTCCCGCAATATCCCAGTTCTGGTCGCTGAAGTAACACAGCAGTCAAATCGAGAAGGGTGATTTGAACACCGCAGTCCTAACTAGAAATATCGAAGGGCCAATAACATTCTTGGTGTCACGATCTATCGGTTTTCACTGACTTTTATCGCACAAAGATTAACCATAGTGCGATGTAGCATTTGTAGGACAAAACTGACAAATATTCGATGTGATTAATAATTCGTCGTTAATAGTATTGTGAGAGTCTCATTGGTAACATCTGTTCACTTGTCATTGGTGACGTATTAGAGTGTAAAAGAACTGTTTATTTTACACGTCTAGTTCCGCAGGACCAATTTGAGGAGCGAACCTCCAAGGTCATGCAACGTGTCAGTACATGAAATTACAACATAAAATTAATAACAGATAAAATAAAGCTTTTATGAACACCCCCCCCCCCCAAAAAAAACAGAAAAAAACATAAGTTTATGTAAACACAATCAACAATATAACACAGGAATCAGTTTTATGGCCGGCCGGTGTGGCCATGCGGTTAAAGGCGCTTCAGTCTGGAACCGCGTGACCGCTACGGTCGCAGGTTCGAATCCTGCCTCGGGCATGGATGTGTGTGATGTCCTTAGGTTAGTTAGGTTTAAGTAGTTCTAAGTTCTAGGGGACTGATGACCAGAGATGTTAAGTTCCATAGTGCTCAGAGCCAATTGAACCATTTGAACCTTAACCAAACATGGACCCGAAATTGGATTTCTTGCGCGCACTAACACTGATATTTCAGCAGCGTAGAAAATTGTCCTAAGCATACCAGAAGCACGCCTTTGGACATGTTAAGCTGTGAGTTTCCCTTGTTCAAAATTACAAACTGTTTTGCAATATTGAGCAATCATAAACCGATTACATGAGCAATCTTGAACAACTGGAGCGCAGTTTAAGAATCATCTTAATTTAATGTTGAGAAAATTTTTTTTTTATCTTAACAGATTTCATGCTCTTCTCATACGATACGACGCTTAACAGTAGTGCGATGAACATATGAAGTCAATAGAGACCTGAGAAATTTGTTCATTCAGTGACTGACAAATATGTTGCGATAGGAGCGCGGCAATTGGTTTAATTCGATTCTGATTGACGTGGGTCGTATGTCATGAAGAGTTTGGTTCGTAAACGCGTGCAGTCTTTTTGCTGCCGTGGTGGCTTCGTTCAACCCCAGACACTGAAGCGAAACAGGATGGTTCAACTTCCCTTTCAAATAACTGTGTATCTATTGCTGTCACCACAAAAGCGTGATGCTGCTGTCAAACATTTCAAGATACTCGAAGCTATCTTGTACTTTCCTTCTGCGCAAAACAAGGATTCACATTTTAAATATTTATTCACCAGAAAACTTTGTTTTTCGATTTAAATTGGCTCCTGAAACACTGAAATTTTTTACGACCCGAATAGTAATATATACTAACAGCTTGACTGGCAATGGCAACGGTGACCTCACACCTTTCCCGTACGTGTTTTCGGGTGAAGCGCTATCAAAACTTAATTGCAACTTTTCCTCAGTGTTTCTCAAGCTATTAGCCTCGAGCAACGACTTTAAAACTATCTCCAGACGCACAGCTGAGCAATCAGCTATGTGTAAAAATGCTCGTGTCCTTGACTAAGGTATTAGTAAATCACAACTGCATGGAGCAAGAGCAGTGGTTGAACGACGCGCCAGAGTATGAAACGGAACGATGACTTGTGTCAGGTAGTGTACGTCAGACCACATAGGTTATTGGGATAGTGCAAATTATGAAGAAATAACCTTTACAGTTTATGCCTGAATGCTGCATTATCGTGTGGAATTCGTAACATATTGGAAAAAAGATGAAACTGCACGTGGTCAAAGGACGTCAATGCGAATGACAGGAGTTATGTTTCAGACGTGGGATTGTTACAGACATGCTGAGATATGTGACCAAGAAGTTCCATATTACAACAGAAAACTATCCCACACAGCCAGCTGCACACAAAGAGCCCTCTCCCCGTGTAAATAAACATAACGTGCAAAGTCATTTGAACTGTCTTATTTGCTTTTATTTCGGGCAACAGCGAAATTCATTAGTGATAAACCTGCTCCTGTGGCGTGACATATCACTAGCTGTCACACTAGAAATGGCAAGGTTTTCTATACGATAACTTTTCAATTGCTGACAATATTTGTGCGTGAGAAAAGCAGGAACTTGCCGCTCTTCAAACTCCGGTGAGTGGAAATAGGAGGAAGCAGACCACCTCCGATAGGAATCAACTTTGGGATTTTAACACGCCGTCTCCAACGTAGCCACTATCGATGTCTCAGACGGTGCATCGCTCAGGGAAGCACTATGCCGACAAAGCTCACCTTCAGATTGATGACCGCTTTTGTTAAATAGATGCGCTCCACAGGCCTGAGCTCCCAAAATAGCAGTCAGCAGACAAAATGTTTCGGAACAGCTCGGTTGTAAACAAAGCGCCTTAAGTAAACAGCAGCTGCGCGAGTCCCTAGCGCCTTACTAACGGCCCCACTCCCCACCCAGGACTACTTAATGCAACCCTCGCAAGTGCCACTTTGTTTACATGGCCCCTCGGAAGTTTTGCCGCGCTCACGTAAAATGTTTCTGGAGCTGTTTAACTCTGCGTCCGGTATTCAGATAAGTTTTATAATACCACAGGTCTCTAAAAACGTCTTCAATGAACTTAAATTTCGAGAGCGACAGCTCACGGTTGTCCGAAATTTAACGCAAATAAAACACCAACGGTTATTCAAGCAGGTGCAGTAAACAAAACCAAACATTTGCGTCTTTCTCATCAAACAATGCATAAAGACAGGTCTGATTTAGTACTTAAGACAAGCGTTAATTCATTGTGGAAATTCGATTCTTGTCGTGTATATGCCATAATATTGAGATATACACTGAAAACGTTTGCGACACTGCCACAACTCGCGAGAAAAGCGACTAATATTCGGGTCATATCATACTGTCGACCAACTATCACCTAAGTAAGGAAAGAATTCTCCCTCAAAATTACAAATCATTTCGTCTGCTCCTGTCCGATCAGCACCCATTTCGGGTTGTCTTCTAATTTATCAGTTAGCTAGACAGATGTTATCTTTAACTGAATTCTGACAAAGCATTCTCCCAAGGAGAAAAGATACGACAATCTAAGGTCTATCGGCGCTATGATTTTTTTCTGGCATTTAACGTGAGAAACGTTGACAAGGTTTTTTATGTGAATAAATAAAATATTGTTGCTGATCGAAAACGTATTTGAAGTCGTTCGTTCTTCTACAAATTCGGAAGGAGCACGTACCGTGTCCTATACAGTCTCTAGTAAGGCACGCAATTGTTCAAACTATGTTGACTCCTACTCGCCGTTTATTAGGAAGGAAGGATCGCAGAACAGAAGTCAACTGCTTTGTTAAAACACAAAAAGAGCAGCTTCAAACGCACGAATACGTGTAAACATTGACGTTTGCGGGGTTATTATGGAAAAACATACACGCAATTGCCGCAACACTTATTTCAACGGAACTTTAAGAAATCTGGTTTGATACTGGATCTCCCCCCCACCTGCACCTCCCCCACCGCCCTTCTGCCCCTGAAATCTTGGTTGTAGTGAGAGCCTGATCTTCAGCGTAGCCCGAGGTTTAGGTTAGGCGAGACTTCGGTTGTGAGGTGGCGGAGCCAAAGGATGAGAACGCAAAATAAAGATTGTCAACGCTGCCTCCTCTGCGTTCGCGCCATATTTAACGACATTCCCTTACAAAAGTTACACGTCCGAGATGAATTCACAAAATCTGTGTTACATATAATAAATCTCTGATGAGTATTTTCTGTGTTTATGATATACGTGAATTGCGAACTTCGCGAAGAAGAGGTACTATGTTTAACAGAAAACATAGAGGCGTTTGACATACCTTAAAAGGGTTGTACGTGGGCAAACACTGTGTAAATTTTACAAAGCTTTTCAAAAACCGTGCCACAACAGAAACAGGCAGCACTCTCATACGACATCGACACCTTGTTTACGCCCCCTAATGTGAAAAGGTCGACAGAAAAGTGCTATCTTGCCGCGAACCGGCCGTCGGTTTACGAGCGAGGCGAGGTGCCAGGGTAGTAAACAGCGCGAGGCGCGCACGTGACAGTTTGACAGGCAGGCAGCGCTGCTACGTACCACCACTTGGAGCCGCGACCGCGGCCTCCGCCTCCCTTGCGGTGTCGCTGCCGCCTCTCGGTGCCTCCCCGGTGGTTGTTGTTGTTGCTGCCGTTGGCGTGGCTGTTGTTGTGGTGCCCGCTGTTCCCGTTGCGCGGTCTCCGGTTGGCGCCTCCTCGCCTGTGTCCCCGCAGGCCTGCGGGGGCGGCAGTAGTAGCGGTGGCGGTGGGTGTCGTGGGCGACGCGGGGGCGGACGGCGTCGACAGCGCGGACGTGGACTGCGCGTCGGCGGCTGCGGCGGCGGCCAGAAGGCACAGCAGCGACAGTGGCAGCGGCAGCAGCAGCAGCCGGCTCCACCTCATGGCGGCTCAGTGTTCGCATAGCCCGCCACCATTCATCTGAGCTGCTGCGCGCCCTAGGTAGCGCGCCGCCCGCCCAGGTAGGCGCAGCAGCAGCCGCCGCTACCGGCCGCTGGAGGGGGTCGAGGGGAGGGGAGGGGAGGCCGCTCCCGGCCGGCAGCTGCGGGGGCGTGGCCGGCCGCCGGCCGCTCGGCCGCCGCGTGCGCTCCCGCGCCTGCTGGGCGGGCCGACCGCGGCCAATCGCGGCCGCCCGGCCCCCACTCCGCGCCGTCGGTTCCGCCCCTTTGACGTCTCGGCGGCAGCGGCAGCCCGGTGGACCACCGGGGGAAACATTCCCAGCGTCTGTTAAGCTGACTCTTTCCATTGTACCTTACAAGAAAAGATAAAGCGATTCGCAAACCAGCGCTGCTTTGTGATTTCGCACGTCAGCCTAATGGGAACAAAACTAAATTTGTTCCTCACAGTCGTTTTCGTAATCATTCCCCCGCCAAAAACATACAGACCAGTTTACTTAGCAACGCTACCAATTTAAATAATCTGCTCCATTGTTGCTCACTACAGGTCATAATGGATTTGTTTGTAAAATAATTTTTTCCGGTACCAATCACGATTTTCTGTTTGTTTATATTTTGTCCTTCGCGTTTCAGAAATAATTTCCACATTGAAGTTGGTTTTTTGTGTGGTATGTCATTTATTCGTAATGTTTTTGACGTGTGACGAGGGTAGTTTTTCTTAACGAATAGTATTATTAAATGTGGCTGGCTGCTGTTTTGACTTTCTAAGAATGAACCTGTACCAATAATGAGCGCTGATGAAGAGAAATCACGTATGTCCTGAAAAGTATCAGTTTACGGCAATTCTGAAACTGTGGAAGTCTAAAGACATTACTTTTACGATCTGTTTTTTTTTTTTTTTAATTTTTGATGAAAAGCTGCAGTTGTAAAAACAATAGGTTTATTCACGAAACAACTTTTTCTGCTACCAGTCACGATTCTCTTCTTTCTTAGATATTTTGCTATGGGGCACCACCAACGCAAGGAACTCTCCCCACAATGAAAAACAGCCGACGTGTTTTGGGAAATAATTTTTATATTCAAGTTGGTTTCTTGTGTGCTATGCCATTTATTCATGACGATTTCTAAGTGCAAGTTGCTGCATTGTTGTGTTGTCTACACTGTAATATATAACAACACGTGCAATTTTTAACTAATGATATGACTTTGTATACAGAATTAAGGAACGTTTTTTATATACGGGATTAAAAATTGCGTCAGTTTTTTAGGTATTAGCTACGATAAAGACAGCATAACAGTGCAGCAACTCACGCATCGAAATCGTCACACATTTGACAGTGTAAGTTACCTCCCAAAACGCGTAGGCTGGTTTCCATTGTCTGCGAGAGTTCCTTGCAGTGGAGGTGCCGCATGGCAAAAATCGATGTAACAAAAAAGATAATCGTGACTGGTAGCAGAAAAAGTTATTTGCTGAGAAGTTTTGGATGGTGCTGAGCCACAGTCATAGAGTATTTTTTGAAAAAAAAATCGCCATTTGACTGTAAATTACTGTATTTTTCTTCTACCACATATATTTCGGCTTTTACGCCATTATGGAGCACAAGTCAGCTGACGTTAACAGATGTGACATGTTAATGGTCTAAGAACTTTTAGCATTTTACTGGACAATGGCGTAAAAGCCGAATTCAAGGTGGTACATAAGAAAAATACAGTAATATGTAGCCAAGTGGCTGTTTATTGTTTTTATTTTCATAAATAAATCCATTGCTTATACTGTCGCAGGTTCTCACCTACCAGTTCTAATGGCTAAAACAAAAACAATTCGTAAATGTAACAACTGTCGACTTCCACAGTCTCAGAATTGCCGTAAACTGACACTTTGCAGGATATTCGTGATTACTTGTCATCAAATCAGGTTAATTCTAAGGAAGTAAAAGCAGCATACTTTTGATAATATAGCCTAATTCGTTAAGAAAAACTATCGTCATTTCCGGTTTTGAACCGACGGGTCCACCATCAGACGCTGGTGGCGTTACAGGTTACACTGTAATGCTCTAAAAGTGTTGCCGGCTCTTATTCGTCGTAGCCAGAGGTCCTGCGGAGGTAGTGCCCTCCAGCAAACAACGACGTAAGAAAAGAGACTGCTTATTGCAACTGGGCCCGAGAATGAATTAAAACGACGTGAACGAACTTCACCAAGCAAGACTTGAGCTAGTTTTGCGTTGCTCTAGTGGAAAAGTTTGTGTAATTTTACATAACTTTTATCTGCTTTTGAAGAACATCACTGCCCGTGATGTCTTCTGCAGCACAGCCGGTGTATCAATAACGTTCGTCATCTGCAATTTTATTGTTAGTGGCGCCCTTTTCCACGTTGCTAAACCCGTGAAAAGTATTTGCAAGACGCATTCCATCAAAACTTACATTACTTTCAACTCTTCCGCAGTCCGCAGGTCGTGGTCTAGTGGCCAGCGTTGCTGCCTCCGGATCACCGTGGGCCGGGTTCGAGTCTCAGCCGGGTTGGGGATTATCTCTGCCAGAGGACTGGGTGTTTGTGTTGTCCTCATCATTTCATAATCGTCATCATTCGTAATAGTGGCTATATTGGACTGCGTAGAAAATTGGAGAGTGCAAAAATTGGAACTTTGTACGGGCGCTGATGACCGCGCAGTTGAGCGCCCCCACAAACCAAACATCATCATCATCATCATCATCATCAACTCTTCCGCCATTTTCTCTCGTAAACAGTCAGACAGTGAGCATTAGGAATACAATATAGAACTTTGGCAACATGGAAGCTACAATTTCTAACAGCAAAATTCCACATGAAAAGCCATAATAGAGTAGCAGTTCTTCTGCTGGAGGCAGACATCGATCTGAATAATAAGCGCTGTTTACTAAATTGAGAGAAGCCCTTTGGTGATGGTGAAGTATCACCGAAACTTGTCTGGGTGAAAAGAATAAAACTAGATATCACTCAATCACGGCCAAACTTGTAGAGCGTATTTAAAATATTATTTTGCTTATCAGCGAAATAAGAAAATAACAACAGTGAAATATAGAGATAAATGGAATAAGTTCTAATAACAAAATTGCACTCAAATAAAATATACAGATAAGTCTTCCCCAGTACTCAAATTCAATCTAAGTTTAAAACTTCCGTTCTGTGCATCTGGCATTAAAACAGGGTAACAGCACACATTTTTCAATTCCCTTGTGACGTACTATACTTTCTGTGTGAAACTGGACGTGTTTGAGTCTTGACACCTCATTCCGTATAGGTGGAGTTTTTCGACACACAGTGCGAGTGAATATTATGAATCAAATACAGCGTATTGCGTAACAGCAGAATCTACCTATGGTAACAAGAGATCAATAGAAACAACAATTACGCACACTATTAAAGGAAAAATGCCTTTTGGGACAACAGTTAAACACTTGTGTGTCCGCAGCTCGTGGTCGTGCGGTAGCGTTCTCGCTTCCCGCGCCCGGGTTCGATTCCCGGCGGGGTCAGGGATTTTCTCTGCCTCGTGATGACTGGGTGTTGTGTGACGTCCTTAGGTTAGTTAGGTTTAAGTAGTTTTAAGCTCTAAGGGACTGATGACCATAGATGTCAAGTCCCATAGTGCTCAGAGCCATTTGAACCATTTAAACTCTTGTGGTCAAGATATTTTGCTGCGAAATAATTCTATTAGGAGGCACAAGACACTGCAGTATAATAAAAATATAAAACTCCAGTAATCTGAGAAATGCTTGACGCTTCAATTATTTGCATGCGTGACTGGTACCCAGGGATCGCTATTTGTTAGAGTGTATCGCAGGACCGCGACCACAGTTACGTCACACTGAAACATGCGTTCGGTTGTACTCAACTCCACACGTGTCTTGTCTTTTGATGATTTTATGTAAGATACGGCCCATATTCCCGTATGATGTGGATCAGTCATTAACTTGCGTTCATCTAGGGCCTAAGCATGTTCCATGCTTTTGCGAATGTTTTGAAAATAGTTCAATAAAAAAGGCGAATAACGTCCGCATGCCTAAGTCCCACCATTGCCAGGGGCTTACCTCGAATTGTATTTGTGATTTGGTCCCCAGTGATCTGCCTCACCAACTCAATGTCGGAGTGATTTTGATAGCTCTAATTGCAAGCAATGATATTTTTAATGACGATATAGAGAAACAACCGTTACTACTTTCTGAAATCGCTGTAAGCCTTGGTACAAACTGACACACACACACACACACACACACACACACACACACACACACACACACACCCTCCCTCCAGGTCCGTCACTGATTGCTAATAGTTCTGCAGATGTCCCGTTCTTCCGCGATCCTTTTTGTAGTTACATATCAAGCACTTATTTTGATGTCAATTAGCTGCTATCTTCGCCTTCTTCTGGTCCTCTTCCGAGTTACCGCTCCTTCTGGTGCATCCTTTATGATGCAGTCTCTTTTCACTCAGCGTCCTAACCAACTTTTCGTTCTCCCTTTATTATTGTTTCCACGTTGTTCCTCATTCACCCTGTATATCAGAACCTCGTTCCTTGTTTTATCTGTGCGTTTCACACTCACCCTTTTTTTCCAGATCCACGTCTCGAAAGCCTTTTAGCGTTTCTCCTCTCTCCACCACAGTGTCTATGTTTCAGACCCATATAGGGCAACACCCTCTACATACTAAATCACTATTTTTCTTAATTGTTTGCTTAATGGACCACACAACATTTTCCTCCTACGATGTTTATTTTGCAATACTTACCCTTGTTTTTATTTCTTCATTACATACCATATTATGTTACTCGTTTTGCGTCTTAGCTACCTGAAGTTCTGCACCTACATCGATACTCCGCAAGGCACTGTACGGTGCGTGGCGGAGGGTATGCTGTACCATTACTGTCATATCCTTTCCCGTTCAACTCTCAAACAGAGCGAGGGATAAACGACTATTTTTTCCCTCCGTGTGAGTCCTAACTTCTCGTATCTTATCTTCGTGGTCCTTACGCACACTGTACCTTGGCGGCAGTAGAATCGTTCGGCAGTCAGCTTCAAATGCCAGTTCTCTAAATTTTCTCATTAGCGTTTCTCGAAAATAATGTCGGCTTCCCACGAGGGTTTCCCATTTGAGTTCCAGAAGCACCTCCGTAACACTTACGTGTTATTCGAACGTACTGGTGATAAATCTGGCAGCCCGCTTCTGATTTGCTTCAATCCGACCTGGTATGGATCCCAAACACTCCAGAAGTACTCAAGAATAGGTCCACCAGCATCCTATATGCGTTTCCCTTTACAGGTGAACCACTATTTCCTAAAATTCTTCCAATAACCGCAGTCGACTATTTGCCTTCGCTACCACAGTTCTCACAAGCTCATTCCATTTCATATCGCTTTGCAACGTTACGCCCAGATACGTAAACGACTTGACTGCGTCAAGCAGAACACTACTAATGCTACAGGGTGGTTCAAAAATGACCGGTATATTTGAAACGGCAATACAAACTAAACGAGCAGCGATAGAAATACACCGTTTGTTGCAATATGCTTGGGACAACAGTACATTTTCAGGCGGACAAACTTTCGAAATTACAGTAGTTACAATTTTCAACAACAGATGGCGCTGCGGTCTGGGAAACTCTATAGTACGATATTTTCCACATATCCACCATGCGTAGCAATAATATGGCGTAGTCTCTGAATGAAATTACCCGAAACCTTTGACAACGTGTCTGGCGGAATGGTTTCACATGCAGATGAGATGTACTGCTTCAGCTGTTCAATTGTTTCTGGATTCTGGCGGTACACCTGGTCTTTCACGTGTCCCCACAGAAAGAAGTCACAGGGGTTCATGTCTGGCGAATAGGGAGGCCAATCCACGCCGCCTCCTGTATGTTTCGGATATCCCAAAGCAATCACACCATCATCGAAATATTCATTCAGGAAATTAAAGACGTCGGCCGTGCGATGTGGCCGGGCACCATCTTGCATAAACCACGAGGAGTTCGCAGTGTCGTCTAAGGCAGTTTGTACCGCCACAAATTCACGAAGAATGTCCAGATAGCGTGATGCAGTAATCGTTTCGGATCTGAAAAATGGGCCAATGATTCCTTTGGAAGAAATGGCGGCCCAGACCAGTACTTTTTGAGGATGCAGGGACGATGGGACTGCAACATGGGGCTTTTCGGTTCACCATATGCGCCAGTTCTGTTTATTGACGAAGCCGTCCAGGTAAAAATAAGCTTCGTCAGTAAACCAAATGCTGTCCACATGCATATCGCCGTCATCAATCCTGTGCACTATATCGTTAGCGAATGTCTCTCGTGCAGCAATGGTAGCGGCGCTGAGGGGTTGCCGCGTTTGAATTTTGTATGGATAGAGGTGTAAACTCTGGCGCATGAGACGATTCGTGGACGTTGGCGTCATTTGGACCGCAGCTGCAACACGGCGAACGGAAACCCGAGGCCGCTGTTGGATCACCTGCTGCACTAGCTGCGCGTTGCCCTCTGTGGTTGCCGTACGCGGTCGCCCTACCTTTCCAGCACGTTCATCCGTCACATTCCCAGTTCGTTGACATGTTTCAAACAGATCCTTTATTGTATCGCTTTTCGGTCCTTTGGTTACATTAAACCTCCGTTGAAAACTTCGTCTTGTTGCAACAACACTGTGTTCTAGGCGGTGGAATTCCAACACCAGAAAAATCCTCTGTTCTAAGGAATAAACCATGTTGTCCACAGCACACTTGCACGTTGTGAACAGCACACGCTTACAGCAGAAAGACGACGTACAGAATGGCGCACCCACAGACTGCGTTGTCTTCTATATCTTTCACATCACTTGCAGCGCCATCTGTTGTTGAAAATTGTAACTACTGTAATTTCGAAAGTTTGTCCGCCTGAAAATGTACTGTTGTCCCAAGCATATTGCAACAAACGGTGTATTTCTATCGCTGCTCGTTTAGTTTTTATTGCCGTTTCAAATATACCAGTCATTTTTGAAACACCCTGTATATCCGAACATTACGGATTTGTTTTTCCTACTCATCCTTATTAACTTACATTTTTCCACATTTAGAGCTAGCCGCCATTCATCACACCAACTAGAAATTTTGTCTAACTCGTCTTGTATCTTCCTGCAGTCACTCAACTTTGACACCTAACAGAACACCACAGCATTATCAGCAACAACGGCAGATTGCTGCCCACCCGATCCGCCAAATCATCTATGTATGCAGAGAACAACAACGGTCCTATCACACTTCCCTGGGGCACTACTGACGATATCCTTGTCCCCGATGAACACTCGCCGTCGAAGACAACGTACTGCGTTCTTTACTTAAGAAGTCGTCGAGCCACTCACATGTCTGTGAACTTATTCCATACGCACGTACCTTTGTTAACAGTCTGCACTGGGGTGCCGTGTCGAATACTTTTCGGAAATCTAGATACATGGCATGTGCTGTTGCCTTTCGTCCATAGTTCGCAGGGGAAGCTGAGATTCGCACGAGCGATACTTTCTGAAACCATGCTGATTCGTGGATATAAGCTTCAGTCTCATTGAAGTTATCATATTTGAACTGAGAATACGAACTAGGATTCGGCAGCAAACCGAAGTTAGGTATATTGGTCTGTAATTTTGCGGGTCCGTGTTTTTACCCTTCTTACGTGCAGGAGTCACCTGCGCTTTTTTCCAGTCGCTTGAGACTTCGTGCTAGGCGAGAGGTTCACGATAAATGTACGCTAGGCAAAGAGCTAATGCCATAGAATACTCTTTTTAAAACTGAATTGGGATTCCATCCGGACTTGCTGACTTATTTGCTTTCAAATCTTTCAGTTGTTTCTCTGTACCATAGACGTTTATTATTATGTCGTCCAATGGTCAAATGGAAGTATGTTTGTACGATTCTACTGAGTGAACGATTTCTTAAACGTGAAATTTATAACTTCGGCGTTCTTTTTGCTATCTTCAACAGCATACCAGACTGGCCAACAAGGGACTGAATGAAAGCTTTAGATCCAATCAGCGATATTACATAGGACTAGAATTTTCTCGAGTTGTCTCCTGGATCATTTGCTAATGTGTGACGGTGGTAGTTATATACGAGGTGTATTCAAGTTCTAAGGCCTCCGATTTTTTTTCTAATTAACTACTCACCCGAAATCGATGAAACTGGCGTTACTTCTCGACGTAATCGCCCTGCAGACGTACACATTTTTCACAGCTCTGACGCCATGATTCTACGGCAGCGGCGAAGGCTTCTTTAGGAGTGTTTTGAGCACTGGAAAATCGCTGAGGCAATAGCAGCACGGCTGGTGAATGTGCGGCCACGGAGAGTGTCTTTCATTGTTGGAAAAAGCCAAAAGTCACTAGGAGCCAGGTCAGGTGAATAGGCAGCATGAGGAATCACTTCAAAGTTGTTATCACGAAGAAACTGTTGCGTAACGTTAGCTCGATGGGCGGGTGCGTTGTCTTGGTGAAACAGCACACGCGCAGCCCTTCCCGGACGTTTTTGTTGCAGTGCAGGAACGAATTTGTTCTTCAAAACATTTTCGTACGATGCACCTGTTACCGTAGTGCCCTTTGGAACGCAATGAGTAAGGATTACGCCCTCGCTGTCCCAGAACATGGACACCATCATTTTTACAGCACTGGCGGTTACCCGAAATTTTTTTGGTGGCGGTGAATCTGTATGCTTCCATTGAGCTGACTGGCGCTTTGTTTCTGGATTGAAAAATGGCATCCACGTCTCATCCATTGTCACAACCGACGAATAGGAAGTCCCATTCATGCTGTCGTTGCGCGTCATCATTGCTTGGCAACATGCCACACGGGCAGCCATGTGGTCGTCCGTCAGCATTCGTGGCACCCACCTGGATGACACTTTTCGCATTTTCAGGATTGTGTGCACAGAACCCACAGAAATGCCTCTGGAGGCGATCTGTTCAACAGTCATTTGGCGATCCCCCAAAACAATTCTCTCCACTTTCTCGATCATGTCGTCAGACCGGCTTGTGCGAGCCCGAGGTTGTTTCGGTTTGTTGTCACACGATGTTCTGCCTTCATTAAACTGTCGCACCCACGAACGCACTTTCGACACATCCATAACTCCATCACCACGTCTCCTTCAACTGTCGATGAATTTCAATTGGTTTCACACCACGCAAATTCAGAAAACGAATGACTGCACGCTGTTCAAGTAAGGAAAACCTCGCCATTTTAAATATTTAAAACAGTTCTCATTATCACCGCTGGCGGTAAAATTCCATCTGCCGTACGGTGCTGCCATCTCTGGGACGTACTGACAATGAACGCGGCCTTATTTTAAAACAATGTGCATGTTTCTATCTCTTTCCAGTCCGGAGAAAAAAAATCGGAGGCCTTAGAACTTGAATGCACCTCGTACTTCGCGCATAGGTCTTTTCACGGACGCACGAATCTCTACAAACCTTTGTTTGTCGTCATTTGTGTGTTCTCTTTTGAGCTAAGAGTGTAACAGCCTTTGCTTCCTCAGCATCTTCTAAATTTCGTTATTAAACTATGCTGGGTCTTTTCCATCCTTTACCCAATTGCTAGACACACAACTTTCTAGATCACAATTTACCACTTCAGATTTACACTTTTATCTGTCTTGCTTGTCTTGAGAAAATAACTGTCTTAGCCCTCTTCACATTTATACTCATTCCTCACTTCTCACATCTGGCTTTCAGTTCTTTTAACATAACGTTAATTGTCTTTTATTTTCGCTTAATTAATACTATATAATCAGCAAATCTTCTACATTTCATTACCTTCACTCCTAGCCTGTTGTCACAGCCTCTTTTGTTTTAAGCTAAGTCATGTACATAAGAGTTTAAACAGAGTAAGCGAAAGGAAAAAGCCTTGTCTGGCACCTCTCCCATCTTAATTCCGTCCGTCATCTCATATCGTTGCCAGAAACGATTTAAAACAGTTCCAATTTTTCAGACTATTTTCCTTAGTTATCAGGCAACTGCCGGAATTTGAATAAGTCATCAATGATTGATCGAGATGTTGCGGTGGTTAGTACAGTGGACTCGCATTCGGGACGATGGCGGTTCATATCACAGTCCGACCTCCAGATGTAGGTTTTCAATGATTTCTCTAAATAACTTAAGTGAATGCGAGGATGTTTTCTTCGAGAGGGTACAGGCGACTTCCTTCCTCACCCTTCCCTTATCCGAGTTTGCGCTTCGTCACTAATGCATTCGTCGTCGAGAGAAGGTTAAACCCTGATTCTTTTGCTTTCTTATTTGGTTGAAAAGAACTAAATTCTACAAAATCACACCCTGCCCTTAGAAGTACGGAAAAATTCTTGCAGCGTTTGGCATTAGACTCACGTTGTCTGTTGTCGGTTTGTGTGCTGTGCTGTGTGTGTTGTATGTGGAATAAGGTTTCGTATTGGACATGATATGAATCGATGAAATCGACCAGAATTCCCACTGCACTCTATACATGCAAGGCGGGCTAGAAGAGTTAATGACACACGCCAATTTAACACTGCAGAGTTTCACTCCCGCGGTCTCGACGTAACGCAACCTGTCTAGTGTCCGATTAATAATGTACTAACCTTCCCTTAAAATCTTTTCTTCCTTTTGCATAGTGCTAGATTTCCAGCTTGATGTCGTTTAGCCTGTTTGACTGAACTGTTATGTGTCGCTGTCTGATTACAAAGGCAACACATTCACATGAAAAAAGAAAAAAAAATCAGACAAGCTACTTGCCTCTGTCCTTACTCCGGCCGTATTGTATCTTGCACAACATATTAACAGAAAAGGGGATAAGCGTTGTTTGTTTGGGCTGGCTTTTTTTGTCTCTTTAATTCGTAGAATTAAAACCTTTACTGTTCTAGAACACCTAGCCGATCCACTGGGTACAAAATTTTCACACTGCATCGTCACGATGCAACAGACTTTGTTTACTTAAATTGAGAGTAAGGGGGAAAGATTCCCGAAGAATTTGAAAATATACATTCCAGTTTTCTGTTTTGCAGTCCTCTTTCATTGCACGGTTTTTCTCAAAAACTAACGAAAAAAGTGAAGTATTTCTCACACACCACAGCAGCAGGCTTTATGTAGCTAACACCACGAGCTGTATAACACGCCACTGTGTCGTCCTGAAGAAGGATACGTGTATCTGGAATAAGCCATATCATTTTTACCAAATAGTGACTGTCAGCACCTCATTCCATCGTGTTACAGGAATACGAAGAAAAGAAAGAATGAGATTACCAACTGCCTCTTTCTTACAGACACCAGATAAAGTTCGCCTGTTTTTATCTTTCCCGGATCGTCGGTAGTGGCAATGCTGTAGTAGTTGTGATTTCTTGATTGTAGAATGCTGTTGGACGAGATGCAGCTGTGTACGAAAAAATCTGTATTTGCGATCTAGCGTAACCTAGGCGATTACTGGTTCGGACGTTATGGACCATCTTCAGATACTTCCAGCTTCATTGCAACGTAACGTGTCAATTTCGTTATGGTTGCCTGCAGAGTAAAATACGTACTAATATTTCAGTACCGAGACAGCCATGTACGGCGACGAAATTGCGCGTTACAATGCGCTGAACCTGAAAATATCTGACGATGGTCGATAAAGATCGAACCGTAATCGCTTAGGCAAAATCTCAGATGGGCCTATGATAAATAGTTCTCTCTTCTGATATTTGTGTACATGACTAGTTTAGTTCAGGGTTAACCCAACGAACTCTACATTTCCAAACATTCATACACATGAAATGGTAGAAATTATGCGCATCAGATCTTATCTTTTTAATAAAATACCTCCTGAAGTATATACATAGAGTGACTCCAAAGTCTATTAACACTTGAAAATTCAAAACTTCACGGAATAATGTAGATGAGAGACATATATCAGACCAGCTGTGTGGCTGGAATGAAGAGTTTTTAGCAAACAGAACACAGCATGTTGCTCTCAATGGAGATACGTCTACAGACGTTAAAGTAACCTCTGGCGTGCCACAGGGGAGTGGGTTATGGGACCATTGCTTTTCACAATATATATAAATGACCTAGTAGATAGTGTCGGAAGTTCCATGCGGCTTTTCGCGTATGATGCTGTAGTATACAGAGAAGTTGCAGCATTAGAAATGCAGGAAGATATGCAGCGGATAGGCACTTGGTGCAGGGAGTGGCAACTGACCCTTAACATAGGCAAATGTAATGTATAGCGAATACACAGAAAGAAGGATCCTTTATTGTATGATTATATGATAGTGGAACAAACACTGGTAGCAGTTTCTTCTGTAAATTATCTGGGAGTATGCGTAGGGAACGATTTGAAGTGGAATGATCATATAAAATTAATTGTTGGTAAGGCGGATGCCAGGTTAAGATTCATTGGGAGAGTCTTAGAAAATGTAGTCCATCAAGAAAGGAGGTGGATTACAAAACACTCGTTCGACCTATACTTGAGTATTGCTCATCAGTGTGGGATCCATACCAGGTCTGGTTGACAGAGGAGATACAGAAGATCCAAAGAAAAGCGGCGCGTTTCGTCACAGGGTTATATGGTAAGCGCGATAGCGTTACGGAGATGTTTAGCAAACTCAAGTGGCAGACTCTGCAAGAGAGGCGCTCTGCATCGCGGTGTAGCTTGCTGTCCAAGTTTCGGGAGGGTGCGTTTCTGGATGACGTATCGAATATATTGCTTCGCCCTACTTGTACCTCCCGAGGAGATCACGAATGTAAAATTAGAGAGATTCGAGTGCGCACGGAGGCTTTCCGGCAGTCGTTCCTTCAGCGAACCATACGCGACTGGAACAGGAAAGATAGTTAATGACAGTGGCACGTAAAGTGCCCTCCGCCACACACCGTTGGGTGGCTTACGGAATATAAATGTAGATGTAGATGACATGAGGTTTAATTGAGAACAAGAAAGTACACAAAATCACTAACAGATGGCACTTCATTTGATATAAAAATGGTTCAAATGGCTCTGAGCACTACGGGACTTAACTTCTGAGGTCATCAGTCCCTAGAACTGAGAACTGCTTAAACCTAACTAACCTAAGGACGTCACACACATCCATTCCGAGGCAGGATTCGAACCTGCGACCGTAGCGGTCGAGCGGTTCCAGACTGTAGCGCCTAGAATCGCTCTGCCACCCCGGCCGGCCATTTGATACAAAAAAATGGTTCAAATGGCTCTGAGCACTATGGGACTCAACTGCTGTGGTCATCAGTCCCCTAGAACTGAGAACTACTTAAACCTAACTAACCTAAGGACGTCACACACATCCATGCCCGAGGCAGGATTCGAACCTGCGACCGTAGCAGCAGCGCGGCTCCAGACTGGAGCGCCTAGAACTGCACGACCACCGCGGCCGGCTATTTGATACAAAAGCAATAATTAACATAAGAATTGATTTTTTGCAAGTACGATGTTCTTTATAACAAATGCTCAACATGTCGACTGTAGTCCATTTTAATAGACTACCTGTAGTCGAGGGCAATGTTTGAGCGGCACTGTATAGCATATCAGTAGGTGTGGTGAGAAATTCCAGTCGAATGTTGTCTTAAACATCTAATGAGGTCGGTTGATCGCGGTAGATTTGTGACTTCAGGTGACCACACAACTAACAACACACGGATGGAGGTCTGGGACCTGGGAGGCCAAGCATGGCGGACGTGGTGGCTTAGCACGTGATGTGCGCGAGAGATCTTCTACATGTGTAGCAATACGGGCTGGAGCGTCATCTTGCATGAAAGTCGTACCTTCCAGCAGGTGTTTATCAGTCGGGCTAGGGATGATACGATTCTGCAAAATATCGGTGTACTCGTCACGCCGACAGTTTGTAAAGCCGCACTCCGTATTTCCTCGAAGAAAAATGTGCACACGATTGAAACGGTAAATCCGTACCACACTGTGACTTTCTCGTTATACAGTGGGATTTTGACGATAGTTCTATGACTTTCGGTAGCCAAATTCTGCAGTTGTTGGTGTTGACAGCCCATCGGAGTGCGAAATGTACTTTGTCGGTCCACAACACGTGAGAGAATCGTTTTTCGAAGCGCCCACACAGCAGATGCTCTCCGCGTTACAAAATCGGTGTCTAGAAGTTCACAATGACGCTGGATTTTGAACGGATAGCATTGTAGGGTACGCCTTGGTGCTTTCCGAACTGTAGTGCGTTGGATGCCGGCGTTGTGTGCGACTTGCGAGCGCTGACTTCACCGTGGGAAATGAGCCCACTAAAGCCTCCTTTTGTTCCTGAACTGTCCGAGCAGCAGAAGCACTTGTGTCTGGTCGTCTAACAATCCGTGACTTCCAACTTCATAATCATTTTCTTCACAGCGACACTCGTCATAGGGTCTTCAATCGTTCGACTGCATTTCTTACGGCGATAGGATCGTAAAGCTGCAGAAGCGGATTCTTCATTCTGACAGAAAAGCTTCAGTAGCAGTGCCTTTTATGTTAAAATCAACATGCAGAGATTTCTGGCGCATCTGACCCCTTCTCTCACTGCAGCTAGTCCATTTTCAAATGTTAAAGGACCTTTGGTTCACCGAGCGAGGTGGCGCAGTGGTTAGACACGGGACTCGCATTCGGGAGGACGACGGTTCAATCACGCGTCCGGCCATCCTGATTTAGGTTTTCCGTGATCTCCCTAAATCTCTCCAGGCAAATGCCGGGATGGTTCCTTTCAAAGGGCACGGCCGACTTCCTTCCCCATCCTTCCCTAATCCGATGAGACCGATGACCTCGCTGTCTGGTCTCCTTCCCCGAAACAACCAACCAACCTTTGGTTCAACCTGTATATTTACAGGGACCAAATATGTGCTCTCCGAGTCATACAGCGATTGTCGATACGATATACTCTTCCTAAACTTGGTGAAATATGTAGATGGCGATGGACTCTACAGCAGCTGTTATTCGCTGCCTTTGCTGTGTCAAGGATTGTGGCAGGAGTGGGACAGAAGTTCTGTCTTTCACATAATCTGCAAAAAGTGTCACAAGGGGTTCATTCTGGTGATCGTGATGGCCATCTGTACCATGTCATCACCAGCACCCGTACGGCCGAACCATCCTTCACGCAGATGTATGTTTGTGTTTTCGCACAGACTTGTGGAAGTTAGGAAGTGTACCATCTTATGGCACGATGACCTTGAAGTCTTCGTGCAGTTTAGGCAGAATCCACAAAGGAAGCTTGGCGAGGTAGCAAATGCCTCTTTACCGTTTTCTCCTGGTAAGAAAAGGGGGCCGCAAGTCTTCTCGCTAGACACTGCACAGAACACATTGACCTTTGGCGGATCTCGTTCACTTTCGATGGACAATGGGAGTTTTCTGTCCTCAAAAAGGAAGACTGTGTCGATTCATCTTATCATTAGTGCGAAACGTTGCTTGTACATTAAAAATTAACCTCTTCGTCGTCATCCATGATTGCCAGCATATCGGTGCAGAATCTCGGTGTAATGGGCTGGAGTGAGTCCCGGGACGAGCTGCAGTCTACACGGTTTCGTGCGCAAGCATTTTAACAGCATAGTGGACACAGTTGTTCCGGGACCTGAATCCCACGACTTTTTTGAAGTGTTGACTGCTGTGCGCTTCGCTGGAATGTTGCTCGAACGCGATCAGCATTTTGCCCCAGCACTGGAGGTCTACCAGGACTTCTTATCTTTTCAAGTGCAGCATTTCCGTTCTAACTGTTTTTACCACGGAGACACTCCTGGGTGTCTCCTGACAAGTGTGTGCGAACGAGCATTGAACAGCATTTTTTGCTAACTGAAGGACACACAAGCTCTTCTGCTGTGGTGTATTTGACATTTTCTGCACTCTCCGGGGCCGGACGCTGTGGTCGAGCGATTCTAGGCGCTTCAGTCTGGAACCGTGCGACCGCTACGGTCGCAGGTCCGAATCCTGCCTCGGGCATGGATGTGTGTGATGTCCTTAGGTTAGTTAGGTTCAAGTAGTTTTAACTCTAGGGAACTGATGACCACAGATGTTAAGTCCCGTAGTGCTCAGAGCCATTTGAACCATTTGCATTCTCAGGTGGCAGAAACCCCTAACAAAAGAACTGCGCCCATTCGTAAAAGAAACTTCCAGAGATATTCTACTAAACATTTAACATTTGAAGCGAATAATTTGTACCGTTTCATTTGTATGAATTTTTGAAACTGTGAAGTTATTTTGTGCTCGCTCTGTACTCAAGTTCTGCTTGTGGTGATGTCTTACAATGCAACTAATATTTCAAAGTCACCTACTTATCACATTTTTTAACGTATAGGTCTACACTCTTGTTTTCGTTTGGGAAAGTACCAAAATGTTGCTATTAATAAGAAATTATGTTCGCAGTCACTCCGTACATACTAGTTTAACGCATTACTTTCTGGAAATTTGCGTTTTTGTGAAGCTTGTGTGTTCAGGTAAACTACTATGAAATAAGCACAGTTTCGTGGTGGACCTTAGACTGATGAAAGTATAGCGTTAAACTATGTACAATCAAATGGTATCAAGCTGAAAACAGACAAGAGACATCCCGCCATTACCATCATGGCCACACCTCAGATTATAGACAGAACACACAAAAATACTATTGAGATATGACGCAGGCCTCTCTTTTGTACTCAAATGAGGAAATTAGAAGCAAATTTAAAGGCAAAGGTTCAAATTGTGGATACTTCGGTAATTTATAAGTTCTGAACAATTCAGATCCCTCAACACAAAAACCAGTGAGAGTGAGAGTTGTAGACTACAGTAATTAGTTCAGGGGAAGAGAGAAACAGGTGAAAGCAGCTACTGGAACCTGACACGAACAGCAAAAAAAAGTTGAGATACACATTTAAGCTCGAAGTTAATAATGTGTAAGCCTGCGAACTGCTTCTAGTATAATAAGTAACAGCCATGGAAAAAATCTCAGTGTAAATTTTACGTATCGATAATCATATTGCACCACTGTCAGACGCTGGACTATGTATTAAGTTACACTGAAGAGCCAAAGAAACTGGTACACCTACCTATCATCGTGTAGGACCCCCGCGAGCACGCAAAAGTGCTCCAATACGACGTGGCATGGACTCGAATAATGTCTGAAGTAGTGCTGGAGGGAACTGACACCATTACTCCGGCAGGGCTGTCCATAAAGCCATAAGATAATGAGGGGCGGAGATCTGTTCTGAACAGTACGTTGTACGGCATCCCACATATGCTCAATGTACATGTCTGGGGAGTTTGGTGGCCAGCAGAAGTGTTTGAACTCAGAAGAGTGTCCCTGCAGCCACTCTGTAGCAATTCTGAACGTGTGGGGTGTCCCATTGTCCTGCTGGAATCGCCCAAGTCCGGTGGAATGCACAATGGACATGAAAGGATGCAGGTACTCAGACAGGATACTTACGTACGTGTCAGCTGTCAGAGTCGTATCTAGACGTATCAGGGGACCCATATCATTCCAACTGCACACGCCCGCCCGCATCTCGTGGTCGTGCGGTAGCGTTCTCGCTTCCCACGCCCGGGTTCCCGGGTTCGATTCCCGGCGGGGTCAGGGATTTTCTCTGCCTCGTGATGGATGGGTGTTGTGTGCTGTCCTTAGGTTAGTTAGGTTTAAGTAGTTCTAAGTTCTAGGGGACTGATGACCATAGATGTTAAGTCCCATAGTGCTCAGAGCCATTTGCACACGCCCCACACCGTTACAGACCTCCACCGGCTTCAAAGGCCCTCTGCTGACGTGCAGCGTCGGTGGATTCTTGCGATTGTCTCTATATCCGTACTCGTCCATTCGCTCAATACAATCTGAAACGAGACTCGTCCGACCAGGCAACATGTTTCCAGCCATCAACAGTCCAGGCGAGGCTTAAAGTTTGTGTAGTGCAGTCATCAAGGGCGCACGATTGGGCCTTCGACTCCGAAAGTCCATATCGATGATGTTTCGTTGAACATTTCGTACGCTAACACTTGTTGTTGGTCCAGCATTGAAATCTGCAGCAATTTGCGGAAGCGTTGCACTTGAGCCACGTTGAACGATTCTCTTCAGTCGTCGTTGGCCCCGTTCTTGCAGAATCTTTTTCCGGCCGCAGCGATGTCGTAGATTTGATGTTTTACCGGATTCCAGATATTCACGGTACACTCGTGATATGGTCGTATGGGGAAATCCCCACTTCATCGCTACCTGGCAGATGCTGCCTTTGAATACGCATGCCTATACCAGTTTCTTTTGCACATTAGTGTATCTAGTTCACTTACGGACAATGCACATGTATATGGTATATCGGGGCTCGAGAAGATATTCAGAGACCTCTTCCCCGAGGAGCGCAGGGGAAGGGACCTCTAACTACTCAATCTATCCTATCACCTTCCTAAATATATTTTTTTCTTTTATAATGTCCTGGTTTTATAACAGGCTACCATTTACACAAGAAAGAGGACAAAAGCTCTTCGCGAGGCTCGAGCTCCACGTGGTGCTGCATGGACAGCGGAGCCTGTGACATCAGCTGCGTAGCATGAGACCTGGACGGTGCGGGGCATTGGTCCCGGCTAAGTGGACTGAGTGGAGCATTACGTCCCGCCCAAACTTAGCAGATGGCAGGTCCTAGTAATCCAAATGCAGCATCAGAAAGTAAGTTTGTTTATAGTTTCGCCATTACGTAGATTGAGATTGGACGTTTACAAAAATACTGTAACTAAAAAACTTGTTGAGCTTGATGATAGCGACAATTAAAAAAAATGGTTCAAATGGCTCTGAGCACTATGGGACTTAACATCTGTGGTCATCAGTCCCCTAGAACTTAGAACTACTTAAACCTAACTAACCTAAGGGCATCACACATATCCATGCCCGAGGCAGGATTCGAACCTGCGACCGTAGCAGTCGTGCGGTGCCGGACTGAGCGCCTAGAACCGCTAGACCACCGCGGCCGGCCGCGACAATCAAAACTGGCAGCAACAGTAAAGATTTTCATAGCAGCTGACGGTTTCACAACACGATTTTCGACGAATATAAGCGAATATCATCGTCTAGTGCACCGTTTTTACATTATTTTATGCCATAAGCGTCTTCCAATTTATTTTCACGACAGTAAACATTATCTCCAAATTCTTCTTGTGTTCTGATCACACGTACACAATAACTTCTTAATCACTTAGACAAAGAGAGAATGAGAGGAAATCGCTAGAGGTGTAGATACACAACAGTGTTCGCGAAACGGCGAATAATCAAAGCATCCCATGTCCTGTTGAAGAGGCATAAGAAAAGAAAAACTTTAAACATAAGGGGCGACGAAGTAGTTTCCGTTTGAGGGCATTGCTGTAGAGTATATGCAACGTAGAGCGAAACCGATGCGGATATGTAAGCAAGACGAGTAGGCAAGGGGTTCATGTGACAATCGTGTCTTTTTGACGTGCGTCGGCTAAATGCGGAAACGTGAAATACGATGACATTTTTACCAAATACATCCAAGCAGGACTAACGTGCTGTTATTCTTCTCTTGGCTACCGAAGGAAGAACACCGGTAGACCTCCGTCAGATAATGAAGAACGTGTATGGGGCAGCATGCATGTCTGTCGAACACCATCCTTGTCGACAAAGGGTGCTACTATTTTATGATAACGCAAGTCGCCGTATCTAAAATGTTTTAACGGTCAAGTTACACCAACTCAGGGGAGAGTCATTCGAGCACACACTCCTATAGCCCTGATCTCTCCCCATGCGATTATCATGCCTTCGGTCCCTTACAAAAGACGTTGAAGCGTCAACAATTCATGTCGGGGGAGGATGTGCAGCAGGCAGTCCAAAAGTACTTTACCAAAAGGGTACCTTCGACCTGCCGCGTCAGTGGGGCGTTTAACTCAATGCTCACGGCAATTTTGTTTGATTGGCATGCCGATTATGGACTGTCGGTATTCGAACGGAAACTTTCGTTCGCCCCCTTACATTAAACTTCAGCCTACATCCATACGACGCAAGTAACCCTGCGGTATATGAAGGAGAGTACTCTTGTCCCTTATCTCCCCATTTCCCATTCGCGAATAGCGCGTGGGAAGAATAATTGCCGTTTTACCTCCGCAAGAGCACCAATTTTCCTAAAATTCACGTCATCGTCATTTCGTGAGGGAATTGCGGCAGAAAGTACACTACTGGCCATTAAAATTGATACACCAAGAATAAATGCAGATAATAAACGGGTATTCATTGCACAAATATATTACACTAGAACTGACATGTGATTACATTTTCACGCAGTTTGGGTGCACATATCCTGAGAAATCACTACCCAGAACAACCTCCTCTGGCCGTAATAACGGTCTTGATACGCCTGGGCATTTAGTCAAACAGAGCTTGGATGGCGTGTACAGGTACAGCTGCCCATGCAGCTTCAACACGATACCACAATTCATCAAGAGAAGTGACTGGCGTATTGTGACGAGCCAGTTGCTCGGCCACCATTGACCAGACGTTTTCAGTTGGTGAGAGATCTGGAGAATCTGCTGGCCAGGGCAGCAGTCGAACATTTTCTGTATCCAGAAAGGCCCGTACAGGACCTGCAACGTTCGGTCGTGCATTACCCTGCTGAAATGTAGGGTTTCGCAGGGATCGAATGAAGCGTAGAGCCACGGGTCGCAACACATCTGAAATGTAACGTCCACTGTTCGAAGTGCCGTCAATGCGAACAAGAGGTGACCGAGACGTGTAACCAATGAGCCGGCCGAAGTGGCCGTGCGGTTAAAGGCGCTGCAGTCTGGAACCGCAAGACCGCTACGGTCGCAGGTTCGAATCCTGCCTCGGGCATGGGTGTTTGTGATGTCCTTAGGTTAGTTAGATTTAACTAGTTCTAAGTTCTAGGGGACTAATGACCTCCGCAGTTGAGTCCGATAGTGCTCAGAGCCATTTGAACAATTTTTTTTGTAACCAATGGCACCCCATACCATCACGCCGGGTGTTACTCCAGTATGGCGATGTCGAATGCACGCTTCCAACGTGCGTTCACCGCGATGTCGCCAAACACGGATGCGACCATCATGATGATGTAAACAGAACCTGGATTAATCCGAAAAAAATGACGTTTTGCCATTCGTGCACCCAGGTTCGTCGTTGAGTACACCATCACTGGCGCTCCTGTCTGTGATGCAGCCTCAAGGATAACTGCAGCCATGGTCTCCGAGCTGATAGTGCACGCTGCTGCAAACATCGTCGAACTGTTCGTGCAGATGGTTGTTGTCTTGCAAATATCCCCATCTGTTGACTCAGGGATCGAGACGTGGCTGCACGATCCGTTATAGCCATGCGGATAAATGCCTGTCATCTCGACTATTAGTGATACGAGGCCGTTGGGATCCAGCACGGCGTTCCGTATTACCGTCCTGAACCCACCGATTCCATATTCTGCTAACAGTCATTGGATCTCGACCAACGCGAGCAGCAATGTGGCGATACGATAAACCGCAATCGCGATAGGCTACATTGCGACCTTTATCAAAATCGGAAACGTGATGGTACGCATTTCTCCTGCTTACACGAGGCATCACAACAACGTTTCACCAGGCAACGCCGGTCAACTGCTGTTTGTGTATGAGAAATCGGTTGGAAACTTTCCTTATGTCAGCACGTTGCAGGTGTCGCCACCGGCGCCAACCTTGTGTGAATGCCCCGAAAAGTTAATCATTAGCATATCACAGCATCTTCTTCCTGTCGGTTAAATTTCGCGTCTGTAGCACGTCATCTTCGTGGTGTAGCAATTTTAATATCCAGTAGTGTATTTTTGTAGTCAGCTCTAACTGACGCTTGAAGTGGTGTAAGGATCGAACTGCTGTGTAGCGGATGACTCGAAGCAGCTGATCTGGAGTGACGATTCATGTTATGCCTGTGGCAATCATATGGAAGAATATTCGTTCGACTAACGTCTTGAGAGCGTTACCTGGTATCAAGAGTAATGCCAACAGCGGAAGTAGGCCTATAGAGGAGGTATTAATACAGTATCTAGGTGTTTTTCGTGGTTAGGATGTGGTACCATTACTGCGAGTAATAGAACACTAAACGCAGAAGGACGTGGACTCATTTCTTAGCATTGTGTACTGCGTACAGTAGTAGGTAGTGTGGAGACGATGGTTGTTTTTATCATCATGACAGTACACCCTGTTGCATCTCGTGGTCGTGCGGTAGCGTTCTCGCTTCCCACGCCCGGGTATCCCGGGTTCGATTCCCGGCGGGTCAGGGATTTTCTCTGCCTCGTGATGGCTGGGTGTTGTGTGATGTCCTTAGGTTAGTTAGGTTTAAGTAGTTCTAAGTTCTAGGGGACTGATGACCATAGATATTAAGTCCCATAGTGCTCAGAGCCATTTGAACCATTTTTTGAACCAGTACACCCTGTCGTAAAGCAGATTTTGGAAGGTAATTGTTTTTGGACAATAACATTCATGAAATGAATTGGCCTGGTCAAAGTTCTGACCTCAACCCAGTGGAGGAAGAAAGGGCTGCCATTCCTCCAAAGATATTCAGACGCCTCATTGAAAGCGTCGCCAGCAGAGTTCAAGCCCTCATAAAGGCAAAGTATGGACACACCTCATATTAATGTCCATTAATTGGTGCAATCAGAAGTACTGTCTGCGAAGCATTTCAATATTATTCGCAGAAACTAGATGTAGGTGTAGAATTACAGAGGCCATGACATAGCTTTCCGTTTCATTTAGTGCACGCCAAACTCTTTCGAACTGAGATACCTCGTCCCTTAAACGACATCAATGCGTCCACCCACTCTCAGGTGGCCAGTAGGCAGTTGTGTAGTTTAGCACCAACACATGTTTGGCACAACTTGCCAGTGCCGCCTAACCAACGCAAAAATTAAATGTAGTGCTGTCCTTCCACATGACATTTGTCACTTTGAGCAATTTTGTTTCTAAAATAATTTAATTAAAAATAATGAGTACAGTTTTCTGGAAAATCCATGTATTCTTCCGCCAAGGACGGTGTTACTGTTACGTGCCACATATCTATATAGTTTTAACAGTTAGCCATCAACGAGAGAAATGAACGCCGAATTTGGGAGCCTTAAGGAGCGCTCTAGTTTCTGTTGATGGGAAGATACGCTGAGCAGAAGTGCTTCCTATATGTTTAACGTGCGTTGCTATTTCACTACCTATTGCTTTGTACAGTGCTAATATTTATTGTAACTGCACACAATCCCTGTGGAAGAAATTATGAAATCGGTTTCAAAACGACCACTTACCTAACACGTGAGGTAACCGTGAAAGAGATTACAGAGCAGTTCGCAACAACAGTACTAACAATTGTGGTGTGTGCTACCACGTGACTTGCCTAATGTGCAGTCCTAAAGCATCGACTGCGCGCCGACCAGTCCAGCGCCTCGAAACGGCATAAAGGAGACGCTGACCCGCGCGCCAATGGAAACAGCGGGCAGCGCCACACTTGCAGGAAGACGAGAGTTGAGCGGCCCCGTGTCAACGCTGACTTAACCAGTTCGGTCTCGCACTTCGAGAGCATTAGTAATGAATAATAGGAAGACGGTAATTAGCCTGCGTTCTGCGAGCAGTAATAATGTGTAAAACTAATTGCATGTAGGAGGCAGGTAAAGCACGTCAAGCCACATCATAACAGGAAGTTAAGCTATGTTTCTTTCCTTTTATAAATAAAGTGTTCCATTAATTTGCAAGTGTTATGTACAAACTATTTTGGATTCCTGCCACCGGCCATCGCAATTTTTCTCCTTCCTTGTTTGTGTCGGTGCTGACTGCCACAGTAGCCGACGCAGCACTTAAAGCAGTTACAAAACAGTGGGCTCGTATTTGGGAGAGTGGCTGTTCAGACCTGACAATCTGTGTTTTCCGAGATATCATAAACCGCTCATGGCGAATGCAGAGAAGATTCCTTCGAACGCGCTTGGCTGAATTCCTTTCCCATTCTCCCTCAATTATAGCTTGTGGTTCCTCTTGAGTGACCTAATCGTCGATGAGACGATAAATCTTAATCTTCCTCTTTGTTTTCTTCCTGAGGTAAAACAGTACTACGATTAGTAACTCGTCAAATTGTCTTGGAACATTATACTGTAATACAAATGCTGGCCTTATAGTCGTCCAATCTTCAACTCTCCAGGGACAAATAATAATAGTCAGTTTGTTGAGAATCAGAAGCTATATAAATAGATTCTTTGGCCTGGACTTGACAACTATAGACTGCTATCTGAATGGCTGAAATGCTCTATAAACCCTACATATTTGAGCATAGAGAATTATTTTAGTTACGACTATTTCTGTTTGTACGTAATGTACTAAAAAAAAGAGAATAGAAAGAAGAAAGATAAATTTCTTCATGACACTGTAAAAGAATTATTAACCACTTAATGAACTGCATAGGTACCAGCATTGGAGCATGTACCCATTTTATAGAATGGAGTTACATTTATTAACACTGTATGTTTGACCTGTTCATATCAGCCGTCTATATGTTTGCAGTTAATATGTACAATATGTTATCGATTTAAGAGTCGTATACTTCCCCCCCCCCCCTTCCCCGCCACACACACACACACACACACACACACACACACACATATATATATATATATATATATATATATATATATATATATATATTTTGTGTGTGTGTGTGTGTGTGTGTGTGTGTGTGTAAGATTAATTATTTGCTCTTGTCCAGATCTATAACGGCGATAGTTTGCTGCTCCGCTACTCCTGAGCACCCGTCTTCATACGTTGATATGCACTGATGGATACAACAGTTTGTACCAAAATATTCGCAAAATATCCCCGAACGAAACAGGAAGTTTGGGATGTGAACATTACACAAATGGAATATTATGGTTTTTTTTTTTTTTTTTTTTTTACTTTCTGCATACGCTGCTGTTTGTACTGTGCCCATGTGGGCCGTCGTGAGCAAGCCGAGGGTACGGCTTTTGTATCGTACTGTGCTACACTGCAAACAGGCGCTACTTCAAAACTGCCTCCTGCGCTATCACACGAATCCGGATACTCTACAATCTGCAAAAATTGCTGCAAAGAAGGGTCAGGGTACTTAAGAATCTGCTCGCGAATCCTAGAATCAGAAACGTTTTGTGAGATAAAGTCAAGTAGCACAGCATCGTTGTAACACTTTCCGCAGTCACACTCAAATTTGCATTGTCTTGTTAGCCCTATCAAGTCTGTCACTCATTGTCTGTAAGCTACGATTGTTCTCGCTGTTTTCGCAATCGGAAGATATTATAGCGGGAAGCCACCACGTGAAATCGTTCGTCAATTTATCGAGGGCCTTCACTAATTCCTCATAGCCTACTACACTTTCAGGGTGAGAAGTGCGGAAGAGTTTAGAGCAGAGACAGTATATAATCACCCCCTCTGTGGCCAAAAACTAAGAATGTTAATCAGTACTTTGAACGTGGTTTGCCGCGAAGTGAGCCTCTAGTTGGCGGAGATACTCGGACCAGTCTTCTTACGCTTTGCCCAGCTCCCGAAATGGCGGCACAAAGGTTGGTAAAGGTTGATTGTGTAGGTTGCGGCGTTGCCGCAGATCCTGACGATGCCTTCGGTGCCATCCATGTTGCCAGGACGTGATTCGTGATGTCATTAAATGGGACATTTTCTGGCTCTGAAAGTGATGTATTGCGTTAGATCGAACACAGACTATGAAGCAGCCATTTGCGGTGCAGCCATGTTACTCTAATCATAGAAAGAAAATGCAGGCAAGCAAAGAAAGAGTAATAACAGCATTAGTAAATGGTAGTAAAAGGAGCTACTCTTTGACAAGCAGACTAAAGGCAGCACAAGAATAAGCAACGAAATGCAAATTGATCAAGAAGAAATGACCAAGCATGGGACCTACAACGAAACAGCACAACCAAAGACAACTCCCAGCATTATGAAATGGAAATTACCCTAAAATTGGTGTCCAGATACAGCAAAAATTTGCAAAGTGATAGCAAGAGAATATGCGACAGCACAAGCTTGGAGCACAAAAATTTTCGTCGGCAGAAATTACATCACTCCGTGGATGTCAACTTAGGAACAACGGTGGTCAGGAGCAGCGGAACGGAAAAACTATCACCAGTAGAGATGTGGACAAGGACAGTTAATTAATCTTCAAAATTGTCTGTATATTCACTCAACTTTGATTGAACCAGAAGTACAGTCCGTAAACTAAACGTAGTCTACTGTAAGCAGCAACAAATGGTTGAAGTGGTTCAAATGTTCAAATGTGTGTGAAATCTTATGAGACTTAACTGCTAAGGTCATCAGTCCCTAAGCTTACACACTAGTTAACCTAAATTATCCTAAGGACAAACACACACACCCATGCCCGAGGGAGGACTCGAACCTCCGCCGGGACCAGCCGCACAGTCCATGACTGCAGCGCCCCTAACCGCTCGGCTAATCCCGCGCGGTGGTTCAAATGGGACTTCACATCTGAGGTCATCAGTCCCCTAGAACTTAGAACTACTTAAACCTAAGGACATCATACACATCCATGCCCGAGGCAGGATTCGAACCCGCGACCGTAGCGGTCGCGTAGTTCCAGACTGAAGCGTCTAGAACCACGCGGCTACACCGCTCGGCAGTAACAGATGCAACACTCGGTACCCAATGGCAATGCGATGACGCTATGTAGTCTGCTGGCTGCCGTAGAGCCGTCCTATATCCCATGTGCAGGAGTCGCAATTGTCGGCATCCAGTGGAGACTGAAACAGCGGGTGCGCATCATTGGCTGCGGCGCTGTCCCGGCCGGTCGCTATGAGCCTCAACTACATTCTGTCTGTGCTGCCAGCTGACGCTGTACACCGACTACAGTGGCATCGATAACAAGGATACCACACAGGAGACCCGTGTTCTTCCATGACACCTTACAGAGCTCACATGTAATTAAGCTCTGTGGCGTTACTGTGACATATCGCTATGTTATATTAATTCATTTTATACAAATTATCTCGAATTGCGGGCAACAGCAACCAAATGTCCATATTCTTATACAGGGTAGTCCATTGATCGTGACCAGGCCAAATATCTCACGAAATAAGCGTCAAACAAAAAAACTACAAAGAACGAGCCCGCATCTCGTGGTCGTGCGGTAGCGTTCTCGCTTCCCACGCCCGGGTTCCCGGGTTCGATTCCCGGCGGGGTCAGGGATTTTCTCTGCCTCGTGATGGCTGGGTGTTGTGTGATGTCCTTAGGTTAGTTAGGTTTAAGTAGTTCTAAGTTCTAGGGGACTGATGACCATAGATGTTAAGTCCCATAGTGCTCAGAGCCATTTGAACCATTTTTACAAAGAACGAAACTTGTCTAGCTTGAAGGGGGAAACCAGATGGCGCTATGGTTGGCCCGCTAGATGCCGCTGCCATAGGTCAAATGGATATCAACAGCGTTTTCTTTTAGATAGGAACCCCCATTTTTTATTACATATTCGTGTAGTACGTAAAGAAATATGAATGTTTTAATTGGACCAATTTTTTTGCTTCGTGATAGTTGGCGCTGTAATAGTCACAAACATATGGCTCACAATTTTAGACGAACAGTTGGTAACAACTAGGTTTTCCAGAATTAAAATACAGAACGTAGGTACGTTTGAACTTTTTATTTCGGTTGTTCCAATGTGACACATGTTCCTTTGTGAACTTACCATTTCTGAGAACGCATGCCGTTACAGCGAGATTACCTGTAAATACCACATTAATGCAATAAATGCTCAAAATGATGCCCATCAACCTCGATGCATTTGGCAATACGTGTAACGACATTCCTCTCAACAGCTAGTACTTCGCCTTCCGTAATGTTCGCACATGCATTGACAATGCGCTGACGCATGTTGTCAGGCGTTGTCGGTGGATCACGATAGCAAATATCCTTCAACTTTCTCCACAGAAAGAAATCCGGGGACGTCAGATCCGGTGAACGTGCGGGCCAATCCACCTGCCATGAAACATGCTATTCAATACCGCTCCAACCGCACGCGAGCTATGTGCTGGACTTTCATCCTGTTGGAAGTACATCGCCATTCTGTCATGCAGTGAAACATCTTGTAACATCAGTAGAACATTACTTAGGAAATCAGCACACATAGCACCATTTACATTGCCAACGATAAAATGGGGACCAATTGTCATTCCTCCCATAATGCCGCACCATACATTAACCCGCCAAGGTCGCTGATGTTCCTGGTGCATAGAAATATGGTACGGGTGCAATCGATGTCATTCTCAACACCGAAGTTCTTGAGATTCCCGATTCTCGCGCAATTTGTCTGCTACTGATGTGCGGATTAGCCGCGACTGCAGCTAAAACACCTACTTGGGCAACATCATTTGTTGCAGGTCGTGATTGACGTTTCACACGTGGCAGAACACTTCCTGTCCCCTTATAAACGTAACTATCCGGCGAACGGTCCGGTCACTTGAATGATGTCGTCCAGGATACCGAGCAGCATATATAGCACACGCCCGTTGGGCATTTTGATCACAATAGCCATACATCAACACGATATCGACCTTTTCCGCCATTGGTAAACGGTCCATTTTAAGACGAGTAATGTATCACGAAGCAAATACCGTCCGCACTGGCGGAATGTTACGTGATATCACGTACTTATACGTTTGTGACTATAACGGCGCCATCTATCAGAAAGCGCAAAAAGTGATCCAAAAAAACATTTATATTTCTGTACGTGCTACACGAATATGTGATAAAAATGGGGTTTCCTATTTTAAAAAACGCAGTTGATATCCGTTTGACCTACGGCAGCGCCATCTAGCGGGCCAACCATAGCGCCATTTGGTTTCCCACTTCAAGATAGACGAGTTTCGTTCTTTGTAGTTTTTTCGTTTGATGCTTATTTCGTGAGATATTTGGCCCGGTCACTATCAATGGATCACCCTGTATAAAAATAGTGGACACCGCTCTGGCTGTAGAAAGTTTATTAAAACCACAACTGGTTTTACGCCAGATTAGGCGCGTTCTCAGGTGACCTAAACAGGGATTAGAAAGGAAATGTTTTACCTTTTTTTTCCACACAGGGTTAGTGAATACTGTTGCATGGAGTGGAATAGACCCGCACATTAGGCATGTACGTAATTGTCTCTCCAGCGTTACTTAACGCTTTTTATGAAGCCCCTCACCATCCTTCACGACACTGATAAAATTACAAACCCGATAGAAGCGTTTGTCAAATAGATACAACGGGGTGACCCTGAAACAAAATAATATGAGCATTTGGTGCGGAGAGACTAAAGTAAGCCCTTCAAAGGGCGCGACCTTGTGTATAAGCGGCAATAAAAACATAGCGGAACACTAGCTGGAGACGTTGGGGCTCAGCCATGAGGAACTCTGAACTAGCTAGAGCCCTACGCAAGCAGCCACGAGGAAAATTGTATTGGCTGTGGTATACGAAAACCCAGCGAAATGTCCACTAGAATGTGAGGCTTGGACACCGAACGGTGCCGTACATAAAAATAAATTACATTTTAAATCAGCAACTGATATAAAACGTGGACGATGCATGGATACGGTAAATCACGTATGATACAGACTGCTCATATTTAAAACGGATATTATTCTGCACATTGTGAGAACCGGTAGAGAATTTATAAACGTTAAAAGTTTTTCCTTTAAGGAAAATATGTTGTCGAAAATTATAACAAGGGCTATCTGGAGAGACATTCAAACTTCTGTCTGGGTGTTCAAGGTGAGCTCAGGATATTTTTGTAAGACTCGGAAAAACGCTCTCTTCTGACATATTAAGGTTGTTACTCTTATTCCCCAAATGTATGATCTGAGTATACTCCATTATATCGGTGTCGCGTACTTACGCACTTAGTGCTGACAGTGAATTCGCGCATGCTCTTTACAATGGGCCTTTGTATTTGGCGTCGTATTGCTGACAAGAGATGTCGTACGTACCCCATAACTTAAATCTATATCGAAGCATTCTTTCCTAGTGTCTAAATTTTTGTCCGTTGTTCTTATGAATATAGTAAGCCAATTTTATGTTTCTTGAAGCCAGTCATTCGTCTATTCTGTCAGAAATATCTCCAAAGAACGGAATCATGTAGTACTTTTTTCTAGTGGAGTCTGTATTATCGGTTGTGATAAGAGATCTGATGGTTTTTGAATGGGATGAAACTGGGCCGCATTGTGATTCCTATTTCGCCTTCGCACTAATGTTCGACAGCCTCAGTAGATAACGGGAAACTAGACAGCCTGTGCAGAAGAGCACTGAATGTTTCCCTCTTATATTGTGTCGGGTGATTAGATGTATTGAGCAACACCAGAAGTCGTTGGCTTTCTATAAACACGAGGGTCGTCCACAAAGTAAGTTCCGTTTCTACACTAGTGGCCATTAAAATTGCTACACCAAGAAGAAATGCAGATGATAAACGGGTATTCATTGGACAAATATATTATACTAGAATTGACACGTGATTACATTTTCACGCAGTTTGGGTGCATAGATACTGAGAAATCAGTACCGAGAACAACCACCTCTGGCCGTAATAACCGCCTTGATACGCCTGGGCATTGAGTCAAACAGAGCTTGGATGGCGTGTACAGGTACAGCTGCCCATGCAGCTTCAACACGATACCGCAGTTCATCAAGAGTAGTGACTGTCGTATTGTGACGAGCCAGTTGCTCGGCCACCATTGACCAGACGTTTTCAATTGGTGAGAGATATAGAGAATGTGCTGGACAGGGCACAAGTCGAACATTTCCTGTGTCCAGAAGGGCCCGTACAGGACCTGCAACATACGGTCGTGCATTATCCTGCTGAAATGCAGGGTTTCGCAGGGATCGAATGAAGTGTAGAGCCACGGGTCGTAAAACATCTGAAATGCAACGTCCGCTGTTCAAAATGCCGTCAGTGCGAACAAGAGGTGACAGAGACGTGTAACCAATGGCACCCCATACCATCACGCCGGGTGATACGCCAATATGGCGATGGTGAATACACGCTTCCAACGTGCGTTCACCGCGATGTCGCCAAACACGGATGCGACCGTCATGATGCTGTAAGCAGAACCTGGATTAATCCGAAAAAACGAAGTTTTGCCATTCGTGCACCCAGGTTCGTCGTTGAGTACACCATCGCAGGCGCTCCTGTCTGTGATGCAGCGTCAAGGGTAACCGCAGCCATGGTCTCCGAGCTGATAGTCCATGCTGCTGCAAACGTCGTCGAACTGATCGTGCAGATGGTTGTTGTCTTGCAAACGTCCCCATCTGTTGACTCAGGGATCGAGACGTGGCTGCACGATCCGTTACAGCCATGCGGATAAGATGCCTGTCATCTCGACTGTTAGTGATGCGAGGCCGTTGGGATCCAGCACGGCGTTCCGTATCACCGTCCTGAACCCACCGTTTCCATATTCTGCTAACAGTCAATGGATCTCGACCAAAGCGAGCAGCAATGTTGCGATACGATAAACCGCAATCGCGATAGGCTCCAATCCGACCTTTGTCAAAGTCGGAAACGTGATGGTACGCATTTCTCCTCCTTACACGAGGCATCACAACAACGTTTCACCGGGCAACGCCGTTCAGCTGCTGTTTGTGTATGAGAAATCGGTTGGAAACTTTCCTCATATCAGCACGTTGTAGGTGTCAACACCGGCGCCAAAATTGTGTGAATGCCCCGAAGTGCTAATCATTAGCATATCACAGCATCTTCTTCCTGTCGGTTAAATTTCGCGTCTGTAGCACGTCATCTTCGTGGTGTAGCAATTTTAATGGCCAGTAGTGTATTTCTATCCGCGGCAGCGCTACGATCGCAGTACCGAGCGTGCGCGGCAGTTACTCTGACTCAAGCAGAAGACATGTACGCCATTTTCAGATCGCTGCTGCCGACGTGTGCTTTGTCGTGCTTCTTTATAATGTCAGCCGAATTGAAAATGCCGCCACGTGTGAAATCAGGTCTGTGATTCGTTTCCTAAATGCAACGAAAGTTCAACGAAAGGAAATTCTTCTTCAAATCTGCCAGGTTTAAGGACAAAAAGCTATGAGTGATCCAATGGTTAGTAGATGGGTCAGACTGTCCGATGAAGGACGTGATCAAGTGCACGATGAAGAACGAAGTGGGCGCCCGTCTGTGGTTACTGATGAACTGGTTCACACAATGGAAGAGAAGATGAAGCACAATCGTAAGTTTACACTTAATGCTCTTGCTATGGAAGTTCCACAAATCTCACAATCTCTAATTCATTAAATTGTTGGCGGAAAAACTGAAATTTCGAAAACTTTGCTCACGTTAGGTACCCAAAATTCTTACTGAACAACACAAAAAAACAACGGATGGGCAGTGTACTTCAGTTTTTTACACGCTAAAATGAAAACGACGATGGTTTTCTTTCTTGGATAATCACGGGGTATGAAACGTGGGGATCGTACGACACTGCTGAAACAAACGGGAATCAGTGGAATGGAGGCACACTTCATCCCGAACGAAGGTTAAGCCTAAGCAAGGCTTGACACCTCGAAAGTCATGTGCATCGTTTTTCGGGACAGAAAAGGCATTGTGCTGATTTATTTCTTACCACAAGGCCAAACAATTAATGCATATGGTTACTGCGAGACCATTAAGAAATTAAGATACAGAACAAGCGCCGAGGATTACTGTGAAATGGTGTTTTTTCTTTTCCACGATAATGCCTGACCTCACGTGGCGAATGTGACCAAACAACTCTTACTGCAATTTCAGTGGGACACGTTTGATCGTCCTCCGTACAGCCCGGACCTCGCTCCTAGCGACTTTCATCTCCTCTTACACCTAAGTCTGTCCTTGATGGTCAGTACTTCAACGATGATAACGAGCTGAAAGAACATGTTGCCACGTGGTTGAATACACAGGTGGCAACCTACTATGAAGAAGGCATACAAAAACTTGTGCCACGCTATGTCAGGTGCTTACAAAATTTCGGAAGCTATGTAGAAAAGTAGTTTAACAGTTGTAGATTTTTGTACAATAATTATTTTTTCTGTATCCGTACACGTTTGTTTTATATAGCCAAACGAAACTTAGTGTGTGGACGACCCTCGTATTATATTCAACTGAGTTACCTATGGTTTTTACACACAAATCTTAAAACATTAGCCGGCCGGAGTGGCCGTGCGGTTCTGGGCGCTACAGTCTGGAGCCGAGCGACCGCTACGGTCGCAGGTTCGAATCCTGCCTCGGGCATGGATGTGTGTGATGTCCTTAGGTTAGTTAGGTTTAACTAGTTCTAAGTTCTAGGTGACTGATGACCTCAGCAGTTAAGTCGCACAGTGCTCAGAGCCATTTTTTTTCTTAAAACATAAGGGCAATAAAAGAGGAGAACCGGGAAGTGTACATTTCGAATCCAGCGTAATATGGAACTGAAACGTGGACCATCGGAATGAATCTGAAATATGGTGCTATCGAAGGATGTTAAATGGACAGGTAGAGCACGAAATGAACAGGTATTAAAAAGAATAAACGAGGAAAGGGGTCTATGGAAGAGCCTTACCAGAATGGACAGGTTAGAGGCGTGTCTACAAAGGCACCGCTAAATAGTTAATCTGGCGGCTGGAAGGACCTGTAGAGTGCAAAATAGCAGGAGCAGATAATGATTAGAATATTCAAAACCGATTATAGAGAATCATGAGGCAGAAGTTACGAAATGAAAAAAAGGAGTAGTCTACCACAAGACAGGAAAAATGGGGGCAGCATTTATTAATGGTGACTTTAAAAATATGTGGATTGTGTTGTTACGGCATCGTTCTCAGGGAGACGACAGCAGCCATCTATAGGTATGCCACCGGGTATTTTTGAAGTTAGGCGCTGCAGAAATGCTGGCCCGGCTTTCTGAGGTGCAACAGTCTACTTTATCGATGCTATGTATAAATCAGCGCTTCTAAGCCAACTTCACGATGGGAATTGAGTTCCTGTGGCAACACACCTGGCCGGGAAATGTATTCCTGTGTGCCCCCTGTTCAGCTGGTAGCTTCAGAGATCAGTGCAGTGTATTAGTCCAGTGCAGTCTCTGCTCCAGTGAACACTCACATGTGTAGCTACACACCTTCATCAAACGGCTTCATCAGGTAGATGAGACCGCTGGTTTGAGAGCTGTCAGCCCACCACAGATGGCCCCAGGCTTCAAAGTGTTGCTGCCGAGGTAAGAACTCTTATTGGGTGCCATCACCTGACACTTAAGATAGTTCTGGTGTCGAATCGGAGCGTCTGCAAACCCTTGCCAACGGCCTTCAGTCGTGGGCAGAGTATGCCAGTCCAGCCGTGAACTCGCTGTAGTGTCGAGGGGACGCCCGTCTTGTGTCAGCAAGGCCTTCGTAGTCACCACCCGCTGTTCTGCTGTGTCAGCATTCCGCTGCCTCAGCAGATTCCTTTGCCACCATTTTCGGCACCTGGGTCACAGGTGACAGCCTACTGTATGAGCCCTGTCCAACAATAAAAACTGTTGTTAGTCAGCCAGCATTCGTGACTCTATGCTCGGCAGCACTCGACCAGTGTTTATCTCGGGACCCTCTGGTGCGCGGTATTCAAGATGCTGTTTTTGCTCTCGCCGAGTCTGGTCGTTCAGCGACGTTTGTGTGGACCCCGGGCCACATCGGCATTCCAGGAAACGAACGTGTCTATCGGTTGTCCAAGAAGGCCACCACTTCCCCTGGAGCTTGGTCTCTTGGAAAGAGACCTCCGGTCAGCCCTACATCGCAAGGTCCGCGATGTCTGGAGCTCTGAATGGTCTGTCTTGAACACGCCAAATAAGCTCCGCATGGTAAAGTCGTCTACGGCCGTATGGAACTCATCCTTGAGGAGCACGCGTAGGGACTCAGTTGTTCTCTGCCGTCTCCGAAGTGGACAAACGCGGTTGACCCACAGCTATCTCCTTCGTCGCGAGAACCCGCCAAAGTATCGCTGAGATGCAGGGCTGACAGTGGTCCATCTTCTGATGGACTGCCCCCTTTTAGCCCCCTTGCAGCAGTCCTTTAATTTACCAGCTGCACTTCCTTTAATGCTAGGTGACGATGCCTCTATAGTTGACTCAGTTTTACGTTTTATCCGTGCAGCTGGGTTTTATCACTCACTCCAGTGTGGGCGCTCTCGCATGATTTCTCAGGCTACACCCACTCCAGCGACTTTTAATTGTGACGTGGATACCAAAGCAGTGTCCTTCATGGTAACAAGTTGTGTTGGTACCTCTATCAGCGCTTTCCAGCTGAAGGTTCTTCGTTTGTAGTTGAGTGGTTGATCTTTTACCTGATCCATCAACCACTGTAGTCTGTTTTACTCTAGTCCACCATTTGCTCTGCTCCTTTTAGGTGTCCTCTATTTTGTGTTATTGCGGTGTTCATTTTAGCTCTGTACCCCTTGGAGTTCCCTCCCTCTGGGTGCAGAGTATACGCTTTTACTGTATAGGCCTTTTACAAGTATGTCTGTTTGGAACAGGGGACTGATGACCTCGATGTTTAGCCCCCATCAAGCCCCAAAACCAACCAACCAATCTATGCTCGGCACGGTACTGGACTGTCACAAACATCAACATCGGGACAGAAGAGGCCATCTTGAAACGTCCCCTTAGAACATTTGTACATATGAAACGTCCACTTAGAACAATTTTACATGTGAAACGTCCACTTAGAACAATTATACAAGCCTGTGCTTAACCTGACACACAATATTATTTAGCGCAACGCAATCTGACTTTCAATAACCCCTACAAAACAATGGCCCTGACTAACTTTAACCTATACCTTTTACAAATCACTTACCTCACAAAAATCTTCGCTACTCAAGCTACTGCAAAACAGCGAGCGCGACTACTGCCAGCTAAATAAAAGATTCAAACTACTGAAGGTACTAACTACTGATAGGGATAGTTAGCAAATGAAAGATATTAATAGAGAACAAACAATGTATTTACCTTAATATTCATAATTGACATTCAGTCTTACAGACTATCAAAACTCCGCCATCTCTCTCCCCACGTCCACCACTGCTGGCGGCTCACCTCCAACTGCCCAACGCTATCTGCTGTTCACATCCAGCTATAGCAGTTCATGACAACAATGGCAGGCAACAATGCAAACTAGCGACATACTGCACACAGCACAGCCAGTGATTTTCATACAGAGAGCGCTACGTAACGTTGCCAATAAGAAAACATAAACAGCAAACTTACATAAAGAAAACATAAACAGCCTACTTACATAGCCCCCATGCTCCCCACAAAAAATTTTACAAAATGTTTTTGGCCAGTGGCCAATACAGATTTGAAAAAATTTTTCATAATTACAATAACAAAGATATCAAATGCACACACTTATTGATACAATGTTGGTCAACAGCTAAAATTTTCTCACAGTCCATAAAGACAGTCCTGATCGTTCATCATAATAGTAATTACAGTTTTTTTCACAAAGTCTCATTAGTAAAAGAAATTGCACACAGAAGTAGTGGATTTCCATGCAGTCTTGAAGAAGTAGTGTTGTCCTTCCAAGGGAAAGACAGTGCTGACTCTTGACATGCTGACAGGTAATGGGCCACAACAGAGCAAACCCACAGCAGAGTCAGTCGACGTTTCGAAGAATATTGGTAGGTAGGTCATCACAGAGTAGACCCACTGTAGTCCTGGTAGAGAGTATTGGTGGGCCACCAGAGATGCAGACCCACTGTAGTCCTTGTAGAGATGGCCAGCAGCCATCTGTTGCGACTGTGCAGGTGCACAATCACCATTGAAGAGTCTTGCGGATAATAGAGCAAGTCCATAACCACCACTTGTGCACTCACAAAGTTTTTGGAATTGTCCTTAGAACCAGCAATGCTGTTATCCAGTCCCTTGCTGAATTATTAACACACGTGCAAACACTATCAGTCCCTACTTCTCACATATTGTCCATATACTATGACCAACAGAAATGTGTGCAGTGAAATGAATGCTTACAAGTTACTTAATTTGATTAACTGGCGTCAATTACAATTATATAACATAAGAATATAATAGCAAAGGTACAAAATACATCATTAAAAACATAACAATACAGATAACATTTGTAGTACAGGCTTTACAAAAGAATAGAAATAAACAGATACATCAGTGTTACAGGAATGATGACATGAGTACAAAAATAAAAGATCAGAATCACTTTTGAAACGTCAACTTCACACATGAGCATTAAAACAAAACAGAATAAATAAAGTCTAAGCATCTTTACAAAGAAAATAACAGAGTATTAGAAAAATTCTACAACATAGCTCTCATCAGCTAAACACATAAAGACAGGAAAAACGCAAATACACACGGGTACCCAAACACATAGTGGGATAACACAAAAGGAAAGGACAGGGTTTGTTTTCAGTGTAACATTTGGTACTGCAGTCCACCCCACAACTTCATTCGATAGATCTTTCGTCTTATTTCAACATTTGTTTCCACCAAAAAAATCCTATCCAAGCATGCTTTCTGTATTTATATGTTCACATATTGCTTACCTCATCATTTATTTACAAGAAAATCCTACCTATACCTCGTTCCTGTATTCTATTCATATTTCTTTCAAAATGATTATTTCTGATTGTACCATACTCATTTGGGGCCCAAATCTTTCTTCGCAATGCATTCTTTACCTATTCTCCATAGTCAGTTTCATATATAGTCTACCCCCTCTTAAGCTAACTTAAATCTACTGAGCTCAGATATATATACCAAGGGACGAGGCAATGCAGCATCACAACAAATCAACACAAACAGAAATGACAAAAAATGCAAATTGGCAAAGCTAGCAGCATAAATTAGCAAAAGTCAAATTCAATAACACTATGCCTGGCAAACAGCAGCAACTTATACCTAAACATGACATAGCGCAACCAGAAAAAATATTACAGTAAAAACAACAATGCAGACAAGGGAAATGCATATTCACATCTTAATGTCTATGTAATTGAAGTGGTGCACCATAACAACTGATTGTAAAAAAATATTACCATGTACCTGAAAAGAAAATTAAGTGTTACTGTTACTAGTTACTTCTTATTGTTCTTTCCTTTCCAAGTGCTCCTTTTTTAAAGAATGTGGATTACAAAATTATCATTTAATAGATCTGTTGACAGAAAGAGTTCACATTAGCAAATGCATCTCATTTTATAAAAGCAATGCTGCAACACAGCTGGAAACCAGATATCAAATGAAATAAGCAATTACGCAAACCAAAGCATAAAAATGTCATTCAGTAGTCATGTGACATTTCATTTCATAAGTTAATTGCTCTCAACTCTCGTACAAAGACTCTTGTCATAATCAGGTGTGCAGATGTAAAAATATTTCTTGTCATTTTGTTAGGCATTTCAGTAAATATCATAAATTTTTAAGTAACGAGGGTGTCGCATTAGCGATGAAAGGCACATCCTAATGGCTTATTCTCCAGGTGTTTGACACAGCTGTGTGCCCACAACGCATTACAAAAATCATATGTTTTCAAGTAACGAGCGTGTCGCATTAGCGATGCCCTCTACAAAGGTATGTCAACAGCGAGTTTAATGGCCTCCCTTTGTCCTTTTCTTCCACCTGTACCTCTGGCACATCCTAATGGCTTGTTTTCCAGGTGTCTGACACAGCTGTGTGCCCACGACGCATGTGCAGGTGGTCACTTAACATTCTTATGGAAATATTTACGACAGCAGTTTCCGCTACAGTGACAGTCTCATATAAAAATATTTCACAGGTCAAGAATTTGCGGTACAAATCTGTAGAAACAAAATGCTATTGATATGACAGTGTCCAAAAAATTTTCGCTTGCATTGTGATACATTCACGCATTTACACACATTTCATAACTCTCAAAGTACGATTCTTGGTTTCCAACATCCTTTTTCACAAGTCAAGAGTCCCTAACCACTATTCATTACTCCTTACCTTATTCGTCAACACTTCTTCAATATTTCATCATAACATACGTAGCATAATCAAATAACTCATATAGCATTAGCTTATTGATCATAAACATACCTCAGCAGCATAATACACATCGTCGTCGTAATAATAACATCATAACACCTCAGTCAAATCTCAAAAAAGTCGTAGCTTTCTGCAATTGTTTCAAAATCTAAAAAAAATTCTCTGCTCATTTCAGTAGTGTCATCTACCTCAAACGTACTTTAAAAATCATGATCTCATACCAAATACATCATTCAAAGCTCTCATAGTATCACAATGGTACCAAAAAAATATGAACAGTGCAAAAGGTACAGACAAAGTACAATTTCTTAAGTGTGAAGTAATCCAACTCTGTAATTGCGTAAACATGTGTCACTGACGTAGTAAAAGGATGTTTGTTTCTCTGTTAAATGATCAGATAGGTGTGTAATTTATGTGTTAGAGAAATATGGTACCGATGTGTAAAGTTGTATAAGCAAATACCATATTAGCTAGGGCTCCTTGTGCTTGCCAAACACATGGTACACAAAGTAGGCGTGTACCCCCCTGAGGTTTATTGTAATTGTATCCTCAGGTATTACAGCTTACAGCAATGAAATGAAATGTGTCACGAAAAACTTTCTTTGTAATTCAAAAATCTCTAAAAATAAATGTCTTAAGTACAAAATTAATCACTCAAATACGTGTCCAGTAGCGCTAAATGAGCGTCTTGCTGTAAGATAATCTCTGGGAAGTGTCGTAGTTATTGTCCTCCGAAAGCTAAGTTCTGCAGAAGTCAATGTACTTACCTCATGATAAACAAAAGTGAAATGCTTTGCGTATAGATAACTTAGTTATTATGCTTATTGTTGCAATGAAGAAATTACTGTGCTGTAAAGTATTGTTGTGCTACGGAAAAGGCTGTCTCCTTGTAGCAATAGCACAAAAGTCACCACTAAAACATGTTTTACTTTACAGAAGAATTCAGAAAAACTGTGCAGATATCAAACAGATACACCGCAAAAGCAACATTGTAAATTGTCACTCATTAGTAACGTCGTGATATAATCGTGTAGCTGTCACACAAACCAACCACTGTGTCATCTGGCATTTCACAGAAAGCACCAAATCCAGAATCCACTCGTAAGCAAACCAAAATGTTGCATGAAAATTTCATTAGCAGTGCTGGTAAATGTTCTAATCGTGCAACTAACAAGCAAGAATGTACACACACAATTACACTGTGTCGTCTGTTCGCAATAACAATGCATTCGTAATTTCTGTTTAAATAAGTTCTCTTGGTTCTTACTGGATATTTAACTTCAAACATTGTTGCATGTTAACAGATTCTCAGTGTGACAAATTGTACAAGTAGCGTGAAGTGAAAATTGCAAAGACTATGTTAAAAAGCAGATTATCTGTCAATAAATGGTTTTACATGAGAAATGTGGTGTAAACCTTTACTCTTCCTAGTACGCAGAGTTTCAACTTCAACGCAATTATCATGTGGTATACGTCGGATTCTGTAAGGTCCATTGTAAACTAGAAAGAATTTGTGACTCAAGTGTTTCTTCTTATGTGACAATGAATGAGCTTTAATGAGAACTTTCTGACCAATACATAATTTCTTTGCATTTGCTTTACCGTGTAGTTTTCTCCTTTTGTCTGCTGCAGATTTTATATTTTTAAGAGCCAAATCAATTATGTCTTTGTGTCGAAGTTTACGTGTATTCGGGAAAGGTACAAGCTCTCTGATTCTGTTCGGAGGTTCTACATTCTTCAGTACAAGAGTAGGTGGTAAAGCAGTGGAATCATGAGGCATTTCATTCAGCACATTTTGAAATAAGTGTAAATATCTGTCCCAATGCTGATGCTTTCTGTGACAATAAAGACTGCAAAGCTTATTGATTTCTTTCATAATCCGTTCAGACGGGTTACAGTGTGGTGAATACAATGAAATAAAAACAGGTTTGATTTTATGATTCCGAAGCATGCGTGACCAAACAGCAGATCTGAATTGCGGTCCGTTATCTGAAATGACTTTACTAACGTGTCCCACTTCACGTAAGAAATTTTTAACAAAGGCGTTGGATACAGACCGTCCAGTGGCTTTTCGTAACGGAGTGAAAGAAACAAATTTTGAAGTAAGTTCAACAGCGACTAGAACGTACGAAAATCCATTCGATGTTGTGACAAGGGGTCCCAAGAGATCAACAGCAGCAAATTCTTTTAATTTGGAAGGAATAATAGGAAACAACGGAGCACGATGTGAGATAGTAGATGGTTTCGCCTTTTGACAAAGTTTACAAATAGACAAGACTCTTCGAATTCGCTTTTCCATATTGTTAAAATAACAAGTCGTTCGAAGAATATGATAACATTTTCGTGGACCAAAATGTGCGTAGCTGAAATGAATGTACCAAATGAGCTTATTAACAAAATCGTCTGGAATGCAAAGTACCCATAGCTTGTCATCAACAGTGCAGCGTTTGAAAAGTATGTTGTTTCTAACCAGGTAATAATGCCGAATCTGAGTGTGTGTCTTATCATGCCATTTACTTTTGATATCTTTCCAAATCGGATCTTTATCTTGTTCATGAGCAATGTCCTTTAAAGATGTGGTGATGAAGTTTTCAAAGGCGACTTTCTGAATGTAAAGAATACTGAAATTTTTCTCGAGGTTGCCTTCTGTGTTACTTTTCTCAAGCCCAGCCGGTGCGCGTGACAGCGCGTCCGCAACAATGTTCTCCTTGCCGGGAATGTAGACTATTGTGAAGCGGAATTCTTGCAGAAACAATGCCCAACGTTTTAACCTATCATGATTTAATTTTGAAGACATAAGAAACTGTAATGCACGATGATCACTGTATACTTTTACGTACTTACCAGAAAGAAAGAAACGAAATTTGTTAAATGCCCAAACGATAGCTAAAGCTTCTAATTCAGTAACGGAATAATTTTTTTCAGATTTTGTTAGCACTCGGCTAGCAAAAGCAATGGTTTTCTGTATGGTAGTGTCATTTTCTATGGCTTCTTGAAATAAATGGGCACCAAGACCAACTTTGGAAGAATCCGTGCTAAGGCAGAAATCTTGTGACAGATCTGGATGAGCTAGTATTGGCGCGTGAAGTAACGCTTCTTTCAAAGAATTGAATTCCAACTGTGCTTGTTCGTCCCAGTTCCAAATAGTATTTTTTCCAGTGAGAGAACAAAGTTTTGGTGTAACTAGAATTTGCATATTCAGAAAACGACGGTAAAAATTTACGAGACCTAGAAAACTGCGGACTTGTTTTTTTGTGGATGGAACTGGAATGGCTCTGATTGCTTCTAACTTTTCTGGATCCGGCTGAATGCCTTCAGAAGAAATAATATGTCCCAAAAGCTTCACCTTTGACCTACCGAATTCTGACTTTTCCAAGTTAACTGTAATTCCAGATTCTGCAAAAATACGTAACAAACTGTTGAGGATGCGGTTATGTTGTTCCCATGAAGCTTCTGCTATTAGAATATCGTCCACATATAAAGTGATGTGACGTTTTAAGAACTCAGGTAATATGGAATTTAACCCACGAATGAATGCTGCCGAAGAAATGTTCAAACCAAAAGGAAGTTTCCGAAACTGATAACAAACGCCGAAACAAAGGAAAGCTGTGTATTTTCTGCATTCTGGATGAAGTTCGATCTGATAAAAGCTGGATCTGAGATCAATGGAAGACAACACTTTTACACCATTAAAATTTTGAAGAAGTTCTTCCATCGTCTGCGGCCTGTCTGTTTCAGGAATAATGATAGTATTGATTTGTCTCGAATCTAAGACAAGTCTGATCGATCCATTTTTCTTCTCAACAACATGTAACGGATTGTTGTATGAGCTTACTGCAGGCTCAATAATGCCCTCGTCAAGCATGGATTGTATTTCTGTTCTAACACGGTCCCTATAATGCGCCGGAATTACGTATGGTCTAACACAAAATTTAGTATGCTCACGAACACGAAATTGGTATTGAAACCCCTTGATTGTTCCTGTTTTGTGAGTAAAAACTGTGGAATATGCTTGTAAAATCTCAAAAAGGTCCTGCCTATCAGTGTCATTACAATTCTCAATTGTCTGAATTTTATTCTGAATTAACTCATTAATTTCAAATATGCCGTCGATGTCATCCCTGTCAGTACTTGCAGAGTGATTGTTAGTGTCTAGTTCCGTAGAAAATTCCGAACTGTTATCTAACAGAAGGTAAAGCCGATTAATTTCCTCATCATGGTTTGAGAGCCAGTCTTCAAATTTCAAAGCTATTGACATACCTTCTTTCTCTAAACTTATTTCAGCATCGTGAAAGCTTAAAATTGCTTTGTATTCATTCAAAAAGTCTACTCCCAGTATAATTTCCGTCGACAATAATGGAACAATAAGAAAGTTCATAGAGAAGCTGTGGCTTTGGCAAAAGAATTCTAAATTGGTTTGTTGGCGTACATCTACACTTTTTCCAAAGATTGCACCTTGTAATTTAATCTTACGTAACGGAAGTGTGGGGCAATCGTTCGCTTTGTTGCATTTGCTAAAAGCTGTTTCGCTAATTACTGAAATGGGACTGCCAGAGTCAAGTACTGCCGTAAATTTTACGTCATTTACAGTAATGTGAATCACAGGATATGCAATGGTGTTACGTGTTACGTCGTGTTCCTGGAGTAAGATGTCTCTAATGTCTTCCATTTTTACGTAATTACTAGCTACGGCAGCAGCGTCATCAGTTTCATAAGTACATATTGTGGCTGCCAGCGGTGTGAGTCATCGCCTATTGTCTCTTTGTTGGCGCGCGTCGTTATTGGGATTTGGAGACCTAACTTCCACAAATTCGCCTTGCCCAGAGGGCCCAGCTCTGTTTAAAACTCGCCAGTTCTGATGCAATTCAGGTCTGTCGTTACGATCATATCGTCTGTCGTCATGTCGGTAGGTTCGATAGTTTCTTTCTTGTCGGTCATGTGGTGGAGAATTTCTGCCTGAGTCGTAACTGCGTGCTGGACCGTTGCGTCTAAAGTTATTCTGTCTCCCTTGATAATAGTTATATTGGTTCCCATATTGTCTGTTTCTCTGATTGTCTCTGTGATAGTCATTACCGCGGAAAGGTGATCTTTCCCTGTAACTATTACTCTGCCAGTGGTTGTCATATGGGTGGTGTCTGTTTTGGTCACGATTTACGTTGTAAGAATAGGTTTGTCGTGGCCATTTATTGTTTCTGTCGTCACGGAATTGAGACGGATGTGACCTGTAGTGATTGTTTTCCTGTTTTCGCATCCCGCGACTGTCTGTGTCAATTTCCAGTTCTTGTAACAATCCCTGAAAAGCTTCAATGTCGTCTTTGCAACGTCCTGCCAAAATAATATGTCGTAAATGTTCAGGCAGTTTGATTAAGTAAATGCGGATGAGTTCTGAGGGGCTGTATGGGTTTGATAGGTACTGATTCTTGTGCAACATGTCTTCAAAATATTTGACAAGACTGGAAAATTCAGATTGTTCAAAGTGTTTCATCATCATGATGCTATGTTTTACGCGGTCTTGTGTGGCTTGAGACCAATATGCTGAGAGGAAGGCATGGTAAAATTCTCCTTCACTGTGGCAATCGTGAATGACCGATCGCATTCTTACAGCTGGTTCATTTTCTAAGTAGCCACACATAAATTCTAATCTGTGCTCCAATGACCAGTTGGGAGGAAAACAATGAGAGAATTGATGGAGCCATGCTTGTGGATGAATGTCGTTGCCAGAATTCTTAAATGTTTTGAATTTACGTGTAGTAATGAACAGCTTATAGTCAAAATCATCGTGTCGGCGAGTAGCATGTCGGTCATTGTCACGTCGTTTCGGCGGTTCCATCTCAAAATTCGGTGTACCTTGCCAATTTCTTTCATAATTACCGAAATGCCCTGTGCTATTATTTTGTGGCTTTTCCGTATTTCTAAGTTCCTCTTCCCGTGTTGGAGCGCGAGTATCCTCTGAAATATGTAATTCTTGTATTACCTGTGTCAACTGATCTTGTACTTCCCGGATTTCTCTTTTGTACTGTGTATTGATTTGATTTTGATTTTGTTTGAATTTTCTAATTTGTTCATACTCTTCTGTGTCAGTGAAGGCTATGGGTCTTGTGTCATTCAGATCATCATCTACCTTTGTAGATAAGTTAGTGACCTGATCCGAAAGTTCGGCTACTTTCTCTGATAATGAACTAATTTCCCCCATGTGTCTTTCTACTGTGTCCTTTAAGTTTTCCTGAGTTTTTGCAAGTTGCGTAACCGAATCGGTAGATGCAACTGAGTCCATTTTAGCTTGCAAGGTCTCATGATTTTCATGGACAATAGTTTGCAGCTCTTTTATGGCTGCTTCGTGATTCTGTAATGCATTTTCATGCCGCGAAAAAATAGGCTGAAAATGCTCACAAATTTGTGTTTTTACGTCATTACAGACTTTTTGGCATTTCGATTCAATGTTATGTAACTCAGTAGTTAGATCTTCACGTGTTTGTTCAAGTGTGGTGTCTAACTTCCGAAGATTTTGTTCCATTGTGTCTAACTTTTGAAGATTTTGTTCCACTGTGTCTAACTTTTTAAGATTTTGTTCCACTGTGTCTAACTTTTTAAGATTTTGTTCCACTGTGTCTAACTTTTTAAGATTTTGTTCCATTGTGTCTAACTTTTGAAGATTTTGTCCCATCTGTCTCTGATTTTGTTCCATTTGTTGCATTAGTTGTAATAACAATGCATTAGTGTCTGGAATCTGTTCCTCTACTCTTTTCGGCAGTGCATTTGCGCCGGCAACATTCACATTTTGACAAGCTGAAAATGTGTCTTGACTTATTTGAGAAAACGGTGAGGACGCAAAACCTGAATCTACAGTATTTGCAATATTGTGTCCTATCATTTCGGATTCCTGAGGCGAGCCGTTGCCGACCGACCGATCGATAATGCTTCCCTGTTCACTACCTGTTTGACTGTCTACGCCATTGTTTGACGTCCGCTCCATTTCCCTATGCACAGTTACCAAATTACTACTTTGAACATTAGTTAACTCATTACACAGTGGCGCTAACACATTGCTTTCGTCTTCACTGTCGTTTCTCAGTTTACTTTGGAGCCGAGTGTTACGTTTTTCACACGCCATTATTGTGACAATATTTCACACGATAACACAGAAAAACACAATTTGAAGAGCAAAAATAGGAGAACACATTAACATAGCACTGAAAATAATATCTAGTTAATTGCAGCTGCGAAATACTTGGTGCAAATCTACATGCATACCACAACTGTTTTACAGTACAACAATGAAAGACTGCAACTACAGAGGAGATTCAATTACGCGCTAGCTATAAACAAAAGCTACACTAAATACACAAACTACAAGAAAAAATCAGAAGATTCCAGTGAGGTATCCTAGGCTAAGGGTCGACATATGAAACGTCCCCTTTGAACAACATATACATATGAAACGTCCACTTAGAACAATTTTACATGTGAAACGTCCACTTAGAACAATTATACAAGCCTGTGCTTAACCTGACACACAATATTATTTAGCGCAACGCAATCTGACTTTCAATAACCCCTACAAAACAATGGCCCTGACTAACTTTAACCTATACCTTTTACAAATCACTTACCTCACAAAAATCTTCGCTACTCAAGCTACTGCAAAACAGCGAGCGCGACTACTGCCAGCTAAATAAAAGATTCAAACTACTGAAGGTACTAACTACTGATAGGGATAGTTAGCAAATGAAAGATATTAATAGAGAACAGACAATGTATTTACCTTAATATTCATAATTGACATTCAGTCTTACAGATTATCAAAACTCCGCCATCTCTCTCCCCACGTCCACCACTGCTGGCGGCTCACCTCCAACTGCCCAACGCTATCTGCTGTTCACATCCAGCTATAGCAGTTCATGACAACAATGGCAGGCAACAATGCAAACTAGCGACATACTGCACACAGCACAGCCAGTGATTTTCATACAGAGAGCGCTACGTAACGTTGCCAATAAGAAAACATAAACAGCAAACTTACATAAAGAAAACATAAACAGCCTACTTACAATCTTGCAACACTGGTATCACCCTTATGGTCACAACACATGAGGCCATTAAAGTGAGAACAAATTTACTAACAGAAAATATTAAGCAGTTTGTGGTAAAACATACTTCTATGATGGGACGAAGAAATTAAAGCCCTCATTGTGAAACGTACATACGTCGAAGGAGGTTGTAAACTGTTTTTGTAACAAATCTTCCTTGTTCCAGCCAGATGTACCTACCATGACCAGACAAAACTCCAATCGTCCGAGCATAACTATGGGTTCTTTGATTGCTCATTGAGGTTGCACGTACGAACTGTAACTCATGAAATATTAGTTCGCTTTATTACATCAATGAATAAAACATTAACTTTGACACACTTCTATGCCTTGGAACACTGGATGATTTACGATTGTAACTGATTAACAGAAGCCCTTGATGGACTAATTAATAAACTGTTCTCTTGAGGTACAGTGTTTAACATTAGCTCTTCCAAAGTCGGCTGTATATTGGCCTCAGTGCTAGGGCACTGCAGTGCTGTAGGGGGCTCTCTGGCTCTGAGCACTACGGGACTGAACTTCTGACGTCATGAGTCCCCTATAACTTAGAACTACTTAAACCTAACTAACCTAAGGACACCACACAAATCCATGCCCGAGGCAGAATACGAACCTGCGACCGCAGCGGTCTCGCTGTTCCAGACTGTAGCGCCTAGCACCGCATGGCCACTCCGGCCGGCTGCTGTAGGGGGAGGTGTGGCTTTCTGGAATGCCTCCCCCCCCTATACATCGTGAATGTCTGCGGTATCGGTATGTGTTGCCGACTTTGGTACGGCAGCGCAATCTCTGGACAATACCACACATACATACTCTCAGGTTTACGGTAAGATAGCAATGTTGGCGATCTTTATCAAAAGATGGATGTAGAGGCGTAATCATGACTCTGAGACGTTTCCAAAAGCGTGGCTCATTGCAATTATCTGGTTAGATATATGTAGTAACAGAAGCTACGACGGGGAACCTCTCTGTGATAGGTTTACCAGATTGGCGGACGATTATTTTGTGCGTACTGCCGCGAGGCGTGGAGGTAGGTCGTTTGTTGATAGTTAATTTGTCCGCTGGCGGACGGGTCGCCGGTGCATAAACACAGAGCAGGCGCGCCCATAAAAAGCATTACAGCCCGGGGAGTTGCTTCTTCCGCGCTGTTTAGCACGGGGCTAATGAAGACACAATTTATGAACTCGCCTTTTGTTAAAACCTCTCGCGCACATTAAATAGCAGTTATTTTTCACCTAAACAGGCCCGTTCAGCAGTTTATGTGGCGAAGAAACCTTTCCTTTTTTCCCCCAACTCAGATAATAACAGAACACAACGACTTTTCCCCCAGAAAGCAAAGAGGGGAAGAGGGTGGTGGCAGGACCTGCTGGACTCCAGAAAGTACGTCCTCCCCTATTCTTAATCCGCATGCTGATCACTAGACGTCATATTGATATGTACATGAAATAAAGGAAATATGTATGTATTTAAACACTAAAATTCCGAATATATGCAAGAAAATTCCAGAAATATGTACACAGTAGGGTAAGTCTGCGCTAAAAATATATCATCCATGCACTTGAAAGGAACGAACCATCACATGTTTGTACTAATTATAGATTAAAACTCCTTATTAACAATTTCTAACATTAATAGCATTATTTCCAACTTGCTAATGGCCATAATTTATTTAAATGACGTCATGTTGCCGCACCTGTGGTTGCTTTTATTCCCCGCAGTGAACTTGCTCCGAAGCAATGTACACACATAAAAAAAAAAATTGCCTCACCCCGGTTCCCAGAACTCCTGACAACCATGCATTGGCAGCGCCTATTAGACGGAGGGAGTCAGACAGCTGGTCAGTTCCAGTGATACCACCAGGAAGGAAGTACACGGCTCGTGTTGTCTGTAGTTCAACCATGTATAGACGGTCAATACCGCACTTCGATCACGCCCGCATTGTTACTTTGTACCAGAAAGGGCTCTCGACAAGGGATGTGTACAGGCGTCTCGGAGTGAACCAAATAGATGTTCTTCGGACATGGAGGAGATACAGAGAGACAGGAACTGTCGATGACATGCCTCGCTCAGGTTGCCCAAGGGCTACCGCTGCAGTGGATGACCGCTACCTACAGATTTTGGCTCGGAGGAACCCTGACAGCAACGTCGCTATGTTGAATAATGCTTTTCGTGCAGCCACAGGACGTCGTATTACAACTCAAACTGTGCGCAAAGGCTCCATGATGCGTACCCTTACTCCCGACATCCATGGCGAGGTCCATCTTTGCAACCGCGGCACCATGCAGCGCGGTACAGATGGGCCCAATGACGTGCCGAATGGACCGCTCAGGATTGGCATCACGTTCTCGTCACCGATGAGTGTCTCATATGCCTTAAACCAGACAATCGTCGGTGACGTGTTTGGAGGCGACCTGGTCAGGTTGAACGCCTTAGACACACAGTCCAGCGAGTGCAGCAAGGTGGAGGTTCCCTGTTGTGTCTTCAAAGTAGTGTCAATTAAAAACGAAATGTTCGGACATAAAAGAAAACACGCTTTTCTTTATATGCAACTAAGATATCTTTGATCACAAACTTTTTTGAAATTCTCTGTGAATCCACACCCGCCTCCATAGCGGAGGTCACTAGCATACACCTGTTCAGTGGTGCTCGAGTCATCGGTAGTTGGTTCGTATCCAGGTGGTAGGAGAATCTTTCACAGCCAGTATTTAGCCGACAAGGGGAGGAAAGCTGGTTTGATCTCCAGACTTTCTGCCAATGTGGTTGATTAAATTCCAAACCTCTTCGTAGTGTTTAACGGACAAAAAATCTAAATTATGGTACGGCATTTCTGGGCAAAAGATCTCATCCGAGGTAGTTCGGGCGCATGGCGCATCTCTATTTGGCGCCACTTGGGCGACCTGTGCGTGTTTATGATGAAGATGTGGCAATGTGTAGGTAAACACAAACAACCAGTCCGTGAGTGAAGAGAATCTCAGACTGGCCGGAAATAGAACGCTAAACCCCGCGATCCAGAAAGTAGTGACACAGATCACTAGTGTCTTCGATGGACCGAGGACATGTGACGCTGTTCTACAGTCTGAAACCGAGCGACCGCTACGGTCGCAGGTTCGAATCCTGCCGCGGGCACGGATGTGTGTGATGTTCTTAGGTTAGTTAGGTTTAAGTAGTTCTAAGTTCTAGGCGACTGATGACCTCAGAAGTTAAGTCGCATAGTGCTCAGAGCCATTTGAACCATTTTGAACATGTAACGCTGTTGATGAAGATGCGTTCGCTAGAAAGGACGCTAAACTCTGTGGCCGCCTGCTGCGATTTAATATATGCCAGAGTTAATATTTATATTCTTCTAGCACTTACTATTTCTGATTTGGTAGATACTGAAGTTTATAAACGGTATGTTTTGTTTTTTTTATTTTTGGCAGGCTATTGCAAAGTTCATTAATGTTGGAAAAAGCAGTCTGTATGTTGTGTAGTAAGAAGTATCTACCTGGGTGTGAGCTTAATACTTCACTTACTTTATTGTTACTAATTAATTCTCCAATTTTCTTAGATATCCTGTGTAAGAGTGAGAGTTGGTATCCAATTACGGCAGCAAATTTTCAGTTTGCTGAGCTTCGTTGCTGGATGATATTTGACTTGACTTGCATAACACAAAACCGTATGCTACTACATTGTGTGTATGAGGGAGGCATAAAGATGCTTAAATAATGCCATCAGTTACTGTTGGTTTTCTGTATTTATCGCATGTGAGTTCTTTGTTTTATAAGGACACGATGAAATCTGAAAGCATTAGAACTCTGACACAGAAACTGTCAATTCCTGAGCATCTTGCACATGTACTCGAAAGCATGGAAAATTATTTCAACTTTAAAATTAGAAATACGTTTCGTCACTTTGCAGCTAACACAGAACCAACTAGAGGCAATTTGGATTTAGGTACACTTTTCTACTGAAATTAAATGATATTTTTAGTGGTGTGGCGCATAGATAAATTAGAAGAATTAAAATTTTCCGTGAACAACATCAAACAGTTAAATTTTGAAAAATTTTATTTGAAACAGTTTTCAAGGGAAAGAGGGTGCCTTGAACTTTTTTCGATCCCCAGCCCTCTTTGAGAGGACCGTTGGGAGAACCGACGGTCACTCCCTGTCCTAGATGTCTTGGGACTCGATTGCAGATATTTCGATTCAAAACTAGCGGACAAACACAGCGTTGCTTGCTATTCATTGTGCTACTTTTCTGTTGGAAAGTAGCCGAGCGGTTCAAGGCGCTTCAGTCTGGAAACGCGCGACCGCTACGGTCGCAGGCTCAAATCCTGCCTCGGGCATGGATGTGCGTGCTGTCCTTAGATTAGTTAGGTTTAAGTAGTTCTAAGTTTAGGGGACTGATGACCTAAGATGTTAAGTCCCATAGTGCTCAGAGCCATTTGAACAGCGATTGTTGCCTGACAGTAAGGGTATATGTAACAAAATGGTTCAAATGGCTCTGAGCACTATGCGACTTAACTTGTGAGGTCATCAGTCGCCTAGAACTTACAACTAATTAAACCTAACTAACCTAAGGACATCACACACATCCATGCCCGAGGCGGGATTCGAACCTGCAACTGGAGCGGTCGCTCGGCTTCAGACTGTAGCGCCTAGAACTGCACGGTCACTCCGGCCGGCTACACGTAACAAGTTTGACTGAAATCGATCCAGTGGTTTAGGAGGAGACATGTAAAACAAAACCCACCCACCCACCCACCTACACACACACACACACACACACACACACACACACACACGCACACACACCGTGGGACTGCTACGGTCGCAGGTTCGAATCCTGCCTCGGGCATGGGTGTGTGTGATGTCCTTAGGTTAGTTAGGTTTAAGTAGTTCTAAGTTCTAGGGGACTTATGACCTAAGATGTTGAGTCCCATAGTGCTCAGAGCCATTTGAACCATTTTGAACACACACACACACACACACACACACACACACACACAAAATACGAGGGGCATTCGATAAGTAGAGCTCCATGCTTTTTTCTCGGCCAATTTCAGTTGAAAAAAATGCAGATTTTGTTGTGAGACATCGTGGAATAGTCCCGCTTCAACCCCTATAGTTCCAAAAAGTTCCGATGATTGGCGACGCTATACATATCCTTCAAACTGGCATCCGTGAGAGAGGTGCGTTGCACGCAGAGAGCTGTCATTGAGTTTCCATTGGCGGAAAACCAGAGCATAGCAGATATTCATAGGCGCTCGCGGAATGCCTAAGGAGCCTGGCAGTGAACAAAAGCACGCTGAGTCGTTGGGTAATGCGTCTGTAATCATCGGAACAAGGTCGCACAAACCTGCCCGATCCCCACCGTGCCGGCCGGCCGGACTCAGCTGTGACTGCTGCAGTGTTGGAACGTGCGGACACTCTCATTTGAGGTGATCGACGGATCACAACCAACCGCCATGCTGCTCAAACCGGCGTCTCTATTGGTAGCGCTCACCCAGCTGGGGTACTCAAAGTTCTGTGCCCGCTACGTTCCTTGCCAGCTAACAGAAAACCATGAAGAGCATCCATCTGCGCTGTGTTGCTGATCGTGACAGTATTATAAATGCAATTAGACGTTGGCTCCGACATCGGCCAATAGAGTGGTACCACGCGGCCATACAAGCCCTCCCAAGCCGCGCGGGATTAGCCGAGCGGTCTGAGGCGCTGCAGTCATGGACTGTGCGGCTGGTCCCGGCGCAGGTTCGATTCCTCTCTCGGGCATGGGTGTGAGTGTGTGTTTGTCCTTAGGATAATTTAGGTTAATTAGTGTGTAAGCTTAGTGGCTGCTGACCTTAGCACTTAAGTCCCATAGGATTTCACACACATTTGAACATTTTGAAGCCCTCGCACTAAGGAGGTGTAAGGCAGTTGCAGTGAAAGGAGATTTTGCTGAAAAACGGGGTTTTGTAGCCGAAAGAGTGGGAAATAATATGGGCCACTGGAAAATCCTGAATAAAGGCAACCTGCTTTCAGAAAAGGAATGTGTTGCATTACCTATTGAACTCCCTCGTATGAATGTGTTAAACTGGTGTCGCCGGCCAGAGTGGCCGTGCGGTTCTAGGCGCTACAGTCTGGAACCGAGCGACGGCTACGGTCGCAGGTTCGAATCCTGCCTCGGGCATGGATGTGTGTGATTTCCTTAGGTTAGTTAGGTTTAAGTGGTTCTAAGTTCTAGGGGACTGATGACCTCAGATGTTAAGTCCCATAGTGCTCAGAGCCATTTCAACCATTAAAAAAAATTTAAAAAAAAGAACTAGTGTCTGGAATCGAACACAGGACCCCGGACGTTTCGACACATTTAGGCAATCTGAGCCGCGGAATTCGCGATTGTTGAAAGCAGGGGTAATTTCGTCAGCTGCTCTACAGAACGTGTAACCTTTTACGATTTTGCGTATCATGCTTGGGTGGGGGGCAGCACGCTGCTGTTAGTGGGCCACGCGGTGGCTTCCTGGCCGGCTGGCGACCTTATTCCGGCCCCGGCGCGCTGACTGACCGCTGTCCGATGCGGCGCGTGGCGTGTTGGCGCGACACTGCGCAGCTCCGGCCCGCAGGGCTATATCCGGCGCGCCAACTGCCCGCCGCGGGGACCGCGACGAAGAACAGCCGGCACCCGTGTCCGGGTCGCCTCGCCCTCCAGCAGCGATGAGCCATCCGGCCAACTATACGTGTACCGGGAACTCTCAGTTTGTAACCGGCGCGCTTACATCGCAGCTGCTTGACGTGCAGCCTGAAAGGGCGCGCCGTGTCTGGTTAGCTTACGTCGACGTCTTGTAGAGCTCCAAATATCGGGTGTATCGGAGAAGTGTTTACAAATTTTATGAGGGCAGACATAATGTCCATAGAGAGCTGAAACAACTGCTGGCAAAGCTATAAGCGAATATTTACTTCTGTCAGAATTGCGATGTAGCCCCTTAAGGCCATGTGACGGGGATTCGTACCAAAGCCACGCGAATTGAGCACTAGTGACAGAGATTGCAGATTCTACAGGGAGCTACCAACGCCTGTGGCACGTGCTACCATTTCTTGAGTGGCTCGGGTGAGCTGGAGCGACCTACTGTTCACGACACACACGCGACAAGTTACCGCCATTGTTTGGAGAATTAGACAGATATTAAGGTAAGTTCAGTTGTGAAAATTATTTGTGTGTGCTATAGATCAAAAATGGTTCAAATTGCTCTGAGCACTATGGGACTTATCATCTGAGGTCATCAGTCACCTAGAACTGAGAACTACTTAAACCTAACTAACCTAAGGACATCACACACATCCATGCTCGAGGCAGGATTCGAACCTGCGACTGTAGCAGTCTCGCGGTTCCGGACTGAAGCGCCTAGAACGGCTCGGCCACCGCGGCCGGCTGTGCTATAGCATCTGAGACCTATTAGTAGAATAAAAAATACGTTTCATTTGTCAGTAATATCTATTAACTGCACGACAGGTTTCGAAGCCTAAGGCTTAACTTCAGGGACCACCAGTGATCTTACGCTCTCATTTGTTTGATATGGGCGTCCCCGCCCCCCTTCCCCCTTGACTGATCGGTCCGACGGCCACACATTTAGTTTCCATAATGATTTGGTGGCACCTGAAGACGAAGGTTTAAGCTACGAAACAGGTCGTCGTATAAATAGAAGTTACTGACAACTGAAGTGGATTTTTTGTTTTAAAAAATGGCTCTAAGCACTATGGGACTTAACATCTGTGGTCATCAGTCCCCTAGAACTTAGAACTACTTAAACCTAACTAACCTAAGGACATCACACACATCCATGCCCGAGGCAGGATTCAAACCTGCGACCGTAGCAGTCCCGCGGTTCCGGACTGAGCGCCTAGAACCGCTAGACCACCGCGGCCGGCGTTTTTGTTTTATTATTATTTTAATCAGTCGCAAACGTTCGCCTGATCAAATATTTTGTATCTGTGACATCACGAAAATCACATCTTAATGTGATAAGCTAGTTCGAGATGCAAGTCAATCGCCGGCCGTTGTGACCGAGCGGTTCTAGGCGCTTCAGTCGCAGGTTCGAATCCTGCCTCGGGCATGGATGTGTGTGATGTCCTTAGGTTAGTTAGGTTTAAGCAGTTCTAAGTTCTAGAGGACTGATGACCACAGATGTTAAGTCCCATAGTGCTCAGAGCCATCTGAGCCATTTTTGGAAGTCAATCAGAAAATATTGTTAATTTAAAACATGCAGCATCAGGCACTTGTGTACTTCTGTAAGCGCATGCCTGAGATGAAACCAAGTGAAGTGAGCGCAAACATTTTCGTCGATTTGTAACTGAAAAATATTTCTGCGGCCAAGTGTGTGTTCACTATTTACGTATGTGTAGTTGTGGTCTTTAGTTCGAAGACTGGTTTGATACAGCTCTCCGTGGTACTCCATCCTGTGCACTCCTCTCCAGTAACTACTGCAACCTACATCCTTCTGCATCTGTTTACTGTATTCATATCTTGGTCTCCCTCTACGATTTCCAACCCCCCCACCCCCCAAGCTTCCCTCCAGTACTATACTGGTGACCCCTTGATGTCTCAGAATGTGTCCTACCAACCGATCCCTTCTTCTAGTCAAGTTGGGCCACAAATTTATCTCCCCAGTTCTATTCAGTACGTTCTCATTAGTTACGTCCCTTACCCATCTAATCTTCAACATTTTTCTCTAGCATCAAATTTCAAAAGCCTCTATTGTCTTCTTGTCTAAACTGATTATCGTCTGTGTTTCACTTCCGTGTATGGCTCCACTCTCTACAAAAGACATCCTGACACATAAATCTACACTCGATGTTAACAGATTTCGCTTCTTCAGAAACGCTTTTCTTGCCATAGCCAGTCTACACTTTATACCCTCTCTACTTCGGCCATCATCATTATTTCGTTGTCCAAATAGCAAAACTCGTCTACTACTTTACGTGACTCTGTACTTCAATTTCACACAAGTTTCCAAAAATTCCTCTGAACATCCGACCTCAACACATTTTTGATTGATTACATTCCGCGTTCATTGCGATATCGACATTGTGAAGACTGATAACACTCTGAAGCTTTCACTTTCTTAGCGATCCCCCAGATTTTATGCTCCAAGTAATGCAAATAAACATTTCAAAGCTTATATATCACCTGTGGAGAGGGTGTGTCACAGTTTCAAAACTCTCCTTATTAAACAAAATGATCTACTATAATTTAAATCCAGAAGAGCAGACGCACTCTGCAAACAGGGAAAATACATTACAGGAAAAAAGAAATTTGCCTTTAGTCAGCATAGAGGCAAAACTACTTCTGGAGAAGTGTCGGGGTCCAGCAAAACCTGTTCCAGATGAATCAACCTGAACTGATGAAGATTGGCCTCAAGTTACAGACACAAGGCAAAGATCCAAAGGACCAATTTGTGAAGGACAGACAATATTAAGGCACAGTAAATATAACATTCACCTGTGTCGGAGAACTGCAAGAATAGGCTATACTGTATTTTATATAATTATGTAAGAACTATGCGGGCATGTATTTTTAATTTTTAATGATGTAAAACTATCAATGTATTATCAAAATGTTAAATAAAAATCTATTGCTAAATGTAAGGGTTCTTAGTGTTCAATTTTTCAAATACCTATTGTCGCAAGTAAGGGGCTTACTAGTTACATCTGACAGGTATAGCGTATCTTACATTTGACCTTACGTACTCTATAACACTTCGTACCTGGTGAGAATATACGACTTTTGATTTTTTTCTTTCAAGTAGAAATTTATTTGTGTGTTGAGGGGTAGATATACGCTATTAGTGGTTTCCGTGGATATTGGCCATATTCACATTAACAAAAACGGAATACCTAGAAAGAGTCAAGGTACCTATTTTTTCATAGAAAGTGGTAGAGGTATAGCAGAAGATCAAGAAAATGGGGGAAGATCGTACAAGACGACGAACACCAACGCAAGAACATCGAGTGATTTTGTGGATATTTATAGAATATCACACAAACAAAACACATGAAAGACTATACTGAAGTCCTGTAATTCATCAACGAGTCAGTTAAACATCATAAAAAGACCAGGAGTATATTAACTTACTAAACATTTTGCGCTGTTAATAGACACTTGTTGAGGAGTGTCGTGCATGTGTACTTTCCTGCTCTGACACCCTTTGCATGCTCCAAGAAACATTGATGTAAGACTCTTTAGTTCTGCACACTCTTAAAGTAGTCTGAAAGACTATTGTAGGTAGCAGCATTTAGGAGATGTGGAGAACGGAGTGTCTGTACAGGGTTGTTATTGGCTTATATGTTTCTTGACCCAATATCATGATGTGATACTCAAATATGTAAAGGGTAATAAAGAAATTTCGAACTTAATGATCAGGATACAAAAGTAATTCACACCTGCAGTGCTATGTTATTAAGGTGGATTAAAACAAAATGAACACTTCAGATTATGAGACAATTTATAATGGTTATTCGATTTTAGAAATTTGTGTCACATATCGTTAGATAATGTAAATTAGAATTATTTGCTCGTCAGGGGGGCAGTGACGAACATGTGCTTAATTGGAGTACTTTAGCTATGTCTATTCTAGACGTACCGCACTGAGGGTGCTGAATATCTAGAAAGAGATCTGTAATATTATTCTGGATTTGTGTTACACAGCTGAAATGTACTATGGGCAAACAAATTTTCTCAAAGTACTCTCCACTCAGCAAAGCCAATGCCCCGTGTCGCAATGAGAATGACTAACAGGTAGAAAGCTGACGTAGCAAATAGCAGAGCAAATCCGGAAGTTATAGTCTCACCTCACTTGAACGAGAGGTCTCCGTCGTAAACTCAGCAATACCACCTTGGAGATGATGGAGACATAATGTCATTGTGACAATACATTTTGACTTGGCAAGAAAGAATAAAAATTTCACAAGAAAACTTTCCAGCCTACTGATATGAGGGAAAGGCAACAAGCTGAAGCCCTGAAAACCATATTTGCGAAATAGAGGGTTTGTGAAGACTGCCGAAGAACCTGGAAAAGTGGGCCACAATCTGTTGTCGCCTGCCAGGCACAGTGTCATTGTCTCTGATGCACAGTAATAAATGCTTCAACCTTCAAATTAATTGTGTTAAGGTACACCAGCTATGAGGCCGAACCTTTGATGCACTGCTTCCCTCTGCCAAGAAGATTTCCGCAGTCTAAAGTGCTACCTGTATGGTCTGCTGTACTTGGTCACTCTGAGCTGCAGACCTCTCAGCCATTAATAAGAAGACTTGGAGACCTGTTTGTAGAGCCTACTGAGTTGAACTGATGGTGCATGGCATACTGTCAAGCTGTTGTAGTATCCAGGACGTTCACTAATTGCTGCTGCCTCCTAGTAGTACCTGTAAGCAGTCATGGACATTCCTGGCCTCCCTTCGTGGAAGGGCTATGCTGTTGTTCATCTCCATACCCTGCAGAGCTGCTGACAGGTTACCCAAGCACAAGCCCTGAGAGATTGCGGGGCGCTCTCACTTTTGATACGGCGTCATGCTGCTTAATGTTCATGGGATAGGTGATCTTTATTACTTGGTTGCTATATCTGAGCCGGCCGAAGTGGCCGTGCGGTTAAAGGCGCTGCAGTCTGGAACCGCAAGACCGCTACGGTCGCAGGTTCGAATCCTGCCTCGGGCATGGATGTTTGTGATGTCCTTAGGTTAGTTAGCTTTAACTAGTTCTAAGTTCTAGGGGACTAATGACCTCAGCAGTTGAGTCCCATAGTGCTCAGAGCCATTTGAACCATTTTTTTGCTATATCTGAAATGATCTGGCTCCATTCATATGATGAAATGGTTGGCAGTAGTTAGTACTCTTGCTTGTGTGCTCTAGTGAAGGGATAACAGGAGGCTTTACTTGTGTTTGAAGGAAGAGAGTGCTGAGTTAATTGACAGCAGTAAAAGTGTACAGCGGCTGAGAGCCGAGGGCAGCTTCCTTCTGTGGAACCTGGTGAAAACGTTTGCTGACAGCCAAGTGCCCCGGTCTCATTGTGCAGACACTTTGGATGGTGATGGTTGGTCAGCGGCCGCACCCAGGTACGCTGACTAGAGCCAAGGAGTTGCTGCAGTTATGAACAGCACATTGTAAGATCTGATGGCTGGCAATAAAGCGGAGTATGATGAGACAGCTGAGAGTTTCTACGAATTCTGTGGGACAGGCCAGTGGCGCCCAGGTGTCCAGACTCTGTTGCAAAACATATTTGTGGAGGCACGAGGCTTTTAGCGAGTTTATGGCCATTATTTGGAAAGTTCGAAGTGGACGCAGCAGGGGAGATAACAATCTTTTTATGGAGGACTGTGGTCGTTCCATCCAAAGTCATGCTTTTAGCAACGACATGGCGTAAACGCGTGGGAAAGAGGGCGATAAGCTGAATCTTTTTCGCTATTCTCTCAATTTTTTAATTCGCTGGTTGGTCGAATCTGTGTATGCAGAGCAGGGAGGGGGGGGGGGCGCTCCCAGCTCCCAGCTCCCACCTCCCAGCTCCCAGCTTCTAATGCCAAGCTCCAGCTCAATGCCGAGCTCCAGCTCCCCTGTAGGGTTTGACCTCCGTACGTCCAAATTCTTCCAAAGAGCAAGCCAGTTGAGGAAAGGGGACTTACATGGTGTATAGTGTCCATCGTGCATTGAGATATTTAGCCCACCTCCTCGTTGTGGCTTTGCAGTCCCGCTCACACTCCACCTCTTGGGTGAGGACACCTTCCTGGGTGCATCTTCCTCCATCCACTATGCAGTGTCGTTTTCTGTGCCAATGATGACAATGGGCTTCTTTGCAGCTAATATCCAGTGCAGTAGCCAGTCTGTTGTGGTTGGGCTGCCATGTACCCTGCTGGTTGTAGCCCCCTGACAACACAGGAATCGCTCTGCTGATGTCTGTCCCTTTAACTCCCCACGTATGCCAAGGAATAGATGCCCATCACCCTGGGGCATCAGGACTCCCAGCAATGGCCATCCTGCCAGATGGCCCTTGCTCAGGCTGGATGGCACCTATGGGGGGGGGGGGGGCTGGTCAGAGTGGGTGGCATCAGGGCAGATGACGCGTGATGAAGTGTAGTACATCATCTCTCACTGGTGGACCTCCACCAGCAGTCTCTGAGCAATCGAGGTCTAACTTCAATGTAAGGAAATATGACCCAAAATCGTTCCCCTCCCTGGCCAAACTATGGGGGGAATTAATGGCTAAGTATTGCAGAGAAGCTTATTAATCCCGGTGTCTCGTCTGTACAAGAGTTGATGGGGAATCATTCACGTCAATGTAGCCTCAGTGTTTGGTGGAAATTTAGAGGACAAGTTTGGGGAGGTGGAGGGCTTGTCCAAATTGCACTCTGGGTCAGTCTTAATAAAAACAGTGGCCTCTCCCCAGAGACAGGCATTACTCGTCTTTGACAAGCTGGGGGATGTTTCTGTTTCCATCACAACCCATAAGATCTAAAATATGGTCCAGGGTATTAAATTCCATAGAGACCGTCTCTTACAGTCTGACATCGAGCTGCGAGCCAATTTGGGGTGGCAAGGTTTTCACTTCATCTGGCGCATCCATCGGGATCTGAGAGATAATCAGGTTGCCACCAGTGCCTTCATCTTGGACTTTGATGGTGACACATTACCCGAGAAGGTCAAGGTGATGGTCTACCGCTGTGATGTCAAGCCATATATCCCTCCCCCTATGTGGTGCATTAAGTGCTGGAAATTTGGTCATATGTCTTCCTGCTGTACTTCCAGCACTACCTTTCAAGATTGTGGACATCCTTCCCATCAGAATACTCCATGTGCCCCACCTCCCATCTGTGTCAAATGTGGAGAGCACCATTCACCTTGCTTGCTGGACTGTAGGATTCTCCAGAAAGAATGGAAGATAATGGAATACAAGACCCCAGGCCACCTGAACTACACTGAGGCTAAGTGAAAATATAAGAGGCTCCATCCTGTGCATACAACATCAGCCTATATCAGCCTATGCTGCTGCTGCAACAACGGTTCTACCATCTCCCATTTCACCATATACACATACAGTTGCTCTCAGAGCCGTCAGACTCCATCTGCGCCCTTGATGGTGGGGGACACTTGACTCCCTGTTGTTCCTGCACCACCTAATTCGGTAGCAACACTCCCCAACCATCAGGGACACCAGACCCCACTTCTCAGCCAGAGAAGCGTAAGTCTTCTTTGGCTCCTCTCACCTGGAAGGGGTCCCTTGGGTCTCTCCTTTGGGTCACTCCCTTCCCAGGTTCCGACCAGTGGAAAAGCAGACACCCGCCAGTGGGTGACACAACCACAGGTAGCTGGTCGTAGGGCTTCACGGTCCTCCTCAGTCCCTGAGACTGACTCAGTGAAGCCCTCACAGCTAGAAACACCAAAGGACAGCGAGGGAAACCAAAAAAGAAGAAAGCACCCAAGGATCCAGACCTTGCAGTGGCACCCATACCACCACTCCCTACAAGCTCTGCGTCTGAGGATAAGGTGGAGTTTCTCACGTCCGCTGAGGACCTAGATCTCGCCAGAACCTCAGAAACAATGGATGTTGATCGCATAGGTACTCAGTCAGTGGCAGCAAGTAACCCTGAGGTATAACCTGCCTCCATGAGCGCTTCATGCCTCCCCAGCCTAACAATGACATTATCCTCCGTTGGAATTGCGGCGGTTTTTTCCACCACCTGGATGAGCTACGGTAGTTGTTAAGCTTTACACCTGCTTTCTGCATTGCCCTTGAGTAAACCTGGTTCCCGGCAATGGGCAATGCAAACCCCTGCCCTCTGTGGCTATAGGGAATAATACAAGAACCATAGCGAATATACGAGGGCAGTTCAATAAGTAATGCAACACATTTTTTTTCTGAAACAGGGGTTGTTTTATTCAGCACTGAAATACACCATGTTATTCCCCAATCTTTTAGCTACACAACACTATTTTTCTACGTAATCTCCATTCAATGCTACGGCCTCACGCCACCTTGAAATGAGGGCCTGTATGCCTGCACGGTACCATTCCACTGGTCGATGTCGGAGCCAACGTCGTACTGCATCAATAACTTCTTCATCATCCGCGTAGTGCCTCCCACGGATTGCGTCCTTCATTGGGCCAAACATATGGAAATCCGACGGTTTGAGATCGGGGCTGTAGGGTGCATGAGGAAGAACAGTCCACTGAAGTTTTGTGAGCTCCTCTCGGGTGCGAAGACTTGTGTGAGGTCTTGCGTTGTCATGAAGAAGGAGAAGTTCGTTCAGATTTTTGTGCCTACGAACACGCTGAAGTCGTTTCTTCAATTTCTGAAGAGTAGCACAATACACTTCAGATTTGATCGTTTGACCATGGGGAAGGACATTGAACAGAATAACCCCTTCAGCGTCCCAGAAGACTGTAACCATGACTTTACCGGCTGAGGGTATGGCTTTAAACTTTTTCTTGGTAGGGGAGTGGGTGTGGCGCCACTCCATTGATTGCCGTTTTGTTTCAGGTTCGAAGTGATGAACCCATGTTTCATCGCCTGTAACAATCTTTGACAAGAAATTGTCACCCTCAGCCACATGACGAGCAAGCAATTCCGCACAGATGGTTCTCCTTTGCTCTTTATGATGTTCGGTTAGACAACGAGGGACCCAGCGGGAACAAACCTTTGAATTTCCCAACTGGTGAACAATTGTGACAGCACTACCAACAGAGATGTTTGGTGGTGATCCGTCGATCATCTCGAACGAGTGTGTTCGCACGCTCCGCCATTGCAGGCGTCACAGCTGTGCACGGCCGGCCGCACGCGGGAGATCAGACAGTCTTGCTTGACCTTGCGGCGATGATGACACACGCTTTGCCCAACGACTCACCGTGCTTTTGTCCACTGCCAGATCACCGTAGACATTCTGCAAGCGCCTATGAATATCTGAGATGCCCTGGTTTTCCGCCAAAAGAAACTCGATCACTGCCTGTTGTTTGCAACGCACATCCGTTACAGACGCCATTTTAACAGCTCCGTACAGCGCTGCCACCTGTCGGAAGTCAATGAAACTATACGAGACGAAGTGGGAATGTTTTAAAATATTCCACAAGAAATTTCCGGTTTTTTCAACCAAAATTGGCCGAGAAAAAAAATGTGTTGCATTACTTATTGAACTGCCCTCGTAATAGTGTCAGGTGGCGTTTGCATCTATGTCCTGAACTCGGTGTTTAGTGAACCTGTACCTCTTAAACTCTTCTTGAAGCTGGTTGGAGCCTGGGAAGGGAGTGACCCAATGGACCCCTTCCAGGAAATTACTGTCTACAACTTATATCTTCCTCCAGATGGTGCGGTACCACGGAACGTCCTAGCTGCCCTGATTGATCAACTCCCTAAACGTTCGGTGCTTCTGGGAGATTTTAGTGCCAATAACCCCTTGCGGGGTGGTACCATGCTTACTGGCCGAGGCAGAGGTGTCGAAAATTTACTGTCCCAACTCGACCTCTGCCTCTTAAGTATAGGGTCAGCCACACCTTTCAGTGTGGCTCATGGTAGTTACTTGGCCATTGATTTATCAATTTGCAGCGCAGGACTCCTCCCATCTATCCACTGGAGAGCACATGACGACCTGTGTGGTGTTGTGACCACTTCCTCATCCTCCTGTCTCCCCCCCCCCCGCCCCCGCCCGCGCCCCCGACCAGCGTCACGCCCATGGCCGCCTACCCAGATGGGCGTTAGACAAGGCAGACTGGGAAGCCTTCACCTCTGCTGTCACCAATGAATCTCCCCCACACGGTGCCATCAATGTTGTGGTTGACCAGGTCACCACAACGGTTGTTTCCGCAGCGGAAAACGTGATCCGTAGTTCTCTACAGTGCCCACGGCGAAAGTCAGTCCCATGGTGGTCGCCGAAAGTCGCTGAGGCCATTAAAGAGCGTTGGCGAGCTCTACAGCGTCATAAGCAGCACCCTTCCCTAGAGCACCTCATAGCCTTTATTGGCTCAATGCCCTCGTTCGACAGCTTATAAAAAGACGGAAACAGGAGTGTTGGGGGAGGTATGTCTCGACCATTGGGTGCCATATGTCACCTTCCCAAGTCTGGACCAAGATCAGACATCTTTTTGGGTACCAGACCCCAACGGGTGTCCCTTGTGTTCACATCAATGGCGTGTTGTCTACTGATGCAAACGCAATTGCCGAGCACTTTGCTGAGCACTATGCTTGAGCCTCTGCATCAGAGAATTAACCCCCGGCCTTCGCGTCCTCAAACAGCGGGTTGGAAGGGAGGGTCCTATCGTTCACTACACGCCACAGTGATCCTTATAAAGCTCCATTTACAGAGTGGGAGCTTCTCAGCGCCCATCTATGTTGCCCCAACACAGCTCCTGTGCCAGATCTGATCCACAGCCAGACGATTAAACATCTCTTGCCTGACAACAAGTGGCACCTCCTCGTCATCTTCAACTGGATCTGGTGCGATGGCGTCTTTCCATTGCAATGGCGTGAGAACACCGTCATTCCAATGCTCAAACCCAGTAAGAACTTGCTTGACGAGGATAGCTATAGGCCCATTAGCCTCACCAACTGCTGGCCGGAGTGGCCGAGAGGTTCTAGGCACTGCAGTCTGGAGCTATGTGACTCCTACGGTCGCAGCTTCGAGTCCTGCCTTGGGCATGAATGTGTCTGATGTCCTTAGGTTAGTTAGGTTTAAGTAGTTCTAAGTTCTATGGGACTGATGACCTCAGAAGTTAAGTCCCATAGTGCTCAGAGCAATTTTTGAACCTCACCAACATTCTTTGTAAGCTGCTGGAATGTACGGTGAGTCGGCGGTTGAGTTGGGTCCTGGAGTCACGTAACCTCCTGGCCCCATGTCAGGGCGGCTTCCACCAGGGTCGCTCTACCACTGATAATCTGGTATCCCTCGAGTCAGCCATCATAACAGCCTTTTCCATTTACGTGTGGGGTCTCTGGGACCCGCTGCCGATTTCTATCCAAAACTTCCTGTCGCTTCGTACTTTCAGTGTCCAAGTTGGTGCCTCCCGTAGTTCCCCCGATATCCAGGAGAATGAAGTCCACCTGGGGCTATGTATTGAGTGAGTGTCTATCTCTTTTTAGTGGCCTTTCACGGTCTAGCAGCAGCTGGAGGGCCTTCCGTCTCATCGTCTCAGACGATTTCTGCATTTCGCACTGCTGCTCCAGTACTGGTGTCGCTGAGCGGCGCCTACATGGAGTCATCGACAAGGCGCAATCGTGGGCTCTAGCCCACGGCTTCCAGTTTTCAGCCGCAAAGTCGTGTGTCATGTGCTTCTGTCGGCGTCGTACCGTTCATCCGGACCCAGAACTTTACCTTCATTACGATCTACTCACTGTAGTGGAGACGTATCGATTCTAAGGATTGGTTTTCGACGCTCGATTGACTTGGCTTCCTCATCCTCGTCAGCTTAAGCGGAAGTGCTGGCAGCATCTCAATACTCTCCATTGCTTGAGCAACACCAATTGGGGTGCAGATCACTCTACGCTAGTGCAGCTCTACAGAGCCCTTGTCCAATCCCAAAATGACTATGGGAGTGTGGTTTATGTTTCGGCAGCGCCCTCAGCATTGCATTTACTCGATCCTGTGCAGCACTGCGGGGTTCAACTAGCGACAGGAGCTTTTAGGACGAGTCCAGTGACCAGCGTACTGGTGGAGGTTGGGGTCCCTCCATTGCAGATCAGACGTCCACAACTGCTCGCCAGTGACGCTGCACATATTCGTAGTTCTTCTGAGCATCGGAATTGCCGTCTCCTTTATCCGCCTGCGGCAGTCCATCTCCAGCATCTGCGGCCGAGGTCGGGGCTAACTATTGCGGTTCACGTGCGGTCCCTTCTCTCCAAGCTAAAGTCCTTCCCTTTACCGCCTCTACTTGCGGTATGCCTCCATGGTGTACGCCTCGGCCGCAGCTTCATCTGGACATTCTGCATAGCCCTAAGGACTCCATTAACCCTGCCACTCTCCGCTGTCACTTGCTCTCCATTCTCGACGTGTTCTGGAGCTCTGAAGTCGTTTACACCGATGGCTCGATGGCTGATAGTCGCGTTGACTTCGCCTACGTCCACGGCGGCCACATTGAACAGTATTCCTTACCGATTGCTACAGTTTATTCACCGCACAGCTGGTGGCCATTTCTCGTGCACTTCAGTACATCCGTCATGCCCTGGGATCTTTTCTTTTATGTACTGACTCCTTGAGCAGCCTGAAAGGTATCAACCACCAGGAGTCCATGTATGCCCTGGAACGGTCCAGTCGTTCAGTGGTGTTCGTCTGGACCGCTGGTCACGTCGGGACCCCACAAAATGAACTTGCCGACAGGCTGGCCAAACAGGCTACACAGAAACCACTTGTGGAGATCAGCGTCCCCGCAACTGGCCTGCGTTCGTTATTACGCCGCAAGGTTTTTCAGCTTTGGGAGGCGGAATGGCAAAATCTCAGTACGCACAATAAACTGCCAGCCATTAAGGAGACCATGAATGTGTGGCAGTCCTCGATGAGGGCCTCTCGCAGGTACTCCGTATATTGACGGGTCCGCACTGGCCACGCATGGGAGACCCTCGGCTACCTCCTGCGCCGTGAAAACCCACCGCAGTGTCGGTGCGGCGCCCGGTTGACAGTGGCCCATATTCTTCTGCTCTGTCCTTCTTTGTGGCTGCCCTGCGACTTCATCTTCGGTTGCCGGACTCGTTATTATTGATTTTAACAGACAACGCCTCATCGGCTGATTCGGTTTTACGTTTTACCCGTGAGGTTGGATTTCATCATTCGATCTGAGTTTTAGCGCATGTCCTTTGTCCCTCTATGTTTTCCACCCTAGTGCTTTTAGAGTGGAAGTTTTAATGTGTTGCAGGGTGGCTGGCTTTTTTCTCTTGTCCTCTTCTGTTCCTATTCGTGTTTGTTGCCTTTCCTTCGTTCTTGTAGTTTTTCCCTTTTTTTCCGTTCTGTGCTATCCGTATCGTATGTTCGCTTCTCGCGGGTGATGCATTGTTTTATTCGGAACAAGGGACCGATTACCAAGTAGTTTGGTCCCTCCCCTCCCCCCCCCCCCTTTTAAACCAACCAACCAACTATGGAGGGAAGCTGTGGAGAACGAGAAGATGACACTCTTGTACTGGCGCTTCACTAGTAAAGAATGGCAGCTCTTTACCTAGACGGTGAGACTTCTGTCCTTTGCTAGTGTGCCACTTAGAGCCTGTGCCAATCACGATCTGAACCATCAGAGGTACTCCTTCTTGTATCAGGAACACAACGAGTTATTCTTGGATGTACTTATTTGTTGTGAGTCTGTCGTCTAAACATTTGACACATTCCGTCACGCATAGCCATGTCACAGAGTCAAATTGGTTTGGCAGACCAGCAAACAGCTCTACCTGCACGCTGGAATCCACAGGGGTTTCAGAGGCTCATAGAGAAGTACCTGCGTTCCGGATCAGCTAAACGCGAGACCGCATACTTGCATATTTCCGGGCGCGCGCCTTTAATAACTGGTTGCCGCTGTCCGTGACTGCAGTCGGCGAGCGCGTCTTGATGTGCCGCCGTCACCTGCAGAGGGGTAAAGCATTTGCTGCAATGGCGTGAGGCTCCAGTGTATGCTTCTGAGCATTATGTTTGAGTCGTGGCGTTTTAGAAGTACCTCGCCTTCGCGCTCTTATCTTTGCTTGTGGCGCTTACTGTGTCTTAGCTGCCTTGTCTTTGCCGGAGGAGTTAACTGGAGGCTCTTGCCAAGGACGCGGACAGTTGGTGTTCGATGTTTCCTGAGGCCGGAGAGCGCTTGTAGTGGAGCGAGACCCGACCACACCGACCACGTGTATGGGGCAGCTTGGTGGAGAGCCTTTCCTGTCGCCTTGTAGCTGCCTTGGGTTGCGTGCTGCTAGTTCCGGACACGGCTGTCTACGGTCGTCCCCTGCTTTATTGCCGCCTGCTGTACCCGACGCAAGCCACATCGGATGTCCAGCGAAAAGTTAAGTGAGATTGTACTTAGGGCATGTGTAAGAAGGTGTTGAGGGCTGCTACCTCACTTCTGGTAACTGTAAGCGCATGGGTGTTACCATGGAAGTAAAAGTATGCCTGTGAAGAGTTCATGGTGTTTAAGACAGGTGTTAAATATTAATATAATGCCCCTTCCAGAACCTCGCTGCTGCTACGGTCGCAGGTTCGAATCCTGCCTCGGGCATGGATGTGTGTGATTTCCTTAGGTTAGTTAGGTTTAAGTAGTTCTGAGTTCTAGGGGACTGAGGACCTCAGATGTTAAGTCCCGTAGTGCTCAGAGCCATTTGAGCTTCTTCCAGCTCGTGGGAAATTAATGTTTGATGTGATACGTAATCAGCTGCAAGGCTGTAATCTGTTTATCAAATATACTGCATTCGAGTGTTTGGTAGCCTTAACGCAGTGAGCCCCAGTAAGGCTTATAATGAAATTTTCAGACTTGTGCTCGTTACGGCTTTCACTGAACAGTGGGGCATAAGAGTTCAGGTAATTTAATTGTGGCTAAGATTGGAGCGCCCCCTGGCATTGCTAGTAGTAAGTTTTTAAAAAAAATCTTAATAGCAGGCAGTTCTCCTGAAGGTTATTTAAAAGATTTGTGCTGTTGGTTGTAACTTGCCTGTGTAGTTCATTCGTAGTTGGGCAAAGGCTGTGTACCGTTTTATTAGTGAATAATTTAACCTGTTATTTAATATCTTTTGGTGATTGTTTACATGGTCCCTGTGGACCTGTTCTGTGTGCTCGTTAAACGTTACAGCTGACTGGCCGCTGTTTTAGAGTAAGCGCTACCTTTCCACCTATGGGTACTGGGGCTATGAAATCCTGGGTATGGGGAGGTGACTCCGGGTCGAAGCTCGAGAAATGACTCTTGTACGAACTGCCTCCTTCCGCCTTGGCTTCTCCAAGTTAAGTCTTCGTTCTGCGTTCGAGCGACCTGGCGTCACTCCTCGCTAATTAATTCTGGCGCTAATTATATTTACTTGGGAATTTATTATATTTTTAAATCTTGGCTTCAGAGCAAAATACAAATGTGAAAGATTGTTGCTGTGCTACTCTGAGGAAGACCGTGCGCTGGCTGACTGTGTTACTGGGCCTTGGAGCCGAAGTTTGAAACCTTAGTAAGCCGTAGTGATACTGATTGACTCTCGAGTGTGAAACAAGTGCCTTTGTATTAACGTCATCCTGCTATTTATTGGGTGCATCTCTGGCAGGTTGTTATTCAGGTAAATGTTTTTGAGAACATCAGTTCTCAGTGTCCAAAGACGAGTCAGAAATATTGTGTGTCCTAATTTAAGCCGTCAGGCGCATAATTGTCAGTGGTTTTAAAATTGTCTTGTATATGAGATAGACTTTGTTCATAAAGTGTCCCAGATTCACCAAATTCTTGTGACTTACTATTCTTATTACTTAAGGTAATCAGGCTTAAGATATAGTTGTTTTAAAGGAATTTGTTGACATGGTTGTTAAATAAAACGAGTCATAACAAAAGGGGTCCAGTCCTTCCTATTGTTTCCCTATTCCCTAGTAGAAGAATGTTTCACTGTTCTTTGAAACCATATTTTTCTTTATGGAATAGTAGAGTATAGATAGTAGCATAGTTTTTGGGCCATACCACAGATTCATATTTATGAAGTCAGACGAAGCGATTAGTTCTGGTTAGTGTGGTGTGTTTATCCCCAGCTGATCACTTTGTTAACCGTAGACCATATGTTATTGAAAGTGTTTGTCAGATGAAAATGTTTTGGTGGTGTTTCTTTAGCCATCTTTTGTCATGTGATGTTAAGAATGAATAAATCAATTAGTATGCAGACCACAACTCCTTCCAGCGTTCTGATTTACATTACCTTTGCCATTTTATTTAAGGCTTGTTTGCAATCGAAAGAGCCGGAAGCTTGCACCCTTTCGTCGTCAACTGAGAGTGCTCTGATAATACACAGTCTTCATCTTGGTAAGTCCCATTTTAATGTAAATTGTATAATTTCGTAAAGGTGAATTGTTAACGATAAATAAACTAAAAATGTAATTTATTTCAGTGTTATTATTTGTAAAGACCCTGATCCCGTCCCTACAAAAGTTATTGTTGCTATGGTAAGGTGGAATCAATTAAGAACAATTTTTTGTAGAACTTTTTTATTTAGATGTGTACACAAAATTATTCATGTTTGGAGCATTGTTCAAATAATTGCTTTTTACATGCCTTGAATTAAGCATGATTCATATTCAGACCTATAGGTGCAATTACATACACAGTCATTCCTTCAGTACACTCTGCTTCAAAAAATTTTATGCTTATAGGGTTTTAAGGTGCATATGTTAGTGTTGAATGAATACAAGCATTTATACACTGTTCTGATTGATTTATATTCTCTCTATGCTCACGCAGATAGTCGATAAAGTCACAGTATGCAGCTCTAATATAAGGATACCAGCGGCTCAGTCTGTCGGCCATAATCAGGAGGTCATTTAAATTCACCACATTTGAATGTTTAATGTATATGACCACACCTTCAGATTTCAACTTAAGCACTGCATCTCCATACATATCGACAACTGATATCTCACACTTTAACATGTTGATGTTAATATGAGTTTATGATGGACTGTGTTCAGTTGTCATCTGTCTCTGTGAACTCTGTCATACTGCGCAGATAGTTTTTCATGCCGCCGATACGGCACTCTAGTACCAAGTCGTTGGATGTTCTCTAGTTCAGTTACCACATCAAAGTTGTTGCAACAAGACGAAGTTTTCAACGGAGGTTTAATGTAACCAGAGGACCGAAAAGCGATACAATAAAGGATCTGTTTGAAAAATTTCAACGGACTGGGAACGTGACGGATGAACGTGCTGGAAAGTTAGGGCGACCGCGTACGGCAACCACAGAGGGCAACGCGCAGCTAGTGCAGCAGGTGATCCAACAGCGGCCTCGGGTTTCCGTTCGCCGTGTTGCAGCTGCGGTCCAAATGACGCCAACGTCCACGTATCGTCTCATGCGCCAGAGTTTACACCTCTATCCATACAAAATTCAAACGCGGCAACCCCTCAGCGCCGCTACCATTGCTGCACAAGAGACATTCGCTAATGATATAGTGCACAGGATTGATGACGGCGATATGCATGTGGGCAGCATTTGGTTTACTGACGAAGCTTATTTTTACCTGCACGGCTTCGTCAATAAACAGAACTGGCGCATATGGGGAACCGAAAAGCCCCATTTTGCAGTCCCATCGTCCCTGCATCCTCAAAAAGTACTGGTCTGGACCGCCATTTCTTCCAAAGGAATCATTGGCCCATTTTTCAGAGTCGAAACGATTACTGCATCACGCTATCTGGACATTCTTCGTGCATTTGTGGAGGTACAAACTGCCTTAGACGACACTGCGAACACCTCGTGGTTTATGCAAGATGGTGCCCGGCCACATCGCACGGCCGACGTCTTTAATTTCCTGAATGAATATTTCGATGATCGTGTGATTGCTTTGGGCTATCCGAAACATACAGGAGGCGGCGTGGATTGGCCTCCCTATTCGCCAGACATGAACCCCTGTGACTTCCTTCTGTGGAGACACTTGAAAGACCAGGTGTACCGCCAGAATCCAGAAACAATTGAACAGCTGAAGCAGTACATCTCATCTGCATGTGAAGCCATTCCGCCAGACACGTTGTCAAAGGTTTCGGGTAATTTCATTCAGAGACTACGCCATATTATTGCTACGCGTGGTGGATATGTGGAAAATATCGTACTATAGAGTTTCCCAGACCGCAGCGCCATCTGTTGTTGAAAATTGTAACTACTGTAATTTCGAAAGTTTGTCTGCCCGAAAATGTACTGTTCTCCCAAGCATATTGCAACAAACGGTGTATTTCTATCGCTGCTCGTTTTGTTTTTATTGCCGTTTCAAATATACCGGTCATTTTTGAAACACCCTGTACATGCTAACTCCACGTGGCAAAGGCCTCAAGACGACATTGTTGACGACTCTGCTGACGTCATTGTGGTTATGGGGTGCCTCCTGGTCTTCACTTACAGGGCTGGAGCTTATGGCTTGCGCTTCGACCACTACTGGCTGCCCGTTAGTCGATCCATCGGCTACTGTATTTTGTAGACAGTTAATTTTTAACATTGTGAAGCGATTATAAAAACACCCGCGAGCATGAGACCGACGTTTATCCTCCGAGTCGGCAAGCCCATATCTCTTGGGCGGTCAATCTTCGACCTCCTCACCTTTACTTGACCTCGAAACACCACCCACCATAGCGTCATACACCTAGGGCTGTACAAATCTGTCCTGCTGAACTACTGTATGTCAAGTACTCGTGCATGGTTTTGTCTTAACAAAAGTTGCAAAATTCAAATGGCTCTAAGCACTATGGGACTTAACATCTGAGGTCATCAGTCCTCTAGACTTAGAACTACCTAAACCTAACCGATCTAAGGACATCACACACATCCATGCCCGAGGCAGGATTCGAACCTGCGACCGTAGCAAAAGCACTATTCCCGACTGAAGTGCCTAGAACCTCTCGGCCACAACGGCCGGCCGCAAAAGTTGCAGGATTTCGCTCTGTGATTGAGAGCTACAGTAGACGACAGGTTAAAGCTCTATTTCTTCTGAAGAAAGGTTCGTGGCATAGCACATAGTTCCAGGAGAGCGTCTTCTCGTGTTCTGACGTGATCATATACTTTAATTGTACTGTTTAACAAAAAGAGAAACGCCCAGAAGATGTTGTCTGATGTAAATAAAGTTTCATACTTGTACACACCAACATCAGGTATGTAAATGACTAGAGTTGCATTGTCTGTGGCTATAAGATGGTGTTAGTGATGTTAAGATTTAATGTTATTACCAGGCTTGGTAAGGTACAGTGTGGCACTTATTGAACTGTATGAAAAAAACGTAAATTAGTTACAAACAACGGCGAGCGCACAGTTTATTCAACATGTAAATGTCACTACAGATATTCGGATTTACGTTATGACATGTTCGATGTGCCTGCCATCGTTGGCGATGATGTAGCGCAGACGAATGGCGACATTCTGCATGACCCGCAGAAACGTCGGAACATCGATGCTGTCGATGACTTCCTGAATGGCTGTTTACAGCTCAGCAGTGTGTTTGAGGTTATTGCTGTACCCCTTGTCATGTCCTAAGATCCGGAGAATATGGCGGACAATCGAGGTCCATGCCAGTGGCCTCTGGGTACCCCAGAGCCAGAATGCAGTCCCCAAAGTGCTCCTCCAGGACATCAAACACACTCCTGCTTCGCTGAGATCGAGCTCCATCTTGCATGAACCGCATCTTGTCGAAATCGGGGTCACTTTGGATAACGGGGACGCAATCATGTTCCAAAACCATCTCGTACCGTTCGGTAGTTACCGCGCCGTCAAGGGATATCGAACCGATTACTCCGTGACTGGACACTGCACACCACACAGTCACCCGCCAAGGGTGAAGAGACTTCTCGATCGTGAAATGCGGATTCTCAGTCCCTCAAATGCGCCAGTTTTGGTTATTGATGAATCCATCCAAATGAAAATGGGTTTCGTCCCTAAACCAAAACATATTCACATCAAAGTCCTGTTTGTCAGTTCCGTCGACAGTAGTGGTGGCGAAACACAACCGCTGTTCCATGGCCCTGGGTCGTAATGGCTGATGAGTCTTAATTTTGTGTGGGAAGAGACGCGGGACCTCAACAACAATTTATCGCAGTGTCTCCCAACTGATCCACATGTGCTGTGCAGATCGTCTGATCGATTTCCTGGGGCTGGTTTGAAACACAGCGCGTGTCTCCTCGATGTTTTCAGGCGTTTTCATCGTTTTTGAAGGACCGACATTGAGAAAACTGTCAATCACGAACACTCCCCGTTCTCTCAAACTTGCGAATCATATTCGTCACTGTTAACACACTCGGACCGGTTGTCTTCTGCTTAAATTTGGTCGCAAACTTCTGTTGAGTCGCAGTTGGGCTGTTACTGGTCGGGTAGTACGCCTTCACGAGCGCTATACGCTGAGGCATGCTGTACCATGACATTATCACGTGCAAATGGTCAACAACAAAAAAAGACGCGTGCGCATGCGCGTACTAATTCCCATCATGCCGTGCTGCCAGCCGTGCAGTTTGAACTTCCTAATGTAAACAGTTCACAAGTTACGACGATTTAATTTCATATAGATCACTAATTGCCACCCTGTAAGATCGAAAGAAGGGCGGCGCGTTTCGTCACGGTCTCACTTACTCAGCGTCGGAGCATTAGGGAAGTGCTCAACAAACTCCGGAGGCTGACGCTACAAAAGAGCCGCTCACATGCCGGAAACGTTTACTGTTAAAGTTAAGAGAGTCTTCGTTCAGCGAAGAGTCGGGCAACATATTGCTCCCTCCCAGTTACATCTTACGAAATGACCCAGTGACAAAATCAGAGGAAATAGAGCTCGTATGAAGCCATTTAAGAATGGATCAGGGAAGGGTAGAAATAATAATGGTACGAGGAGAGCCCTTCGCTACGTACCGTAAAGTGGCATGCGAAGTATAAATGCTTATTTAGATACCGATGCTATGGTGACCATGGCTAAGGAAACGTTTGCTCTCCGCTGCTTCCACTAATAATAAATGGTCTCGTTGTATAGCGAGCTTCCACTTGGATATTCGAGAAAGCAGATAATCACTGCAGGCCGAGGAGAGATTTAAGTACCTCGTAAGGAAAGCGAAACCCGATGTTTACAAATGAGCGAACAGGTGTGCTGCCGATGTAGTGACAAGTGACGCGGTGAGTGTGAGAATTGGCGTCGCGTCCGGCTTCCCACGCGTTGCTAGGCAGCTGCGCGGCGTGTTTCATGTGCCCCGCGGACGCACACCGCACCCCCTGATTTGTGGAGCAATTAACTCGGAACGGGCCTCCATTAGCAATGTCCTGCGCCGGAATACGTGATGCCGCGCCGATGAAAGTTTTGACAAACGCCGGGGACCGCGGACCGCGTTTTGGAATCACTGGTGCGGAAATGTCGTGACTGCTCGCCTTTTAATCACGACCCGGCTATTAAATAAACTCCGTATACTGTAGCGCGGGCTATTACTCCGATAGCGTGGTGGTCAATTCTTTTTTTCTTAAGCTGCTAACGCAACGCTCGAGACCCAACACACTTAACAATATTTCATAAGTATTGCTCCGTCTCTCGTCTTACATAAGCTGTGGATTTAACATTTCAATCCCCGTTGACGTTTGGTATTTCTTTGCTGTCTTATTCCTCAAACTATACACCAAGACCACAGCACGCTAAACTGAATTTCAACTATACAGGCTGGCCAGAAACAGTCTCTAAAGTCTGGAAGGGTGTTGCAGGATAGGCTATGCTCAGAAATAATTGTTAAGCAATAAATTCCGAGTTAATTAACCTTAAAGTTAGCCAATCAGGCCATTGCGTGGACAAATTCAAACCAGAGATGCTTGTCGTCAAACGTGTATTTCTTATGGTTTCCTAAAACCGAAAAAGAGAGCAATGCAAAAATTGGACGCAGGACGTTAGTAAAGACCGAACCCAGATCATAGAATGAACAGTTCGTGCGCTATCATCTACGCTATGAGAACAACTGGCACTAATTTTATCTGGCAGGCCTCTTGAATTTGTCTGCGCAACTGCCTGACTGGGTTAATATTAATGATAATTAACTCGAAAATGAAGCAACGTATCGAATTTTTTTATGAACGGAAATTTGTCAGCACAGCCTACCCTGTAACACCCATAAAGGTTCCCCGATTGTTTCTGAGCGCCCATTATGCAAGTGAATCCGGGATGGTGATACAAGCTTTCAGGAATGATGGAGAAGGTATGATGTATCAGTCTGAGTTAAGAGACCCTGGACTGGAAACGACCGGGTCGAAAGTTATAAATGAAAAAAGTTATGATACCTCTGATAGTGAAATGATTGTATCGGTACCATTGTTGCTAAGACTGTAGGGTAGGCAACTTTCTGAGGTGTTGTATGGACCAAAAAAAGAAGAAGAATGTGTATTAACTATGGCTCTAAAATGCATACCTTAAGAGCTATGAGCACTTGTGTATCTTCGCTAGTGTGAAACACATCTCTCCTACTAAACAAGTGTTCACAGCTCTTAAGGTATGCATTTTAGAGGCCATGTTTACTAAACATGATTTTCTCGTTTTGATCCATACTACTACTCCTGAAAGTTGTCTATCCAAAAATCCTAGCAACAACAGTGCGGGCAAATGTATGCCACTGTCAGAGGTATCAAAACGATTTTCGCTCATAATTTCGATCCAGCGTTACCTCAGTTTGATTGATTTACCCTTCTGCATCATTCTTGAAAGTTTGTAAGATCATCACTGAATCATTGTGTATTTCGGCCTACATGCCTGCGTTCATCATTAGCGAACAGCCACATCTAGCACCTTAATCCTCCCAATGTAAGTTCACCAGACGAAGAGTTAGTCACCCTATAGAAGAACACGTTAGTCGCGTTGAAGCACTGTAAACGGTCCAGAACTGGTCCTAGGGGGTCGTGTGACTATTCACTAGCGCATTACTACTTTAAGTCCTGACAGTGAACTGGATACTGATTAACTCCATAGGTGTTAACATGGACACGTAAACAGAATCCCTGTATGTGGTTGGTAAAACTAGAGCGTCGCTTGCTGGAACACCCAGTGGGCAAGGAAGGCAAAATATGTAGAACGTATAGGACTGTATGAAGCTACAAAAGCACGTTTCCAAAACTATGTCATCGTGTAACGACTCACAGGTTACTCGTCAGCATTCAGCTTCTTCTTTCTTCTAGTTGACAAAACAAACGACTTATCTGGAACCAGCGTACCATACAGGACCTTAGCTAGTAGTCCTGATGTCTCCAATATCCTCCAGGTCTTCCAACCAAGAATATTTGCATCAGGGAAAGCTTCAAGGCCACCATAATCTGCATGATTCCCCCATACAACAGCCAAAGTCAACCATGTATACTGCCTCCAAACACAGCTGAAACACCACAAGTGAACTGCGTTATCAGTCCACGAAAGACATTGGGACCACCAATAAGCTGCTGCTTATTGAATTGTCCAGCAAGGTTAATGTCTATTGCTTTCAAGGACTTGTACACACGAACAATGTGACGCAAACGGTGACGGTAATAACGTCGCCTAGGCGTTGCGCAGGTACGTTAACATACCTCTGCAATGCCTAGGTACGTTAACGTACCTCCGCAACGCCTAGGTGACATTTGCGGCACATTGTTCCTTTGTATAAGTCTTTGAAAGCAATAGACATTTACCATGCTGGCCAATTCAATAAGCAGGAGCTTATTGGTGGTCCAAATGTCTTTCGTGGACTGCGAATGCAATTCATTTGTGACGTTTCAGCTGTGTTTAGAGGCAGTACATCGCTGTCCTTGGCTGCTGTATGGGGCAATCATACAGGTTATGGTGGCCTTGAAGCTTTCCCTGAAGCAAACGTTCTTGGTTGGAAGACCTAGAGGATATCGGAAACTTCAGGATTACTAGCTAAGGTCCCACATGGCACGCTGGTTCCAGATAAGCCGTTTGTTTTGTCAACTAGAAGATAGAAGAAGCTGAATGCTAACGAGCACTCTTTTATTTGGGCCAAAGTAGGCAATAACAAGCCCGTTTTAATGGTGACGGTTCTTACCTGGCCGATGCCATGATCCTCAGGGACTATCACTTTGGAGAAAAAGTCTGAAGGTTAGTTTTGAAAAAAATCGTTTTGGGCATTATTTCCCGTCATCATAAAACACTGAAGCAACTAAGTTGTCGACTTGCTGCGGTCCTTTTGAGGGCAGTTAACTGCTGGATACTAGTGTATTTCTTCCCCTATATAGTGTCTATTCGGGTTATCTGATGACTATCGATGTGATGTACCTGGAATGTCATTGGACAACATGATGGGAGGTTGCTATGGGGGAGGGGGGGGGGATGGATGTACGGTAGGCTCTTAGTAGGTGATTGGTAGGAAATAGCGTATGGACATACTATTTTCTGTTCCACTCTTTTAAGTGGTTGATAGGCAAATTCTCGTTGGTGATTGGTTGGCAATAGCAAATCAACAGCTTGTATCCATGGGTTAGTGTTTTCCTGCAGCAAAGGGCTAAGACCACGCGGCCCTTCTCTGGTGGCCGCTATTTATGCTGTTAAATGCGGGTCGATTAGTGCTGTTGGCTGGCGAATACATGCAGTTCTCCGGGTTGGAATCGCTGGGCCCAGGCCGTTGTTAACTTATAGCCATCCTCCCCGTTCAACCTGTTGGAGCGTTTGAATATTTCAATAGACTCTCTTATTTTTCGCTGCAGCTTCTATGGCTGCCGAGCATGCACGCTAGGTTATAGAAAACTGATAGAACGGCCGCATTCCTTGTAGTGTCCAGACACCGCTGATTTCTTGTTTCTGTCCCTGTCGTACGTAATGTTCATGCTCCGACAACCGGGTGCTAATACTTCTCCAGGTTTCACCAACAGAGACTCAGATGCATTCGCACCTAAGTTCGCAGACGCATAGTGTGTGGAGAGCACTGACGGGGTACTTAGTAGGCCTCAACAGCTCCCCAGTCTTGCGGCCACTCTGCAGTATGGCTTCGATTCCCCCGCAAAGCGGAATCTTGTCTACACAGTCGCAGTCCGCCGCTCACATAAGGTTTTCGAGCTGCAGGAAGAGTTTCTTTTGTACCTTTTGTAGTGTAACGACGTAAGTTTCTTATAAATGATTTTCTTTCGACATATGACCATGTGCAGACTTCGTCACGTACGTCAGTTACAACCTACTCCAAAATTATTTATATTCTTTTTAAATTGTCTCGGAATGGTTCTTGAACGAAACTGTAAAACATCATTTGAGTCGTATGCACAGAATTTGTCACTCGGGCCAGTTCGTTTGCGTGAACTTTTTTCAATTTTAGATGTCGTTTGTTTCTCCTCAGAAATTATGTTGATACACGTTATCTGATTTAATCGAAATTAGAACCACACATTGAATAAACTTTTGAGATTCAAAGTTGCGATGAACGCTGTCAAAATTCAATAATCTTGTCAAATATATTATTAATCCTTTCACATAATTGTTCATAAATAAATCCTCAGAACACGTATTTCAACTTTAGTAGCATCCACTAGTTTATTATCTTCCTACATACAGACGTGAACCTGAGCCTTGACAAGATAGGACTAACATTTTCAATAAGATTAAACTTCCTATGATATCATTGTTGTACAAAACATTACAAAAAATTCATTTTCAATTTTTAGAAGCACGACGCAACAACTCGGTTCCAGGATCTTCTGTTGCTCTTTGGCTGTCGACCCGCGACGTATAGTGGCCAGCAATTTTCTCTCTGGTCGCGGCAGCGAAGATGCTGTCTCCGTTCGTTGCGCCGCCCTCTCCGTACATGAAACATAAAAAAAATTCAAAACTTTAGGCAATTCACAACCATTACAAAATATTACAAAAATACATAAACAAAAACTAAATTAAACTTCTATTCACCTGCAAACTGGGCTGACACTGGTGGATGGGTGACGCTTCAATTTCGTCCCACTACACTTTGTCAGTTTTATCGTCACCGTACCTCATAGCTCGTTGTGTCTCTATAGTTGTATCCGTCCGCAAGGAATGTTGTCTTGAGCTCCTTCAGTTAATGTTGTATGTGATTAGCGCCACTAGTCCAGTGAGCTCGGGCTGTCAGCGTACGCAGCACAGCGTTCTATTGTGCTGGGTGGTGGTTTGCTTCGGTTTCCTGTAGACTTTGTCCCAGTTTGTCACTAGATGTTCTACAAACCTCCGCTCGTCGTTTTCCATTTCTAGCGTCAAATGTATGTGCTTGTGTAAGCTGTTGAGGTGAGAGGAGCGGTGAACTGACAGACTGTATGGCACGGGTTCCCCACTTTCACCTACGGCAGCTGACAGTTTCATGGAAGCTTTCGCACAGACGCTTTAAATTCCGCGCCACTGCACCCAAGCTCTGGCTGAGGTACGTGGATGACACTTTCGTCATATGGCCGCAGAAGTTCTCAGATTTTATGAGTACCTCAACAACAGAGAGACACAACGGGCTGTGAGGTATGGTGAATACAAAACTGACGAAGCTACAAAAGAAACTCTTCCTGCAGTTCGCCTACCTTATCTGAGAGTCGGACAGCAACCGTACAAGCAAGGTTCTGCGTCGCAGAGGGCTCAAACCCACATGCCTGAGTGACCGCAATGTCCGGGATCTGTTGAGGCCTAGGAAGTATCCTGTGAACGCTCTCCACACAGCAGGCATCTACGAACTTCGGTGTGAATGCGTCTAAGTCTCTGTTGGTGAAACTGGGAGAAGCATTAAAACTCTCGTGTGTCGGAGCATGAACGACTGGGACAGAAACAAGAAGTCAGATGTGTCTGTGCCAGGAATTCGGCCCTTCTGTCAGCTCTCTAGAACTTCGGATGCTGCAGCGAAAAATAAGAGAGGCTACTGAAATAATGAAACGCCCGTATAGCGTGTACAGGGAGGATGGCTATAAGCTATCAAATACCTGACTGCAAGTGTTTCCAGCCCACCGCAGCGCGTGTGTTCGTCAGCCTACATAAACCGCGACCACCAGAGAATGCTCTGCTGTAGGAAAGCACTGACCCATGGATACAAGCTGCTGACTTGCTGTTGCCTACCAATCACCAACGAGTTTCCCTACCAATCACTTATTAGAGTAGCACAAGCAGTAGCATGCCGATACACTATTTACTACCATTCACCTGCTAGAGTAGCCCTTCCAAGCAACCACCAGGGTAGCACAGGCAGTAGCCTAACATACAGCCATCCTCCTCCATAGCAATCTCTCTTCATATTGTCCAGTGGCATTCCAGATACTGACATGTCGTTAGCCACCAGATAACAGAAATCGACAATATATAGGGGAAGATATTAGCTGAATATCTAGCAGGTAATCGCCCTGGGAAGGAACACATCAAGGCGGTCGAAAAGGCAGGAGCTTAGTTGCTTTAGTGTTTTAGAATGATTCTCCCCAACAACAGCTATTTGTTTGAATTCTTTTTGTTTCACTTTATTAGCGTTTCGTGTACATGTCACGCAGCCATTATTGTTCAAAATAAAAACAAATTAATGGAAGTACATACAGAGTACACAGTACGTGATATGTTGTGAAGAAGCTGTGGATGAGAGCTGATGGAGGATGGTCTGTAACAGTTCGTATTAGTAGCCCAAGCCAACATTTGGTTGGTGCTGGAAGCTCTACATCGACCCAGAGCTCTCGTCTGCGAAGCATTGCGTGATAAACATTACCGACCTGTGGCAATGCTTCCTTCGTGAAGAGCTGATGCGGTGGGCCGAGTGCGAGGCGGACGGGCAGCCTGCCTGGGGCCTAGTCATAGCGGCTGACGAGAGGGTAGGCGTCCGGAGGGCGAACCAAGGTCTGGTCGTTTGGCTGGCCGTGACTTCGAGGCTACGAGGCCTCAGCTCGACCCCAAGCTAGTGAATGCTGCGGCTGGATCGCTTGTAGGCTGTTCTCTCAGACTAGCGGTGCACCGGTGGTGACATGACGAAAGCCAACACTTTGCCCCCAGTTTAATCCTCGTACCACTGAAAAGATTGGTGAAATAGATATTAGAGTCAGTGGCGCTGAGAAACAGCTGGAATCGTTAAAACTGAATGAAGTTCCAGAACCCGATGGACTCCCCACCACATTCTATACAATATTTGCGGCTGAGCTAGCTGTGACAGACGGTCACTGAAAAGGATTGTGACGAAAAATAAGGGGACAAAAACTGCAAAAGTCACTGCAGAACTGACTGTTGCTCTCGCGAACCCTTTCAGCAGGAAACCAACACAAAGGTAGCTCCACAAGCTGGGAATTCTTGGACAAGGTGGACTTCCAAAATCGCTCTTCAGGAATGAAAATGTCCGTAAGAGCAAAACGTGGGGACAAAGCTATGAAATCTGGACTACGTATCAATGGAAGAAAGTCATTTGGTCCGTTGAGTCTTGTTTCACATTGTTTAAAACTTCAGGCCGAGTTTACGTCCAAAGAGTGAAACACGGCGGGAGTTCGTTGATGTTTTGGGTAGCCACATCGTGGTATTCCGTGGTTCCCATGGAAACTGTGCAAGATCTCATTACTGCCAAGGATTATGTGGCGTATTGTCCTTTCAGGACCATCCCATGCCATGTATTTGTTTCTCAGTGTTCATAGTGTGTTCGAAGACGACAAAAACCTGTACACACAGGTGGAATAAGATGGACTGGTTTTGTGGCATGAGAACGTATTATCGCATCACCCTGGGTAATACAGTCACCAGATCACAATATTATTGAGCTTTTGTGATTTACTTTGGAGAGAAGAACGTGATAGCTGTCCTCCATAATCAGTACCTGTACTTCCCACTGTTTGTAGGAAGAATGGTTTAAGATTCCCATGAAAGTTGTACAGGACCTATTTGAATCCATTCCGAGAGACTGGAAGCTGTTTCGAATGCCAACGGTTTTTCTACACCGTATTAGGCATGGTACTGTGTTGTTCTCTGTTGTTTCCATATTCTATTCTGATATCAGGTTAAGTTACAAACAGATAGCGATTACTAGGTTCATATGTAGTGGATTCTACAGTTGATTTCATCTCCTTACTTTCCTCTTACATTTAGTATTCTGCATATATCTACGAAATGATATGCGGATTAAATATTACAGTGAGGTTTATTATACATCAGAACATAAATGCACATGATTATCGACACAAACAGTAGGTTAAAGAATAGGGTATACTGAAATATTACGAGAATAAGAGTTGTCTCGAGAACAAGGGGCTCTTACTCTCTGTGAGGCAATAGATTGACGATAATGACTGGAGGTCCTAATGAATCAAATATTAATCTCCCGACTATATAGCAGTATCGCAATTAGTAGTGAGAGCTCAAATGGGATCACATGGAGAAACAGACAAGATGGACTTGTAGCAAAGCGAGCGCGCGTGCTGCTGAGGGATTCAGTATAAAATTGATAAGGTCCTACAATGCCGGAACCGCAAAATACTGTACCAGTACTGAAATCTGCAGCACGTCGTCGGTAGCCAGCGACCTGCTGATGTAGGCACCGACTTCTGCCGTGCAGCAACTCTGTGTCAACCCCTGGCCGCCAAGGCTGTCCAAGGATTCTAAGTTGTTGCGAAAACGAGCGACCAACTCGCAAGACTGTCCAACTCCGAGGAAGATCAGATCCCCTATTCCCTGCCCGCGCAACGCAAGAGCAAAGCCAACATTGCTCTACTCTCCTCGAAAACCGCGAATCAGTATTTAGTTCTGATTCCAAAATTCCCCCACACTGTCTCAGAACACCATTCTCGCCAATAGCGACCGTTTCCTCCAATTTCGAGCAGGGCTTTATGATGCCAACTAGCCCCACTTTAAGTTGACCAATCATGCCTCTGCTATTCAGCTGAGGGCTACGAAAACAACCTGCCTAGACCACCGGCCATCTGGCGCCAGACAGTCGCACCCAGCAGGGCACAGTCCACAAGTATCCTCAGAATCAAGACGACAATGCAGTCAGTCGGTGCCAGGAATCTTCGTTCCTGACGTGTCGGAACGGTAAACACACAGACTGTGGCGACACTCAGACGTCTCGCAGGTCGTTTCGCCCTGCATACAATAGGCGAAACTAGACCGACGTCAGTCGTTCCGCCAGACGCTTAAGCCTATTGTACGACCCTCTCAGAATTCAGGGAAGTGCAGCCCCCAACCGGAAATGCCGTGTGCCGCGTCCTCCGATGCTTGCCTCACACAAGCCACCCAGGGAAGTAAACCAACATGTATAGGAATCAAGTGAAAAGTATTTTTTTGAGCTCTCAGTACAAATACTCTCATTACAATAACATTATTCGGTCTGTTACTACGGTTCGACATAGAACATTAATAAAATTGATGAAAATGAGAGGAGACATGCAAAAGAGGACATGGAACCTCTCAAGAGTACTGTCTGGTTTGTAGAGAAAAGTTGCTCGCACTCAGACATAGGAAGTTTTTGGTGAACAGTAGCTTGCCCTGATTCGAGGTACCAGTATTTCATCTTGCACTGGCTGGTCTGGTCCAACGGACTTTGCCCATCAGCTTTGATGGCTGGTGGATGCATAATGGGGTAGCAGCCTATCTGCGTACGCTGGTTACAGACGAAGTGAGGGCGCGACTTGCAGCTGCGTCGCGTCATCTGAACTCATCATTGAACCAGCTGGGGTGACAGCAGCTTGTAACGCGAGGTTTTGAGTCAGTAGGGTTGGGGTGTGGGGAGTAGGGCGGTTAGATTTCAGGTTAGGCAACGTGGGGATCAGATTGACAGTAATATACACGTGTTTGTGTTCTTGTATTGTTAATCACTCATCATAATAGTTAAAGGCAGGGGAATACGTGTCGTTGAGTCACGAGAGATAAAACTGTGTTTGTATCCTAAACGATAACCACCACGGTTTATCCTCCACTTATCCTCCACAATTTTCAGATAAATGTTAGGTGTACTGCGTGCAGCCAACTGCAGGTGGTGGCTCATGTCGGTACCAATGACGTGTGTCGCTTTGGATCGGAGCAGATTCTGCCTGGTTTCGGGCGGCTAGCGGAAATGGTAAAGACTGCCAGTCTTGCTTCCGAGATTAAGGCGGAGCTCACCATCTGCAGCATCGTCGATAGAACCGACCGTGGTCCTTTGGTGCAGAGCGGAGTGGAGGGTCTGAATTAGAGGCTCAGGCGGTTCTGTGACCGTGTAGGCTGCAGATTCCTTGACTTGTGCCATCAGGTGGTGGGTTTCCGGGTTCCGCATAATAGGAGGCTACTACACGGGTAGCGGAGATTGTGTGGAAGGAACTGGACGGTTTTTTAGGTTAGAGGGTCTCAGGAAACCCCAGAAGGGGCGTCCGTCAGAAAGTGGGCAGGTAAAACACAGTAAGGTAGTTGTAGAAACGATTGGTATTTTAGTTGTTAATTTGGCGTAGCTGTGTTGGGAAAGAACCAGAGCTCCAAGCCCTAATAGAAAGCACTGAAGCTCAAATAGTTGTAGGTACAGAGAGCTGGCTAAAGCCGGAAATAAGTACAGCCGAAAAATTTTCAAACGATTTAACAGATAGATATAATACAGTTGGTGGTGGAGTATTTATTGCTGTCAAAGGTAGTTTGCCTTGTAGCGAAATTGAAGTAGATAGTTCATCTGAAATAGTATGGGTAGAGGTTACACCTGACAATCGGACTAAACTATTAATTGGATCGTTTTACCAACCCCCCCCCCCCCCCCCCCGCTCAGAAGACATAGTTGTTGAACAGTTAAAAGAAAACTTGAGTCTCATTTCAAATAAGTACCCCCTCATACACTTATAGTCGGTGGTGACTTCAATCTGTCCTCGATATGCTGGAAAAATTATACGTTTAAAGCCGGCGGCAGGCATGAAACATCATACGAAATTGTACTGAGTGCTGTCTCAGAAAATTATTTTGAACAATTATTTCATGAGCCCACTCGAAGCGTAAATGGTTGCGAAAACATACTTGGCCCTTAAGCAACAAACAACCCTGGACAAATCGTGAGTGTTGTGACGAATACAGGGATTAGCGACCACATGGCAGTTGCTGCTAGGCTGAAAACCGGGAAAGGGTACAGTACCGCCCGACATTGAAAATAGGTACAACATACTTCATTATTTTTGTCAGAACAACACATTTTTTTTGTAAAATAACTCAATTTCAATTAATACAGCGAAGCCGGATACCAGTGTGGGAAAGAATAACAATTTATTTATTTAATTGATCACATGTGCACTCCCACACAATAAATCCCTACATCCAGTTTGGTGAGATCTGTGAAATGAATGAATGTATGGTCGTCTGCTAACCGCAGATAGTGAATGTGAATATATGATCATCTTTGAGACGATCCTTTGGCCACCTTTGGTGGGACCAAAGAGATGAAATTTGCCTGAGCTTTGAGCGCCTGAAATGTGGCTGACCAATTCGATAGCAAGGTGCTCCCGCACTTCGGCAGAGGTGTGAGAGGACCTGAAGAACGGCCATGTTTCAGCACTCTGCCGCTGGATCTTGTGCTGTTAAGACCTGTCTTAGGTGTGCTCTGTAAAGACAAAAGAGTGGAGACATGGTATGCATGTGGAATATTTAAGAGTAGTTTGAAATAATAATTTCTCTATTTCAGGAACTTTTGTGGGGAGAATTAAATGTCAGGCAGGTAATATTAATGGGATTGTAGTAATCTTCGGAAGTGACCAACGGTCACAATGAAACCACGTGTAGCAATAAGTTGAAATACTTCCGTGTGCTTAAGTTAAGCTGAATTACTAGCGTGTCTACTATAAGTTGAAATATTTAAGGAATGGCGTGTGCAGGACTTGAAATTAGAGACGAGTACTTCCACGTGGTGAGTACTGTGTGAGTCTCAATCTGTGTATGAGACAAAGGATAAAGAGAAGTACTCGTCCATGGTATCAGTTGAGGACTCACGTGTGTGATGAATATGCACTTAATATTACTATGCATGTTATGTTTCCGTGTGATGCTTGAAAAAAATGGCTCTGAGCACTATCGGACTCAACTGCTGTGGTCATAAGTCCCCTAGAACTTAGAACTACTTAAACCTAACTAACCTAAGGACATCACACACATCCACGCCCGAGGAAGGATTGGAACCTGCGACCGTAGCGGTCGTGCGGTTCCAGACTGTAGCGCCTTTAACCGCTCGGCCACTCCGGCCGGCGTGACGCTTGATTCAAACTATAATACTCTGAGAGAGATGCAAGGTGAGTCAGCCGTCTATCCAGCAACGCCACTTGGCTTGCATTGCACAGTAAGACGTGCATATATCTCCAGGGTTCATAGTAGGAAAGAAGAATTACGAAGTGGGGCAGTGTCGTGTGAAACTGGGATAAATACTAATTGAAGTGGGAAAGCTGAAAGTGATAGTGTTGTGACTATTTATTGCGTTGTATTCCATGTTTTAGTGTGGTGTATGTCATGTAATTTGGGTATGTGTGGTTTGCATGGGAGAGTAGCTAGGTAGTTGCAGAGGTAGTGGGTTATGCGTGTTCCTTTTGTACCGCTCGGTCTGGAGGAAAGTTTCGTGATGATGGTTGTGAGAGTCGAAGTGTGAGATATAAAAAAAGAAAGATCCACCATCCTATCCAGAAAGTGCACTGTAGCGTTGAATAATTACGAGACCATAAGATAGAGAATCACCAATGTAAAGCCATGCCCACTGGGCGGAATTTCTCATGTGTCATTGTTGTAGTCTATAGAATTTGTTTGTTTAGGTTATAGAATTTATCGGAATAAATAAGATAGTGAAAATAAAAAGATTGGTGGCCTTTTCCTTCGAATTGTATGTTGTCATGACATGCAGAATTTATAATGTGTGCGCCACTCATATTCAGTGCGATGGCCGTAAAATAAAAAAAGAAAATGTGGTATTGCCAGTGCGTAGTGAACAGTCAGAGTTCTGTAAATTGCTGATAGTCAGATGAGCGTTTCCGTTGCGCATTATTCATACAGGAGGATAATTTGTAACTTTATTGTGAGTACTAGAGTTCATGTTACTCGACAGATAAGAATGAATCCACTCGCTTGGCAGACCACTCATCTTGCAGGCCTGACTGCTTGATGCCACAATATGAGCAAAGGATGTGGGTGCCTCTCAACCGTAACACCTACAACCATCAGAAAGAAACGCAAAGTATATCTATTTAAAAAAGCTGATAAAAATGCTCTTAACGCCTTTTTAAGAGACAGTCTTCACTAGTTTCCGATAAGATCATGTAAGTGCAGAAAAGTTGTGGAATGTTTTCAAAGAGATAGTATCAACATAAATTGAGAGATATATACCACATAAATTAATAAGTCATGGTACTGATCCCCCCATGGTACTCAAAACGTATCAGATCTTTGTTGCAGAAGCAACGATAAAAGCTTGCCAAATTTAAAAGAACGCAAAATCCCCAAGATTGGTAAAGTTTTACAGAAGTTCGAAATATGGCGCGTACTTAAATGCGAGATAGGCTGTGTTAGGCTGTGTGCGGGCACCAAATTTCACCTTCTCCCTTCTCTCATCATCTCCAGTACGAGGAGGACATTACACTTCACACAGTATCCATTACAGTCACCTACACTTAACTTACACAGATACACACACAGTACATACTCCGCGAAGGAAAGATGCCGGAGGGCGCGAAGGGTAGGGAAAACCTTAGCAGTTAGGCGGCTGATCCTGCCCTTTAGAAGATCCCAGCCGTTCATGCCATGCGACTTTACTCTCTACACCCTTTACACCTTCTAACCACATAAAAATGTATTCAAATGTATACGCACAGTAATTACACTACTGGGCATTAAAATTTCTACACCACGAAGATGACGTGCTACAGACGCGAAATTTGTCCGACAGGAAGATAATGCTATGAAATGCAAATGATTAGCTTTTCAGAGCATTCACACAATTTTGGCGCCGGTGTCGACACCTACAACGTGCTGCCATGAGGAAAGTTTCCAACCGATTTCTCGTACGCAAACAGCAGTTGACCGGCGTTGCCTGGTGAAACGTTGTTGTGATGCCTCGTGTAAGGAGGAGAAATGCGTACCATCACGTTTCCCACTTTGATAAAGGTCGGATTGTAGCCTATCGCGTTTGCGGTTTATCGTATCGCGACATTGCTGCTCGCGTTGGTCGAGATCCAATGACTGCTAGCAGAATATGGAATCGGTGGGTTGAGGAGGGTAATACGGAAGGCCGTGCTAGATCCCAACGGCCTCGTATCACTAGCAGTCGAGATGACAGGCATCTTACCCGCATAGCTGTAACGGATCGTGCAGCCACGTCTCGATCCCTGAGTCAACAGATGGGGACGTTTGCAAGACAACAACCATCTGCCCGAACAGCTCGACGACGTTTGCAGCAGCATGGACTATCAGCTCGGAGGCCATGGCTGCGGTTACCCTTGATGCTGCATCACAGACAGGAGCGCTTGCGATGGTGTACTCAACGACGAACCTGGGTGCACGAATGGCAAAACGTCATTTTTTCGGATGAATCCAGGTTCTGTTTACAGCATCATGATGGTCGCATCCGTGTTTGGCGACATCGCGGTGAACGCACATTGGAAGCGTGTATTCGTCTTCGCCATGCTGGCGTATCACCCGGCGTGATGGTATGGGGTGCCATTGGTTACATGTCTCGGTCACTACTTGTTCGCATTGACAGCACTTTGAACACTGGACGTTACATTTCAGTGTTACGACCCGTGGCTCTACCCTTCATTCGATCCCTGCGAAACCCTACATTTCAGTAGGATACTGGGCGACCGCATGTTGCAGGTCCTGTACGGGCCTTTCTGGATACAGAAAATGTTCGACTGCTGCCCTGGCCAGCACATTCTCCAGATCTCTCACTAACTGAAAACGTCTGGTCGATGGTGGCCGAGCAACTGGCTCGTCGCAATACGCCAGTTACTACTCATGATGAACTGTGGTATCGTGTTGAAGCTGTTTGGGCAGCTGTACCTGTACACGCCATCTAAGCTCTGTTTGACTCAATGCCCAGACGTATCAAGGCCGTTATTAGGGCCAGAGGTGGTTGTTCTGGGTATTGATTTCTCAGGATCTATCCACCCAAATTGCGTGAAAATGTAATCACATGTCAGTTCTAGTACTATATACTTGTCCAATGAATACCTCTTTATCATCTGCATTTCTTCTTGGTGTAGCAGTTTTAATGGCCAGTAGTGTATTTAGTAGTACGTTTCTTTCTTCGTTTTAGAAGTAAGTTTCGCAGTGTAAACTGAAAAATAAGTTTAGCTAGGTGCTCAACATTGCTGGAGGTACTGACTGGTGTCTGAGCTCGTTCAAGGGTATTGATCTCAGAAAGGTATCGCTGAGATTGGCCAGCAGCTGTACAGTTTGCCTGCACGCCAGCAGCAGCAGCAGCAGCAGCAGCAGATGCAGTAGCAGGACCCTCGCTCGTTTCCTGGGCGCCCAGCGCCGTGCCGCAATATATCTGACGTCTATTCCTGGGTCGCATTAGCGACCGTCACGTCTAGGCGGCGCGCGCGCTCCATCACGCGACAGATAGGCTGGCCACCCTTCCATTAGCAGCTGCCGCACCGCCGCATTCTGACGCCGAGTTATTCCCCGGGTACCTTCAAATACCCTCTGCATGATAGCAGCCTTCAACCGTTTTTTGTGATACGAGCGGATTTCAATAAGGAATGCAATACGTTTTTTCCTGAAAGTAGGTTGATTTTATTCAAGATTCCAGTACACGATATTAGTCCCCACTGTTTTCCGTGCAAAATTCTGTATTTCAACATAATCTCCTTTCAGTGTAACGGCCTTACGCCACCTGTCTAGGAGGACCTGTATGCCCACGAGGTGCCATTCTACTGGTTGACTCCCGATCACCCACGTATTTCTTTCCGCGGAGAGCATTGTTCATTGGACCGAACAGGTGGAAGTCGGAAGGTGTTATATCCAGGTTGTAGGGTGGATGAGGAAGAACAACCGAACTTCTCAGTCCAAGCCCTTCCGGGTGCGCAGACTAGGGTAGGCCTTGCGCTGTCATGGATAAAAAGTAGTTCGCTTGCATTTTTGTGGCGACAAACAAGCTCAAGTTGTTCCTTAAATTTCCTGAGGATAGCACAATTCACTTCAGTGTTTATCTTTGAACCATGAAGGAGGACATCAAACAGAATAACCCCTTCAGAGTTCCAGAACACCGTCGCCATGACTTCATCGGCTGAGGCTTTGTGCTTTTTCTTCGGAGGAGAGGTGATGTATATACCGTCCCCGGTGAAATACTAAGAAAAGACCTAAAAACAGTATCTATAAAGAAGCGACATTTAAAAATTGAGCCGGCCGCGATGGCCGAACGGTTCTAGGCGCTACAGTCTGGAACCGCGCCACTGCTACGGTCGCAGGGTCGAATCCTGCCTCGGGCATGGATGTGTGTGATGTCCTTAGATTAGTTAGGTTTAAGTAGCTCTAAGTTCTAGGGGACTGATGACCTCAGAAGTTAAGTCCCATAGTGCGCAGAGCCATTTGAACCATTTTTTAAAAATTGAACAATAAGTGGACACTAGCCACTCAGGTGTACATACATTTTTCTCGTGTATCCGTATTATAATAATTTCTCTGTGTAAGTTTCGAGGGCAAAATGATCTAAAGACGACAAGATACGCTCTTTTGTTAATGTTTTTAGTCGTCTTCTACTTCTTCTCGTCTCTTGGTTGCGTGTAGACGGACATTTTGCGAGTGTTGGCAAATGTAAGCATATTTGTACTAATTAAGCAGATAATATATTGATTTAATATTACTGTTCACTTTTAATTTGTAAGAGGTGATTCCGATTTCATGTCCGCCTTCTTTGTATTAACCTGGATTCGAGAAATTTACAGTGCAACAATCGCAGCGGCCGATGCAGCCAACGACGCCATTACGTGGCGATATTAACTTACAAAAATCAGCGGAAGCGAAAAACTCGCCCGCTATTAACATAATGTAAATTTTTCTCCACAGCCATCCAACGTTGCAGAAACTACGTAGCTTTAAGATTCTTATTTTCAGTACAACAGCCGACAGCGAGAGCCAGGACTCCGACTACAATACAATGGTTAACGGAGGTAAGAAAAAAATACTCTCGCGCATGTGTGGGACGCAGTTGTCACTAACAACTAAAGATTTCTTGCTTTAAAGTTAACTGACTAGCCGAGGAAATTAATATGAAAAGTTTATTCTATTGTTCAACTTATATGCTCATGTTTTAAGATTCAGCGAGTCTAGCGTTCATTAACGTAACAAATAATTTCCACTGAAGATTAATATACGAGGGCTATCCACAAAGTACTCGTACATTACGTTTTGGAATTAAAAATAAATAAAGTATTGGATTTTTTTTTAAATATATACAGATGAAAGCCACACTTAAATACTACTTTTCTACATAGTTGCCATTTAAATTAAGGCACTTATCGTAGCGATGGACGAGCTTGGAAATTCCTTCGTGGTAAAATTCGGCCGCCTGCGCCTTCAACCACGTGTTTACCTCTTCTTGAAGCTGTGCGTCGTCATCAAAACGCTGCATAGCCAACCACTTCTTCATTGCTGGGAATAAGTGGAAGTCGCTCGGTGCCAGGTCGGGACTGTACGGCGGATGAGGAAGCAACTCCCACTTAAAAGATTCGAGAAGTTCACGAGTGGCATTTGCCGTGTGGGCCCGGGCGTTGTCGTGAATCAGCAAGATCTTTGAGCCCAACTTTCCCCTGCGCTTGTTTTGTATTGCTCTTCTGAGGTTGTGCAGAGTTTGGCAATACGTTTGAGAGTTTATTGTAGTGCCTCTTTCCAGGAAATCCACAAAAATCGTATTTCTACCGGGTTACTGATTAACCACGTGGTTGAAGGCGCAGGCGGCCGAATTTTACGACGAAGGAATTTCCAAGCTCGTCCATCGCTACGATAAGTGCCTTAATTTAAATGGCAACTATGCAGAAAAGTAGTATGTAAGTGTGGCTTTCATCTGTATATAATAAAAAAAATTCCAATTCTTTATTTATTTTTAATTCCAAAACGTAATGTACTTTGTGGATAGCCGTCGTAGTTAAAAAAGAGAACTTCACAAAAGCATTTAATTGTAAATCAGAACTGAATTTTGATTAAGGCCAACCACGTAAGTCGGCAACAATCACCATTACCAATCAATTTCTGTAGTAAATAATAAATTAAATTACGACGGCCGACGGACGTGAGAGGCTTTATACTTTTTCTTCGGAGGAGAAATGATGTGGCGCCTCTCCATGTACTGCCGCTCGAAGTGATGAAGCCATGTTTCATCGCCTGTGACAATATTCCACAAAAAATTGTTACGGTGAGCCTCGTAACGCGGAAGCAATCAGCACAGATGGTCCTTCGCTGCTGCTTATGGTCTTCCTCCAGGTGGCGAGGAACCCAGCAGGTACCCACCTCTGAGCACCCCAACTGGTGGGTGAGTGTGCCAGCACCGCCGACAGAGTAGTCCAGTCGAGCAGCGAGGCGAAATTAAATGATAGTACGGCATTCATGGGTGTGAGTCCCACCTGGGGAAGCTTGGCTGCCGAGCTGCAACTCGTTTCAGTTGGCTCCACAGTGGGAAACTTGCGTGTCGATGATGATGATGATGATGAAATGAAGATGAGGACAGCACAACAACCAGCCTCCGAGCGGAGAAAATGTCCGACCCGACCGTGAATCGAACGTGAACCGGCTGTGTTGCAGTCACACGCGTTCCACGTTCTCCGTGCCCATAAGGAGGCTGGCGGCGAGTTGTTTGTGATTCGTCGATCACCTCGAATGAGAGTTTCCGCACGTTCCAACACTGCAGGAGTCACAGCCGTCTGTGACCGGTTGGAAAGGTCTCAGTGACCTTGTCTCGATGATGACCAACGCCTCGCCCAACGACTCACTGTACTTATGGTCATTGCCAGATCTCCGCAGGCATGAATATCTGCAAAGCTCCGGGTTTCAGCCAAAAGAAACTGAATGACAGCTCTCTATTTGGAACGCAACTCCTTTACAGACGCTATTCTGAAGGCTATGTACCGAGTGACCAAAAAGTCAGTATAAATTTGAAAACTGAATAAATCACTGAATAATGTAGATAAAGAGGTACAAATTGACACACATGCTTGGAATACCATGGGGTTTTATTAGAACCAAAAAAATACAAAAGTTCACAAAATGTCCGACAGATGGCGCTTCATCTGATCAGCACAGCAATAATTAGCGTAACAAAGTAAGACAAAGCAAAGATGATGTTCGTTACAGGAAATGCTCAATATGCCCACCATCATTCCTCAAAAATAGCTGTAGTCGAGGAATAATGTTGTGAACAGCACTGTAAAGCATGTCCGTTGGCGTCGGATGTTGTCTTTCAGCATCCTTAGAGATGTCTGTCTATCACGATACACTTGCGACTTCAGGTAACCCCAAAGCCAATAATCGCACGGACTGAGGTCTGGGGACCTGGGCGGCCAAGCATGACGGAAGTGGGGGCTGGGCACACGATCATCACAAAACGACACACGCAAGAGATATTTCACGCATCTAGCAATTTTTTCGGTTCTAATAAAACCCCATGTCATTCCAAGCATGTGTGTCAATTTTTACCTCTCTATCTACATTATTCCGTGGTTTATTTTCAAATTTATACTGACTTTTTGATCACCCGAGATATCGTTCCACCTATCGGACGTTCATAAAACTGTAGGGACTGATCCGGCCGCTGTGGCTGAGCGGTTCTAGGCGCTTCAGTCCGGAACCGTGCTGCTGCTACGGTCGCAGGTTCAAATCCTGCCTCGGGCATGGATAAGTGTGATGTCCTTAGGTTAGTTAGGTTTAAGTAGTTCTAAGACTAGGGGACTGATCACCTCAGATGTTAAGTCCCATAGTGCTTAGAGTTATTTGAACCATTTTGTAGGGACTGAAACGGGAATATTCCACAATGTTCCACAACAAATTGCGCATTGTTTTAATCGAAACTGGCCGAGAAAAAATGTGTTACGTCACTTATTGAACGCCCCTCATAGAAGGTGCTAGAAATAATCATCTTGATGTTGAAGCTTTTTTGTCTGTGTTTGCTTAAACAATAACTTGTGGTTTTGAGTGGGGTCCGCCTTCAGCAAAACACAATTTTTTTTTTTGTCCCAGACACGTTTCTCTGCAGTTGCAGCAGCATCAGTGGGATTCTTTATTGTTATAGCTGTTAAATATAAGGAATGTTCTTTACTGTTTAAATACATACTAGATGAATCACCAAGTCGCATCCAACAACTCCATAATGATATGAGCAAAGTCCACCCAAAAATAAAATTCACCTTAGAAAACAACAAAATCTTAAATTTCCTTGACCTCACAATATACAGACACAACAACCAACACCAATTCTCCATATTCAGAAAAGTAACCACCACCAACACAGCCATTCACAAACATTCATCCGACTGCACACAAACTAGCCAGTTTCCAATATGTGCTACACAGACTGAACAAAACTCCACTCAGTGAAAGCAACTATAACAACGAATTACAGAGAAATGGCTGTAGAGAATGGATATGACACAAACACTATTCATAAACTGAACCACAAAATTAAAACAAAATTAAAAAAGACACCCAACACACAAAAGCGTTCTCACTAACTTACAAACACACAGAACACACAAAAGAGCACAAATGAACAAGAAACACCCACAACAACAAACAAGTGGTTCACTCTCACCTACAACAACAAAGCAGCCCTCAGAGTAGGCAACATACTCAAAAAATAAGGGCCAAAAATAGCCTACAGAACAGACAACTCAAACCTACTCCCTCCCTCTCTCTCTCTCTCTCTCTCTCTCTCTCTCTCTCTGAGAAATTCAAAACAACACTCAATGACATCGTCAACTGCAACTATTCCACTGTCTGCCATCTTGTTTTCACACCTTCTACTGTTCCACTGTCCGCCATCTTGTTAACACAGCTGATAGGCTGTTTTATTTATTTAATCGTATGGCTAGGGCTCCCCGTCGGGCGACCGTTCGCCAGGTTCCGGTCTTTCAATATGACGCCACTTCGGCGACCTGCAGTCGATGAGCATGATACGATGATTATGAGGACAGCACACAACCCAGTCCCTGAGCGGAGAAAATTCCCGGATCCAGCCGGGAATAGAACCCGAGCCGAGAGGATTGACAATCCGTCACGCTGACCATTCAGCTACCGGGGGCGGACGACAGTGACAGTGACAATGACAATGACACACTGACAACTCAAAACACTCAAATTGACAATGAAGAAGATGAGCCGTAAGTGAAACATAATGTAAATATGTACCACACACACACACACACACACACGACAACCTTTCACATAAATTATTAATCTCAGGCATAGCCACAACAGTTTAGAAATCGTAATTTTTGCGTAAATGTTTTGCCCATATTAAGTTGTACATAGTTGCAGGTGACAAACTGTAAAGAAAAACAGATACTATAAAAACGTAATACAGCAGGAAAACTACACCATGTGGTAAGAAGGTATGAATACACAATTTTATGTGCTCCTCAGAAACCTGTAATTACGATTTAGAAACTAATACTTGTATGTATTTAAACAGTAAAGAACATTCCTTATGTTTAACAGCCATAACAATAAAAAAAAAACACTGATGATGCTGCAACTGCAGTCAAACATGTCTGGGAGAAAAAACTTGTGTTTTGTTAAAGGCGGACCCCACTAAAAAACACGTTATATGTGCTAGAAACTTCAGCGTGAGACGTCACGGGACACCTTTAGACTAGTCCATTACTTACACTGTACCCAAGAGATCGAGTTTAGTACCTATACGTAGATCTACATCTACATCCATACTTCACAAACCACCGTATGGAGCATGGCGGAGGGTACCTTGTGACACCACCGCCAGAGCAAGGGAGGAACAGCTGTCTGTATGCCTCCTTACAAACTCTAATTTCTCATATGTTCGTGATGCTTACAAGAAATGCACGTTGGCGGCAGTAGAATCCTTATGCAGTCAGCGTCAAACAACTGTACTTCAAATTTTCTCAGTAGCGTTCCATGAATGTGTTGTCACCATACGCATAAAAAATTTTTTTCGGCTTTGAAGCTTCACTGAGGGCCGTATGGCCGCAGACACAATCCGTGATTAGTCGACGCCGAACCCGATAATCAACAGCGTATGGCCCACGATAGTCCATGCCGGTGGCATCAGCTTTATATGAATGCGTGGTTTCTCTTCTTTCGGCCATGATCGAAAGAACAGGCACCACGCATTCATATAATGGATTCGCTTCGATGGGTAATGGACCCACCACATTCAGTGCGGATACACAATTATGTCCGGCCTCTTGCGGGAATCCCTAAGTAGCAAGCATGAAGGACATGGACAGAAACTGCGGACAGGTGGCGCTAGGTAGGAATATGCGTCGGCCGAGAGGTCTTCCGACATTGTACGCAGTTGCGATAAGCACTGTGATCGGGTGGTGCTGTATTTAACGGAGCTGCCTAATAAACAGAAGATCCTCCATTCGTATCTCGGTCCGGCACACATTTTCGCTCGTCGCAGCTAATGCTGCTCAAAGTTTTAGGTACTTCCAGTTCATCCACGTCTACATATACAGGGTGGTCCATTGATAGTGACCGGGCCAAATATCTCACGAAATAAGCATCAAACGAAAAAATTACAAGGAACGAAACTCACCTCGCTTGAAGAGGGAAACCATATGGTACTATTGTTGGCCTTCTAGATGTCGCTGCCATGGGTCAAAGGGATATCAACTGCGTTTTTTAAAAATAGGAATCCCCATTTTTTATTACATATTCGTGTAGTACGTAAAGAAATATGAATGTTTTAGTTGGACCACATTTTTCGCTTTGTGATTGATGGCGCTGTAATAATCACAAACATATAAGTACGTGGTATCACGTAACATTCCGCCAGTGCGAACGGTATTTGTTTCGTGATACATTACCCATGCTAAAATGGACCGTTTACCAATTGCGGAAAAGGTCGATATCGTGTTGACGTATGGCTATTGTGATCAAAATGCCCAACGGGCGTGTACTATGTATGCTGCTCAGTATTCTGGACGACATCATCCAAGTGTCCGGACCGTTCGCCGGAGAGTTACGTTATTTAAGGAAACAGGAAGGGTTCAGCCACATGTGAAACGTGAACCACGATGTGCAACAAATGATGATGCGCAAGTAGGTGGTTTAGCTGCTGTCGCGGCTAATCTGCACATCAGTAGCACACAATTTGAGCGACAATCGGGAATCTCAAAAACTTCAGAGTTGAGAGTGCTACATCAACATCGATTGCACCCGTACCATATTTTTATGCGCCAGGAATTGCATGGCGACGGCTTTGAAAGTCGTGTACAGTTCTACCACTGGGCACAAGAGAGATTACGGGACGATGACAGACTTTTTGCATGCGTTCTATTTAGTGACGAACAGTCATTCACCAACAGCAGTAATTTTAACCGGCATAATATGCACTACTGGGCAACGTAAGACCCACGATGGCTGTGACAAGTGGAACATCAGCTACCTTGGCGGGTTAATGAATGGTACGGCATTATGGGAGGAAAGATAATTGGCCCCTATATTATCGGTGGCAATCTAAATGGTGCAATGTATGCTGATTTCCTAAGTAACCTTCTACTGATGTTACAAGATGTTTCGCTGCATGACAGAATGGCGATGTACTTCCAACATGATGGATGTCCGGCACGTAGCTCGCGTGCGGTTGAAGCTGTATTGAATAGCATATTTCATGACAGGTGGATTGGTCGTCGAAGCACCATACCACGGCTCGCGCGTTCACCGCATCTGACGTCCCCGGATTTCTTTATGTGGGGAAAGTTGAAGGATATTTGCTATCGTACTCCACCGACAACGCCTGACAACATGCGTCAGCGCATTGTCAATGCATGTGTGAACATTACGGAAGGCTAACCACTCGCTGTTGAGAGGAATGTCGTTACACGTATTGCCAAATGCATTGAGGTTGACGGACATCATTTTGAGCATTTATTGCATTAATGTGGTATTTACTGGTCGTCACGCTGTAACAGCATGCGTTCTCAGAAATGATAAGTTCACAAAGGTACATGTATCGCATTGGAGCGACCAAAATAAAATGTTCAAACGTACCTACGTTCTGCATTTTAATTTAAAATACATACTTGTTACCAACTGTTCGTCTAAAATTATGAGCCATATGTTTCTGACTATTACAGCGCCATCTATCAGAAAGCGAGTAAAGTGGTCCAACTAAAACACTCATATTTCTTTACGTGCTACACGAATATGTAATAAAAATATGAGGGTTTCTATTTAAAAAAACGCAGTTGATAGCCATTTAACCTATGGCAGCGCCACCTAGCGGGCCAACCATAGCGCCATCTGGTTTCCCCCCTTCATGCTAGACAAGTTTTGTTCTTTGTAGTTTTTTCGTTTGACGCTTATTTCGTGAGATATTTGGCCAGGTCGCAATCAATGGACCACCAAGTATACTTTTCCAACTACTGTGAAAAGGAAGGAAGATTAGAGTTTGCGTCCCGGCGACAACGAATGATGAGAGACGGAGCGCCAGCTAGTTTTGGTTAAGGATTGGGGGAGGGGCGATCTTTCAAAAGAGCTATCCCGGTATTTCCCTTAAAAGATTTAGGGAAATCACTCCAGCGACTATACAGTGCACAGCTGAGTGTACTTCCTACTAATATTTGAGGGATTTTGTTCCATTCCATTAGTGTGTTGTCCGGTGGAACATTGAGCGTCTATAGGCTACACTTCTGTACGCACCCTGCTCTCTGTCATAAAGTATTACCTACGCGAAATATACGTCGATGGCAGTTGCCTGGTAGCACAGCCTTCCTTCAATACTCGTCCCTTAAATTTGTTGACCAGATTTTCGTGATATCTACCTCAGTTTTCTTCTAAGGGTTCTTTATTAATTTCCCGGAAGATCATTGCTCTACTTTCGTAGGAACTATACCTGCCCGGTAATCAAAAACTAGACGCACTGGGTCTTGTATGTGAACCGAGCGAGGTAGCGCAATTGTTAGCACACTGGAGTCGCATTCGGGAGGACGACGGTTCAATCCCGCGTCCGGCCATCCAGATTTACGTTTTCCGTGATTTCCCTAAATCGCTCCAGGCAAATGCTGAGATGGTTCCTTTGAAAGGGAACGCCGACTTCCTTCCCTGTCCTTCCCTAATCTGATGATTAACCTCCTTTTGGTCTCTCCAGCTGCAATGTTTACCTCACATACTTCCCTCCCTTACCACACTGTCGATTCTTTGATGCTTCGGGCTGCGTCCTATCAACCGATCCCTTCTTTTAGACACATTATACCATTTACTTCTTTTTCCTCATTTCGATTCAGTACTCTAGATTACACAAAATTTGGTATGTAGGACGTCCGCAACTGATATTCATTATAATTAATTTAGAGAGATCCGCTTCAGTTGTATTAATAGTATTCACCTTTCAATTAATTATCCGATCAGCCCATCGAATCTTCAGTACTATTATGTAGCATCACAATTGAGAAGCTGCTATTCTCTCTTTGCCTACACTGTTTATCGTCGACGTTTCATTTCCGTACAAGGAATACACTGTAGGTAAATACTTCCAAAAATGGGCCTCTAAATTTAAATTTATATTCGATGTGAACAGCTTTCTCTTTTTCAGAGATGCCTTTGTTGCTACTGCCTGTCTGCACTTTATGTTCTCTCTGCTTCCACAATCATCAGTTACTTTGCTTCCTAACAGCAATAGGCATCTACTACTTTTAGTGTGTCATTCACTAATCTAATTCCCTCGCCATCGTCTGATTTAATTCGATTACACTTCATTACCAATGTTTTATTTTTGTTCATATTCACCAAACAACCTCATTCAAAATGTTCAAATTTGTGTGATATCTTATGGGACTTAACTGCTAAGGTCATCAGTCCATACGCTTACACACTACTTAACCTAAATTAGCCTAAGGACAAACACACACATCCATGCCCGAGGGAGAACTCGAACCTCCGCCGGGACCAGCCGCACAGTCCATGACTGCAGCGCCCAAGACCACTCGGCTAATCCCGCGCGGCAACCTCATTCAAGACACAACCCATTTTCTTCAGCTGGTCTTTCAAGACACTGGACATTTCTTACGCAATCGCAACGTCACGACAACCCTTAAAGTTTTCATTTCTTCTTCCTCATTCCAAATTCTTCCTTGATTTCATGCACAATTTCTTAAATGTACTGACTGAATAATATCGAAGATAGACCACAATCCCGTCTCATGGCCTTAACTTCTACTTCCCTGTCATACCATATTCCTCAACTCCTATAGTTGCAGTTTCCTTTCAGTACACATAGCCTTTTGCCCCGTCTATTTTATCCCTCCTACCTTCAGAATTTCAAATTAATACCATAACCACTTGAATTAGATGGCTGATGTGTTGGAGAAAGGACACTTTTGTTGCCTCGCGAATGGAACAGTTCACTACATCACGTGATTGGCATATCGTCGAATGTAACACTGGTCGTGTATTTGGGCGCTTCCGCCCGCAGGTACGCGCTCGCTGTCTTCCGACGATGGTCGTACAAATGGATCGTGTTTACCGTGTTTAAATACCTTCCCTCAACACTTACTGATTCTGTCCGCTAAATGGGTCCTTCTTAAGCAGGTTATACTTCAAACAAGCTTGGTCTGTGGTGTGTGTCTGTCTGTGTGTGTGTGTGTGTGTGTGTGTGTGTGTGTGTGTGTGTGTGTCGCTCTGCTAAGGGACCCATCCATGACTAAGAGCTAGGAATTTATGTCGGCAGCTGAGCTCGTTACAGGCTCTTCGTTTCCCTCTGACCATCCGGAAGGAGCGGAACGCTTGGCTGCTTCTTACTAGTCACATTCCTTTGTAAGTGTTCTCGTCGAATATTAGGATTTGTTTCTGTCCCGATGTTTACCGCTTAGCTGGCGACCGAAATACGATGAGTGAGTCAGTTTATGTCACTGTATTCCAAGAGCAGGATAATGTACGTGTTCTGTTTATGAAATTATAAAAATGGTTCAAACTTAAAACTACTTAAACCTAACTAACCTAAGGACATCACACACATCCATGCCCGAGGCAGGATTCGAACCTGCGACCGTAGCAGTCGAAGGGAACAGGGCGTAACTATTGTTAACGGCAGGTACCGTGACCGAATGGAAACAAGGACGCACAGGGCATGCCGTCGACATTTGCACTCAAGAATTAGATTTTCACTCTGCAGCGGAGTGTACGCTGATATGAAACTTCCTGGCAGATTAAAACTGTGTGCCGGACCGAGACTCGAACTCGGGACCTTTGCCTTTCGCGGGCAAGTGCTTGCCCGCGAAAGGCAAAAGTCCTGAGTTCGAGTCTCGGTCCGGCACACAGTTTTAATCTGCCAGGAAGTTTGACATTTGCGCTGTTGTTCACTATTATTAGAGAAATCCAGATACAAAGCTAATTGGAGCTAGAGACTAAACGAAGTGCAATAACTCCTACAGAGCCCAGGAGGTAAAATACCTCGATCAGCTGCTGATGTCCAACCACACTATTCAACACAACTGGCAATAGCTAAAGTAATGGAAATGCAGAGTGTGATTATTATCCACTAGAGTGGTTAGTTTGGTATAATAGAGAGGCAAAAATAAAGGGACACTTAACTGAATTATCAAACACCATGAAAACGTGATTGAAGTTAAGTAGTTAAAGCTGTGAGTGTGGTGACTAAAAATTACTTGTGTAGGGCTTCTTTTTGTGAGAGAGGACTATGTACGTGAGACATGCACAAGACACAAGATGCTACAAGCTATTTGACCACTTAATGTTGGTCCCACTAAGCAAAGCGTAACCAATTGACACCCCTGGTTAACAAGCTTTAGGTATTTGATATGGTTTTTACTTTTTATAATGCATTTTCCAAACTGATTTTAAAACTAAAAATATTTTCCCATCAGGTTTTGAAGAACTGCATAACCGATGCGTAGACATTCTGTGTCATATACTATACCTCCGGTAATCCACCAAGAACTTGTCGAATCCATGGCACACAGAGTAGCTGCTCCGTTGCCTTCCAAAGCTGCGCGATAGTGGTGTTGAGCAGGTGGCCGAAATATAATGGGTCGTCAACGTATATGATGATGGCATCTACACCTTGCGCAGTCTCCTTCGAATACTGGTTCTCCAGATTTTCCCTATAGGGTTCTGCTACAAAGTCATCTCTTTTCGAGATATTGCCATGTAACTTCCCTAGACATCTCTTTTATAATGTACCTTCGTATGGGTTAAAGTAACCTCCCAGTGGGAGGTATTTTGAAATCTTTCGATGTTTGAGAGGAGTCCTGCTTGATGGGGACTCCAAATGCCGGAGTATTTCTTTGGAACTGCCCCCACAGGCGTCTTGCATATGATTTTCTCTGCAGGCGCACTACATCACCGTAGAAACCTTGTAACAAATTTATCTTCCATTCGCCTTCCCTAGTACTGACTTCATGTGTTCGTGCCATTTCATATTTTTTTTATGTTATTCCTAAATACTTCACCAGTGTTCTTGTTATGGGATATTATCAGATTCTTATTATTAGACGGTGAACTCAACGTCAAAGGATAGCGTCTCATGCCAGTAATCAACACGTCCTGGGTCCCGCAATCGAAGGTGACCCCTCATCAGTATATGAATGAAAGTCATCAGCAATAGCACCCGTAGACTTCCGTTATAACAAGTCACCCTCGATCTGCCGACCGTCTTGTCAAAGAGAGTGAAGAGGCGGACAGAGGTTCCGGCCACCCTCTTGCCCTTGGGGTGGGAAACTGCACTTAAAAGGCGGAAGAATCAGCAATGATCAAAGGCATGTGGATGCAGAAAACAATGGAAACCACGGCATTAAAGACATATAATGTGCATTCACAAGACACGTGACCTGTAACTGAAAAAGTGTCATGATGATCTCTCCATTGCCAAAAGATTCCGGACTAGTCCCCCGTTCGGATCTGTAGAAGAGAACTGCCAAGGGGGAGGAGACAATCAGAAAAAGAATGAATAACCAACGAAAGGGTAACGTTCTACGGGTCGGCGGATGGAATGGCAGAAGTTTGAACGTGGCAGGGAAACTAGAAAATCTGAAAAGGGAAATGCTGAGGCACAATCTACATACAAGGGGGCTCGTGAAGTGAAATGGAAATAAGAACAGGATTTCTGGTCAGTTCGAGTATAGGGTAGTGCCAACTGCAACAGAAAATATTATAACGGGGTAGGTTTCGTTATGAACAGGAAGCTAGGGCAGAGACTGAGTTACTGTGACTAGCTGAGTGATGTGTTTGTTCTTATCGGAATTGACAGCAAACCAACATCGACAACAGTAGTTCAGATGTACATGCCGACGACGAAGCAGAGGACGAAGAGATAGAGAACGTATATGAGCTTACTGTATGGGTAATTCAGTGCGTAAAGGCGGATGAAAATCTAGCAGTAATGGAGGCCCCTATGAGAGGGGGGGGGGCAATTGTCTAATGCCGTGATAGAAGAAAAAAAAGTAGTCGATGTGGAAGAGATACGGTATCCATTATCAACAGTCAGAATTTATAAGAGCTTTGGGAGTCCTTGAGATCAATTAAGGCACATTCAACTGGAATTTCTAAAATCATTGGGGGAAATGCAAAGAAACAACTATACACGTTAGTGTGTAGAAACCACGAAACTGGTGACATACCATAAAACTTTCGCCGAAACATCATACACACAATTCCAAAGATGATAAGGGCAGATGAGTGCGAGAACTATCGTAGTATCAGCTTAACTGCTTTTGCATCCAAATTACTGTCAAGAATAACATATGCAAGTACACAAACAAAGACTTAACAATGTAACTGGAGGACCATGGACGAAGTGCAGGTATTAAGAAGGGTCTTTCGCACGTACTGTTCATTCTATTCATAGAAGAATCAATTACGGAAATGAAAGAAAGGTTCAAGAATAGGATTAAATTTCAGGGTGAAAGGATATCAGTGATGACATTGGTACTCTCAGTGAAAGTGAACAAGAATTACAGGATTCGTTGAGTGTAATGAACACTCTAACGAGTGCAAAATATGTATTAGAAAACCCGGAAAATTATAGAAGTAATGAGAAGCAATGGAAATGAAAATAGCGAGAAGCTTAATATCAAAAGTAATGGTCAAGAAGCAGACGAAGTTAAGGAGTTCTGCTATCTCGCAAGCAAAATAACACATGGCGGACAAAACTGTGCTGATAATGTAAAGAATGAGATGGCTCATAGCAGAAACGGAGAAGAAAGGAACACACGGATAACACTGACAAGAAGAAGAGACTCGAAGAGATGACAGGTGTTACGACGTCGGGCACTAGAGGGAGCTGTAGGGGGTAAAAATTGTAGACGGAAACGAAGATTGTAATACATCCAACAAATAATTGAGGTTGAAGAAATGAAGAGGGTGGCACAGTCACACAGGAAAGGAATTTGTGGCGTGCTGCATCAAACCAGTCCGAAGACTGAAGACTCAAAAGAACGAAAATTAAGTCTCAGATAAGGACATTATCTTGCATTTATCCATACTGCATCAAGGGAAAATTCCGTCCGTGAACAGATGGAGACATAGGATAGTCGCTGCAACGGTCGCCTGTAAAAAAAGCTGTGTCCCTGCACTAGACACGTCTGCACTTCAGCCCTGTTTTCCACAGTTGCCTGAGTCCCTTGTTCGCTGTAGAGCTCTGTCTGCCGTGGACACACACCTCTCACCTCTGGTGGACGGGAACACTGGCTCCTAACATAGAGAAGGCGGCCTCTGTCTGGGCAATCTTTTGTTGAGGCAGTGCTCCAGTTACATTACGTGTCTGTCTCGAGCTTGACAGTCGACGCCACGTAGACAAAACAAACGCGACAGCCTGTCAGGTCCACCTGTCGCCACGCACGCACTCACTCACACACACACACACACACACACACACACACACGTACGTTTCAGTCGGGCCTGCCAGACACCGAGTGAACGCCCATAGAGAAAGCTGACTGGCACTTTCATCTCACTGCTAACATTTAATTTCACACCTGTTACCTGCCGTACTGCATGACTTCCATTCTCCAGACGACCTCCAGACGAGAGGTGCTGCGCCCCACGACACGCGTTATTTAGTTGCGTTAAACCGTACTGCGGACGAGAGAGGAAAAAAAGAGAAAGCTCGTCCGAGTTTATTACCAGGTTGTTCATACAATCTTTGTTGCAGAATGTAGCGCGACCTGTAAGCGCGCGCGCCCCGCTGTTTATTATCGTCCCGATCGCAGAATTACGCCGAGCCGCGGGGCTGAGTTACGGCTCGCCTGTAAACCGGGCTCCTTCGGAAAGCGCGCGCACGCTGGGGGCTGCGCCGTCATTACCTCACGCAAATTACCCGCCTAACAACTGCACGAGTCCCCAGAACAAACAGGCGCGCATGCGATCGCGGTGGCGGCCACCGCGTCCCGAATAGGTAGTCGGACGGCGCATTGTCTTGCGCGCGCCTTACGTTTGCCAATGAGTTACTGCGGCTCGCGCGCGCTTAAGGCTGTTTATGTGCCTCTGCGTGCGCCGTGCGGCCGGCGCCGGGCGTTCCTCTGCCTTCTCTCCAGGGTGCGGCGCCCCTTCTTCCTTTCCAAGCTCCAACCGCACCTCCATCAGCAGCGCACGACAGCCTAATTTATATGAAACCTTCCCCCTACACATGTTGGCACTGTGCCCACGGTACTGGTCTCACTAGTACTGAGACTGCAGCCTGTGCGCAGATCGTAGTAGGATCTAAACGCTTTCACTACCATTAGGACGTATGTGTCCTACAATAGGTCACTGAAGAATCAGTTGGAATGTTCTGCATGTTATTTCCGTACTGTATGATTCAGCAGCCTCTACCGATGGATTTATTATACAGAGTGGTCCATTGATTGTGTAAGTATGCTGTTTAAGTTTTTATGTTGGTAACGCCACGTAGCGCTCTACATGAAAATCACTGACTGTGCTGTGTGCAGTCTGTGCCTGGTTTGCATTGTTGGAATTTTTGCTATTGTAGTGTTGGGCAGTTGGATGTGAACAGCGCGTAGCGTTGCGCAGTTGGAGGTGAGCCGCCAGCAGTGGTGTATGTGGGGAGAGAGATGGCAGAGTTTTGAGAGCGGAAGACCCGGACGTGTGTCCTTCAGAAAAAGGAAATTTGTGAGACCAGATGTCATGAACTGATTATATATATATATATATATATATATATATATATATATATATATAGGGTGTTTCAAAAATGACCGGTATATTTGAAACGGCAATAAAAACTAAACGAGCAGCGATAGAAATACACCGTTTGTTGCAATATGCTTGGGACAACAGTACATTTTCAGGCGGACAAACTTTCGAAATTACAGTAGTTACAATTTTCAACAACAGATGGCGCTGCAAGTGATGTGAAAGATATAGAAGACAACGCAGTCTGTGGGTGCGCCATTCTGTACGTCGTCTTTCTGCTGTAAGCGTGTGCTGTTCACAACGTGCAAGTGTGCTGTAGACAACATGGTTTATTCCTTAGAACAGAGGATTTTTCTGGTGTTGGAATTCCACCGCCTAGAACACAGTGTTGTTGCAACAAGACGAAGTTTTCAACGGAGATTTAATGTAACCAAAGGACCGAAAACCGATACAATAAAGGATCTGTTTGAAAAATTTCAACGGACTGGGAACGTGACGGATGAACGTGCTGGAAAGGTAGGGCGACCGCGTACGGCAACCACAGAGGGCAACGCGCAGCTAGTGCAGCAGGTGATCCAACAGCGGCCTCGGGTTTCCGTTCGCCGTATTGCAGCTGCGGTCCAAATGACGCCAACGTCCACGTATCGTCTCATGCGCCAGAGTTTACACCTCTATCCATACAAAATTCAAGCGCGGCAACCCCTCAGCGCCGCTACCATTGCTGCACGAGAGACATTCGCTAACGATATAGTGCAGAGGATTGATGACGGCGATATGCATGTGGGCAGCATTTGATTTACTGACGAACCTTATTTTTACCTGGACGGCTTCGTCAATAAACAGAACTAGCGCATATGAGGGAACCAAAAAGCCTCATGTTGCAGTCCCATCGTCCCTGCATCCTCAAAAAGTACTGGTCTGGGCCGCCATTTCTTCCAAAGGAATCATTGGCCCATTTTTCAGATCCGAAACGATTACTGCATCACGCTATCTGGACATTCTTCGTGAATTTGTGACGGTACAAACTGCCTTAGACAACACTGCGAACACCTCGTGGTTTATGCAAGATGGTGCCCGGCCACATCGCACGGCCGACGTCTTTAATTTCCTGAATGAATATTTCGATGATCGTGTGATTGCTTTGGGCTATCCGAAACATACAGGAGGCGGCGTGGATTGGCCTCCCTATTCGCCAGACAAGAACCCCTGTGACTTCTTTCTGTGGGGACACTTGAAAGACCAGGTGTACCGCCAGAATCCAGAAACAATTGAACAGCTGAAGCAGTACATCTCATCTGCATGTGAAGCCATTCCGCCAGACACGTTGTCAAAGGTTTCGGGTAATTTCATTCAGAGACTACGCCATATTATTGCTACGCATGGTGGATATGTGGAAAACATCGTACGATAGAGTTTCCCAGACAGCAGCGCAATCTGTTGTTGAAAATTGTAACTACTGTAATTTCGAAAGTTTGTCTGCCTGAAAATGTACTGTTGTCCCAAGCATATTGCAACAAACGGTGTATTTCTATCGCTGCTCGTTTAGTTTTTATTGCCGTTTCAAATATACCGGTCATTTTTGAAACACCCTATATATATATATATATATATATATATATATATATATATATATATATATATATATATATATATATATATATATGATGATTTTTGGATATTATTAAGGTAAATACATTGTGTGTTTTCTATCAAATCTTCCATTTGCTAACTATGCCTATCAGTAGTTATTGCCTTCAGTAGTTAGAATCTTTTATTTAGCTGGCAGTATTAGCGCTCGCTGTATTGCGGTAGTTCGAGTAACGAAGATTTTTGTGAGGTAAGTGATTCATGAAAGGTACAGGTTATTGTTAGTCAGGGCCATTCTATTGCAGGGATTATAGAACGTCAGATGGCGTTACGCTAAAAACATTGCGTGTGAGTTTAGTGTTGATCAGAATACGTAAAGAGAGAAATGTCTTGAGTACGTTCAGTTCTGCTCAGCTGTTTGAAAATCAAATAACGTAAGAGATTTATCAGCACAGTAATTTATAAATTTTTCTAAGGGGATGTTTCTATAGTGACCGGGCCAAATATCTCACGAAAAAACTACAAAGAACTAAACTCATCTAGCTTGAAGGGGGAAACCAGATGGCGCTATGGTTGGCCCGCTACATGGCGCTGCCATAGCTCAAACGGATATCTACTGCGTTTTTTTTAATAGGAACCCCCATTTTTATTACATATTCGTGTAGTACGTAAAGAAATATGAATGTTTTAGTTGGAACACATTTTTCGCTTTGTGATAGATGGCGCTGTAATAGTCACAAACGTATAAGTACGTGGTATTACGTAACATTCCGCCAGTGCGGACAGTATTTGCTTCGTGATACATTACCCGTGTTAAAATAGACGGTTTACCAATTGCGGAAAAGGTCGATATCGTGTTGATGTATGGCTATTGTGATCAAAATGACCAACGGGCGTGTGCTATGTATGCTGCTCGGTATCCTGGACGACATCATCCTAGTGTCCAGACCGTTCGCCAGAGAGTTACGTTACTTAAGGAAACAGGAAGTGTTCAGCCACATGTGAAACGTGAACCACGACCTGCAACAAATGATGATGCCCAAGTAGGTGTGTTTGCTGCTGTCGCGGCTAATCCGCACGTCACTAGCATACAAATTGCGCGACAATCGGGAATCTCAAAAACGTCGGTGTTGAGAATGCTACATCAACATCGATTGTACCCGTGCCATATTTCTATGCACCAGGAATTGCATGGCGACGGCTGTGAACGTCGTGTACAGTTCTGCGACTGGGCACAAGAGAAATTACGGGACGATGACAGATTTTTTGCACGGGTTCTGTTTAGCGACGAAGCGTCACACACCAACAGCGGTAACGTAAACCGGCATAATATGCACTATTGGGCAACGGAAAATCCACGATGGCTGCGACAAGTGGAACATCAGCGACCTTGGCGGGTTAATGTATGGTGCGACAATATGGGAGGAAGGATAATTGGCCCCCATTTTATCGATGACAGTCTAAATGGTGCAATGTATGCTGATTTCCTAAGTAACCTTCTACTGATGTTACAAGATGTTTCACTGCATGACAGAATGGCGATGTACTTCCAACATGATGGATGTCCGGCACGTAGCTCGCGTGCGGTTGAAGCTGTATTGAATAGCATATTTCATGACAGGTGGATTGGTCGTCGAAGCACCATACCACGGCTCGCGCGTTCACCGCATCTGACGTCCCCGGATTTCTTTCTGTGGGGAAAGTTGATCGATATTTTCTATCGTGATCCACAGACAACGCCTGACAACATGCGTCAGCGCATTGTCAATGCATGTGTGAACATTACGGAAGGCGAACCACTTGCTGTTGAGAGGAATGTCGTTACACGTATTGCCAAATGAATCGAGGTTGACGGACATAATTTTGAGCATTTATTGCATTAATGTGGTGTTTAGAGGCAATTACGCTGTAACAGCATGTGTTGCCAGAAATAAGTGCACAAAAGTACGTGTATCACATTGGAACAACCGAAATGAAATGTTCAACCATACCTACGTTCTGTATTTTAATTTAAAAATCCTACCTGTTACCAACTATTAGCCTAAAATTGTGAGCCATATGTTTGTGACTATTATAGCGCCATCTATCACAAAGCGAAAAATGTGGTGCAACTAAAACATTCATATTTCTTTACGTACTACACGAATATGTAGTAAAAACTGGTGGTTCCTATTTAAAAAAACACAGTTGATATCCGTTTGACCTATGGCAGTGCCATCTAGCGGGCCAACCATAGCGCCATCTGGTTTCCCGCTTCAAGCTAGACAAGTTTCGTTCTTTGTAGTTCTTTCGTTTGACGCTTACTTCGTGAGATATTTGGCCCGGTCACGATCAGTGGTCCACCCTGTATAACTCGCAACGCCTTCAAATATTTTCAGTTATGATAATTCTGAAAACCATTATCGGGCTTCCTTTCACCAGCTGTACATTAATATATTGGGTGATTCAGCTGCATCTACCAATGAGTCTTATGGAACCCGCGACAACTTCAAAAACCAGGTGCGAGATTTTCTTATTCTCTGATTCACTGCATGAAAACTCTTAGTCCTACAGTAAAAAGTGAATGGAATCTTTTTGTAGAAAATTTAATGTAGTTAAATTTGTTACCAGTATACATTTTCGCAAAGGGCGGCAGTTTCGAGTTATTTCAAAAATCGTACGAAACTGACCTTCAAACGGGTTTCTCATAAACAACTCGATACCTATGGCCTCCAGCTCGCACTTATCTCAATACAAAATTTAACCACGTCACATTTCCTACAAAAAGGTCCTTTTTATTTTTTTTTCTGTGCGACTAATAGTTTGTATGTGGTCAATCAGAGAATATGAAGATCTCGCACGTGGTTTTTGAAGGTGTCGCGGATTCCATAAAACCCAGCTGAATCACCATGTACACTCCTGGAAATTGAAATAAGAACACCGTGAATTCATTGACCCAGGAAGGGGAAACTTTATTGACACATTCCTGGGGTCAGATACATCACATTATCACACTGACAGAACCACAGGCACATAGACACAGGCAACAGAGCATGCACAATGTCGGCACTAGTACAGTGTATATCCACCTTTCGCAGCAATGCAGGCTGCTATTCTCCCATGGAGACGATCGTAGAGATGCTGGATGTAGTCCTGTGGAACGGCTTGCCACGCCATTTCCACCTGGCGCCTCAGTTGGACCAGCGTTCGTGCTGGACGTGCAGACCGCGTGAGACGACGCTTCATCCAGTCCCAAACATGCTCAATGGGGGACAGATCCGGAGATCTTGCTGGCCAGGGTAGTTGACTTACACGTTCTAGAACACGTTGGGTGGCACGGGATACATGCGGACGTGCATTGTCCTGTTGGAACAGCAAGTTCCCTTGCCGGTCTAGGAATGGTAGAACGATGGGTTCGATGACGGTTTGGATGTACCGTGCACTATTCAGTGTCCCATCGACGATCACCAGTGGTGTACGGCCAGTGTAGGAGATCGCTCCCCACACCATGATGCCGGGTGTTGGCCCTGTGTGCCTCGGTCGTATGCAGTCCTGATTGTGGCGCTCACCTGCACGGCGCCAAACACGCATACGACCATCATTGGCACCAAGGCAGAAGCGACTCTCATCGCTGAAGACAACACGTCTCCATTCGTCCCTCCATTCACGCCTGTCGCGACACCAGTGGAGGCGGGCTGCACGATGTTGGGGCGTGAGCGGAAGACGGCCTAACGGTGTGTGGGACCGTAGCCCAGCTTCATGGAGACGGTTGTGAATGGTCCTCGCCGATACCCCAGGAGGAACAGTGTCCCTAATTTGCTGGGAAGTGGCGGTGCGGTCCCCTACGGCACTGCGTAGGATCCTACGGTCTTGGCGTGCATCCGAGCGTCGCTGCGGTCCGGTCCCAGGTCGACGGGCACGTGCACCTTCCGCCGACCACTGGCGACAACATCGATGTACTGTGGAGATCTCACGCCCCACGTATTGAGCAATTCGGCGGTACGTCTACCCGGCCTCCCGCATGCCCACTATACGCCCTCGCTCAAAGTCCGTCAACTGCACATACGGTTCACGTCCACGCTGTCGCGGCATGCTACCAGTGTTAAAGACTGCGATGGAGCTCCGTATGCCACGGCAAACTGGCTGACACTGACGGCAGTGGTGCACAAATGCTGCGCAGCTAGCGCCATTCGACGGCCAACACCGCGGTTCCTGGTGTGTCCGCTGTGCCGTGCGTGTGATCATTGCTTGTACAGCCCTCTCGCAGTGTCCGGAGCAAGTATGGTGGGTCTGACACACCGGTGTCAATGTGTTCTTTTTTCCATTTCCAGGAGTGTATATTAATGTCCCATTGGTAAAACGAAGCCTGCTAATGGTTTTCACAATTCTGATAACTGAAAACTTCTCCTCATGAAATTAGTCGTGAATGCTTGGAGCATATTTCAGAACTATTTCCCACTTGAAGAGAAAATGAATGCACTGGGGAAGAAAGACGCGGTTGTCCAAATAAACAGAATTAGGTAACTAGAACAAAGACCTAACGTACCGTGTTTCAAACTGTTTTGTCCATAAACAGTTTCACACCATATTACAGGCATGTAGAATAAGGTACTGAAATGTAATATGTCTGGGATTCTAAACATGATCCAAGACCTCTTTTGAAAATAAAATGATCATTCGTTTCATTTCCACTGGGACATACAGGCAGCACATCAAAATCCCAGTCCGATACATATGTGCCACCCCTCCCCTTGTTAAAAATGAAACTGTGGGACTATTTCTTTCATAATATTATCTCTGACCCCAACATCAATTAAAATAACCTTCCATTGCCTTTCACCACAAAAAAAGTTAGTGAAAAGGTTACCATCAGAAATGATGGCAGCTTTCTATAATTGTACTGACCTGGTATCTTCACTCCAAGCAATTTGTACCAGAACATTCATTGATGGGGAGTCTGTTTCGACCAGGAACAGTTCGTTGAAATGGACTGCTACCCTATGCGACTCGGATATCCAGGCTTAAACAGGCTATTAAGATCTCAAGGGGTATTCGTTATTTTATTATTAGCCAAAATCGCGCCGGCCCCGAATCGAATCTGCCCGGTGAATTAACGACGACGGCCGGTGTGCCGGACAGCCTGCATGTGGCTTTTAGGCGGTTTTCCACATCCTACTAGGCGAATACCGCGTTGTTCCCCACGTCCCGCCTCAGTTACACGACTCGCATACTCTTGAAACACATTCACACTATTTCACGATTTACACTAGACGCAGACAGCTGGGGTCCACCAATTCCGTCACGGGGGGTATGGGGTAGCGGCAGGAAGGGTATCCGGCCACCCCTTAAATTAACCATGCCAAATCCGTACTTACCCTGGCGACACTGCGCACAATGCGGGATAAAGGCAGTAGCGAAAGAAAGGAAGGAAGAAAGAAAGAAAATTGGCATTAGCCAAAATAAAGAAAATAACATTTGCCGAAAGATCGTGTATTCACAGTGACCAACTGTGTACAATAATCTACATATGTTGCCAAGAAACTTTCCATGCTCAGTGCGAAATAAATGGCTTTCGTAACAACTAACTGGTTTGCATATTGCAGGAAGATTCGCGCCAAAACCCAGCCTCATTGCTGCCGGCTAGGCGAGCACCGCACGAAGAAGTACCAGTGCGGATCTCTTCTTGGGCCACTTCTCGTGACAGTCCGACAGTTCACAAAATGATTGTAGCCGTTCATGTTTCTTCTTATTTTATAAATTTATAGTCAGATTATTTTAAGAAATATGTCCTGAGGAGTGAATCAATGATAGATATTATACCCTCTTTGGTGGCGTCCTGTATAACTATGGGGGATATTCAACAATTATTGCAACTTTTTTTTTCTTTTGCACACTCTCTGGGCTACAAAATCCTATTTTTCAGCATAATTCCGTTCAATGTGACGCCACCTTACTAGCAGCTTCTGTATTCCCGCAGGGTATCACTCTACTGGTCGATGGTTCTGAGCACTATGGGACTTAACATCTATGGTCATCAGTCCCCTAGAACTTAGAACTACTTAAACCTAACTAACCTAAGGACAGCACACAACACCCAGCCATCACGAGGCACAGAAAATCCCTGACCCCGCCGGGAATCGAACCCGGGAACCCGGGCGTGGGAAGCGAGAACGCTACCGCACGACCACGAGATGCGGGCACTGGTCGATGTCGGAGCCAACGTCTTGCTGCAGCAATAACGTTGCCTTCACCCACGTACTGCTTCCACAGAGTGCTTCCCTCATTGGACCAAACAGATGGGTGTCGGAAGATGCTATATTTGGGCTGTAGTGTTGATGGGGAAGATCAGTCCAATGAAGTTGTCGGTTGTGCAGGCGTGTATGATGCCTCGCGTTGTCATGGGGAAGGGGAAGTTGGTTTTCATTTTTGTGGCGACCAGACAAGTTGAAGTCTTCAATTTCACACCTGTGTGCAGCCGGACGGCACGCGGAAGACCGGACAGGTTTGTGCGATCTTGCTGCGATAATGAGAGACGCCTCACCCAACGACTCATCGTGATTTTGTTCACTGCTAGGTCTTCGTAGACATTCCGCAAGCGCCCACGAATATCTGCGATGCTCTGGTCTTGCACCAAAAGAAATCCAAAGACAGCTCTCCGCTTGGAACGCACCTCCTCTACAAACGTCATTTTGATGGTTACCTATAGCGCCGCCTCCTGTCGAAACTCCATGAAACTATAGGGGCTGAAGCGGGAACGTTCCACGGTGTCCTACAAAAAATTCCTCATTTTTTAAAGGAAATTTGCCGAGAAAACAATTGTTGCGATACTTGTTGAAGCCCCTCGTAATAAATAGTATTGAAGATCGATTTTTGTGCGCTAGCCGTCTTTCAATAGCCCATGAGGTTGTAACCTACTCCGTTGGTTCAAAATCAGCTCGCCCGATACACGGGGGGTTTCCACGGTCGCAAACAGCGATCAATACCCAGCTGCATGATTTCCCAGGAATTGTGTTCGCATTATGTATACTTTTTTCTTTTCTTTGTAAGCATTTAGCCATCCTCTTCTTCTGCGGCTCTACAACTCATGATGAGACTTGGCCTCTTTAACTATCACCTTGCATTTATCCCTGTCCGTTGCTAGCATTTTCTAGTTCAAATGGTTCAAATGGCTCTAAGCACTATGGGACTTAAGTTCTGAGGTCATCAGTCCCTAGAACTTAGAACTACGTAAACCTAACTAACCTAAGGACATCACACACATCCATGCCCGAGGCAGGATTCGAACCTGCGACCGTAGCAGCAGCGCAGTTCCGGACTGTAGCACCTAGAACCGCTCGGCCACCCCGGCCGGCACATTTTCCAGTTCCTGTAGCCCACCTTACCAAGGTCTTCTATGAATCCGTCCTCCCATTTAGTTTTCGGTCAAGCACGTTCTTTGTAATATCTTTCTTGGTGTTTCCGTATCATTCATTCGTTCCACGTGTCCAGCCCACATCAGCCTAGATGACTCCACAATTCTTCTAACAGGCTGGTCTTAGTAGGTGGCGTACAATTCATGGCTGTATCTCCTCCTCCATCTTTGTCTTTCGCAAATTGTGCCGATGAGTGTCCTGAGCATCCTTCTCTCGAACGTATCCAGCGATTCAGCATCCTTTCCAGCCACAGCCCATGTTTCACATGTGTGTGTAAGCACTGGTCTGATCAGTGTTTCGTAATTGGTTAGTTTTGTGGTCCTGGTCAGGACGCTTGAAGATAAAAGCTTTGTTAAGGTGAAATTAGCTTTATTGGCTGCAATTAGTCTTTGCTTTAGTTCCTATGAGGTATCGATTAGGCTGGTTGCAATCGAACCCAAGTACTTGAAATGATCGCCATCACCTTAGTATTATGTTACTCTGCATTTCTTCTTTTGAGCAAAGTACTCGTAAATTAATCGATGACGAAGTCAGTTTTAGCATTTGTGACGTATTCCATCTGATTTCGACCACACTGGAAGTTAACAATTTTTTTTCTCGTCTTCCATGTACAGAACTTGCGTTCAGAAGAAGGTCCAGTCACTAATTTTGCCATAAATATCCTCAAGGCTAAACTCTCTGGTGAAAAGTATCCGGACTCCTATTGTGAAGATCTAATGCATTGACTGCACATCGACCAGCGCAGCGCCATGAAATGGCCTCAAGAAGACGGTGACTCTCTCGCCAATGGAAAGAGCGGGCAGCGGCGCACTTTCAGAAAGACACAGTTCAGCCCCGCCTGTCAACGTTGACGTAACCACCCGTCCATCGCTGGTAGGGGCGGTTCGGTCCAAAACCTCGAGAGCATCAGTATTGAGTAATAGGATGAAAGGGTACAGTACCGCCCGACATTGAAAATACGTACAACATACTTCATTATTTTTGTCAGAACAACATATTTTTTCTAATAATAACTCAATTTCAATCAATACAGCGAAGCCGGATACCAGTGTGGGAAAGAATGACAGTTTATTTATTTAATTGAACATACGTGCACTCCCACAAAATAAATCCCTACATCCAGTTTGGTGAGATCTGTGAAATGAATGAATGTATGGTCGTCTGCTAACCGCAGATAGTGAATGTGAATATATGATCATCTTTGAGACGATCCTTTGGCCACCTTTGGTGGAACCAAAGAGATGAAACTTAACGGAGCTTTGAGCGCCTGAAATGTGGCTGACCAATGCAGTAGCAAGGTCTTCCCCCACCTCGACAGAGGTGCGAGATGACCTGAAGAACGGCCATGTTTCAGCACTCTGCCGCTGGAGACCTGTCTTAGGCGTGCTCCGTAAGGACAAAAGAGTGGAGACATGGTATGCATGTGAAATACTTAAGAGTAGTTTAGAATAATAATTTCTCTATTTCAGGAACTTTTGTGGGGAGAATTAAATGTCAGGCAGGTAATATTAATGGGATCGTAGTAATATTCGGAAGTGACCAACGGTCACAACGAAACCACGTGTAGCAATAAGTTGAAATACTTCTGAGTGCTTAAGTTAAGCTGAATTACTAGCGTGTGCACTATAAGTTGGAAATATTTAAGAAATGGCGTGTGCAGGACTTGAAATTAGAGACGAGTACTTCCACGTGGTGAGTACTGTGTGAATCTCAATCTGTGTATGAGACAAACGATAAAGAGAAGTACTCGTCCATGGTATCAGTTGAGGACTCGCGTGTGTGATGAATATGTTCTTAATATCACTTTGCGTGTTGTGTTTCCGTGTGACGCTTGATTCAAATTATAATATCTGAGAGAGAAGCAAGGTGAGTCAGCCGTCTATCCAGCAACGCCACTTGGCTTGCATTGCACAGGAAGACGTGCATATAACGTCCAGAGTTCGTAGTAGAAAAGAAAAGTTACGAAGTGGGGCAGTGTCGTGTGGAACTGGGATGAATACTAATTGAAGTGGGAAAGCTGAAAGTGATGTGATTATAATGTTGTGACTATTCCTTATGTCGTATTCCATGTTGCAGTGTGGTGTATGTCATGTAATTTAAGTATGTGTGGTTTGCATGGGAGAGTAGCAAGGTAGTTTCAGAGGTAGTGGGTTATGCATGTTCCTTTTGTACCACTCGGTCTGGAGGAAAGTTTCGTGATGATGGTTGTGAGAGTCGAAGTGTGAGATATAGCAAAAGATGCACCATCCTATCCAGAAAGTGCACTGTAGCATTAAATAATTACGAAACCATAAGATAGAGAATCACCACTGTAAAGCCATGCCCCCTGGGCGGAATTTCTAATGTGTTATTGTTGTAGGTTATGGAATTTATGAGTTTAGGTTATAGAATTTATCGGAATAAATAAGATAGTGAAAAGAAAAAGATTGGTGCCCTTTTCCTTCTAATTGTATGTTGTCATTACATCCAGAATTTATAATGTGTGCGCCATTCATCTTCAGTGCGATGGCCACGTGTTTGTCAAAGCCGTTAAATAAGAAAGAAAATGTGGTATTGCCAGTGCGTAGTAAACAGTCAGAGTTCTGTAAATTTCTGATAGTCAGATGTGCGTTTCCGTTGCGTAATATTCATAGAGGAAGGTAATTTGTAACTTAATTGTGAGTACTAGAGTTCATGTTACTCGATAAATAAGAATGAATCCACTCGCTTGGCAGACCACTCATCTTGCAGGCCTGACTGCTTGATGCCACAGTATCTACATCTACATCTACATCCATACTCCGCAAGCCACCTGACGGTGTGTGGCGGAGGGTACCTTGAGTACCTCTAGCGGTTCTCCCTTCTATTCCAGTCTCGTATTGTTCGTGGAAAGAAGGATTGTCGGTATGCCTCTGTGTGGGCTGTAATCTCTCTGATTTTATCCTCATGGTCTCTTCGCGAGATATACGTAGGAGGGAGCAATATACTGCTTGACTCTTCGGTGAAGGTATGTTCTCTAAACTTTGACAAAAGCCCGTACCGAGCTACTGAGCGTCTCTCCTGCAGAGTCTTCCACTGGAGTTTATCTATCATCTCCGTAACGCTTTCGCGATTACTAAATGATCCTGTAACGAAGCGCGCTGCTCTCCGTTGGATCTTCTCTATGTCTTATATCAACCCTATCTGGTACGGATCCCACACTGCTGAGCAGTATTCAAGCAGTGGGCGAACAAGCGTACTGTACCCTACTTCCTTTGTTTCCGGATTGCATTTCCTTAGGATTCTTGCAGAAGAGAGTAGATCGTAGCTGAACGCTCACTGCATTAGCTTTGCTACACCTCGCTTCCAGTTCTTTCACTATGTTGCCATCCTGTGAGAATATGCATCCTAAGTACTTGTGTAAATGGAAAATAGGTGACTGGTCCTTCTTCCCAGGACCTTACCTACTTTTCTGTATGAGCAAGGCATGTGGGTACCTCTCAAGGAAAACGATACTTAGCCCGCGCCCTGCGGGTAATAATAGAGTGTAAAAGTAATTGAATGTAGGAGCCCAGGAAGCACATCAAGCCACCTAATAACGAGAAGTTATGTTCCTTTTTAGAAATAAAGTGTTCTATTAACCTGCAAGTATTCTCTACAGATCATTTTGAGTTCTCGCCACCGGCCATCACAACTTCTCTCCTTTCTTGTTTGTGCCGGAGCTGACTCCCACAGTAGTCGACACAACAGCTGTCAGTGGACATCAGTACGGGGTGCGCTCACCCTTCGCCTATATGACTGGTTGTGGCAGCGCGTAAACAATTCGTCGCATTTCTCGCAGTATTGAGTTTTGGTGTCAACGCTCCACTAACATTATAGCTTCTGTTCTCATTCTAATCTCCACAGCTTCTTCAATAATATCATCATCATCATCATCATCATCATTTAAGACTGATTATGCCTTTCAGCATTCAGTCTGGAGCATAGCCCCCCTTATAAAATTCCTCCATGATCCCCTATTCAGTGCTAACATTGGTGCCTCTTCTGATGTTAAACCTATTACTTCAAAATCATTCTTAACCGAATCCAGGTACTTTCTCCTTGGTCTGCCCCGACTCCTCCTACCCTCTACTGCTGAACCCATGAGTCTCTTGCGTAACCTTGCTTCTTCCATGCGTGTAAACATGACCCCACCATCTAAGCCTGTTCGCCCTAACTGCTACATCTATAGAGTTCATTCCCAGTTTTTCTTTGATTTCCTCATTGTGGACACCCTCCTGCCATTGTTCCCATCTACTAGTACCTGCAATCATCCTAGCTACTTTCATATCCGTAACCTCAACCTTGTTGATAAGGTAACCTGAATCCACCCAGGTTTCGCTCCCATACAACAAAGTTGGGCGAAAGGTTGAACGGTGCACAGATAACTTAGTCTTGGTACTGACTTTCTTCTTGCAGAAGAGAGTAGATCGTAGCTGAGCGCTCACTGCATTAGCTTTGCTACACCTCGCTTCCAGTTCTTTCACTATGTTGCCATCCTGTGAGAATATGCATCCTAAGTACTTGAAACCGTCCACCTGTTCTCACTTTGTTCCTCCTGTTTGGCACTCAATACGTTTATGTTTCTTTCCCACTGACATTACTTTCGTTTTGGAGATGCTAAGCTTCATACCATAGTCCTTACATTTCTTATCTAGCTCTGAAATATTACTTTGCAAACTTTCAATCGAATCTGCCATCACAACTAAGTCATCCGCATATGCAAGACTTCAAAAATATGTGTGAAATCTTATGGGACTTAACTGCTAAGGTCATCAGTCCCTAAGCTTACACACTACTTAACCTAAATTATCCTAAAGACCAACACACACATCCATGCCCGAGGGAGGACTCGAACCTCCGCCGGGACCAGTCGCACAGTCCATGACTGCAGCGCCTTAAACCGCTCGGCTAATCCCACGCGGCTATGCAAGACTGCTTATTTTGTGTTCACATATCTTAATCTCACCCAGCCAGTCTATTGTTTTCAACATATGATCCATAAATAATATGAACAACAGTGGAGACAGGTTGCAGCCTTGTCTTACCCCTGAAACTACTCTGAACCATGAACTCAATTTACCGTCAACCCTAACTGCTGCCTGACTATCCATGTAAAGACCTTTAATTTCTTGCTTTAATTGCTTGCTTCAAATAGCTACCTTCTTCAATAATAGTCCCAACATTTAAAATATTGCATGATATTTTATTCTCATCAAACGTTAATCTACGTTCATTCGTGAGACTGTGTTCAGCAATAGCTGATTTATCACGGCATCGATTTTAATGTGGTTATTGCGCTCTCCACAGCCACCGATAGCGTACGAACAGAAAGACCTGTATGGGTAGACTCACAGGAGACCTTACGAATTCCAGACACTCTGAGACCGAAATGTCAGTTGACCAGACTCAGCATCTCCAATTTATACTCTTGCGTAAATGGAAAATAGGTGACTGGTCCTTCTTCCCAGGACCTTACCTACTTTTCTAGATGTAGCACCCAGAAAATAGAAAACGCAATAAATAGATAGTCATGTGTACGTTCAACATTTTCAACTTTTCGTTTGTTAGAGAACACTAACGTTATATCTGGAATGCTGTAGCTGTTCTGTCGTAACACATACTTAGATGATTAATCTCGAAATCTAGGTGGTACTTACCAAAAAACAGAGTTAATTCTACAGCCGTATATTAATTTCCTTCAAATAGCTACCTTCTGAACTGGGTGGTGATAACTCTGTGTACTTAGATACAGATCAGTGTGTGTCAGCTTACGGTATAAAGAGTTGCCGCGCCACCAAACTGATTTTTGTTCATCCTAGACATTCAACAATTACAGATTTTCTTTTGTCTCCGTGTTGACAGTGAACCAGATGTTCTGGTGAATGCTGTTCATGTGATCGATGATCTGCTCCAGCTGTCCCACACTGACGGGGTTTCCGCTAAGGAAGCGGCTAAATCTTAAAGGAAATATCAACAACTTGATATTACATTTTATGGAGAAAAAGGTACACTTGGAAGATGTCAGCTCCGGCAGTCGATTCCGCCCGAAAACGTGACCATAATTCTGACGCAGTTATGAACTTATGAACATACAGCTTATGAGCTTTCGCGCCCACCATTTGTTTGTCCCTCGCTTCGCCCTACTACAGCCGCCTAATGCCTAACGTACTGTACAGTGGAGTGACAACCAAAGCCCTCTTATTCACGTAATGCTGAAGGTGAGGCAAGAGGACGGGGAGGTGGACACATCTGTGCAACGTGTTTTGAAATCTCATTGCAGAACATACGTTATTCTACGCGAAAAACAGGTAATATGTGTACACAGTCTGACAGCGTCATGCACGTTTACATTCAGTATTATTCAAATCATGTTCTCGTATTGATATTCTGCAGAAATATATACGCTTCAAACTCAAAATGAATAAAACTAAGCTACTGAAAAATTATTACGAAACTAGCTTAGCGCCCACTGCTTCGCTCTCGTAGACTGTACGAACTGCAGACATTATTTTTGTTTTTATTTAATCGAATTTTTATGTTGTGCACAAATTGCACCACCTTCTATGCTTTTAACGCTAATTAAGGCCATACAAGAATGATCTTTTCTGAATGTACATGTGATCCAAAAGTCATTCTGGTAGTCCAAAATTTTTGTTAATCATGCCTTTTGCTGTGGAGATATTTCCATAGCAACATTCATCCCCTAACAAATATTTCTTTATATATAACCGAGAAGTGAACTACCAATTATTAGAAATTTACCTTTAAAATCTTTTTAATGTAATGAAATACACACACAAAAGAAAACTTTTGCATCTCCCCGTTTACCAGAACGCCTGAAGATAGGCGTTGACTGTGAATATTCTATTACACAGTCCCTTTGACTGTTCAGAGACGTCACTAAGGTCACCTAAAGATGTAAACAGCCATGAGCAGCGCCTTTTAGACGGAGGGGTCCGACAGCTGCTGAGTTCGTAATTCCACCAGGAAAGAGGTACACGGCTCGTGTTGTCTCTAGTTCAACCATGCCTAGAAGGTCAATACCATGGTTCGATCGCGTCCGTATTGTTACTTCGTATCAGAAAGGGCTCTCAACAAGGGATGTGTCCAGGCGTCTCGGAGTGAACCAAAGCGATGTTGTTCGGACATGGGGGAGATACAGAGAGACAGGAACTGTCGATGATATGCCTCGCTCAGGCCACCAAAGGGCTACTTCTGCAGTGGATGACCGCTACCTATGGATTATGGCTCGGAGGAACCCCGAAAGCAATGCCACCATGTTGAACAATGCTTTTCGTGCAGCCACAGGACGTCGTCTTACGACGCAAACTGTGCGCAATAGGCTGCATAATGTTCAACTCCAAATATCCATGGCGAGGTCCATCCTTGCAACCACGGCATCATGCAACGCGGTACACATTGGCGCAACAACATGCCGAAGGTACAGCCCAGGATTGGCATCACGCATAACATTTTCCTTACCGATCAGTGTCGCATATGTATTCAACCAGACAATCATCGGAGACGTGTTTGGAGGCAACCCGGTTAGGCTGAACGCCTTAGACACACTGTCCAGCGAGTTCAGCAAGGTGGAGGTTCCCTGCTGCTTTGGGGTGGTATTATGTGGAGCCGACGTACGCCGCTGGTGGTCATGGAAAGCGCCGTCACGGCTGTACGATACGTGAATGCCATCCTCCTACCAATAGTGCACCCATATCGGCAGCATAGTGGCGAGGCATTCGTCTTCATGGACGACAATTCGCGCCCCCATTGTGCATATCTTGTGAGTGACTTCCTTCAGGTTAACAACATCGCTCGACTAGAGCGGCCAGCATGTTCTCCAGACCTGAACCCTATCGAACATGGCTGGGATAGATGAAAAGGGCTGTTTATGGACGACGTGACCCACCGACCACTCTGAGGGATCTACGCCGAATCGCCGTTGAGGAGTGGGACAATTTGGACCAACAGTGCCTTGATGAACTTGTGGATAGTATGCCACAAAGAACACAGGCATTCTTCAATGCAAGAGGACGTGCTACTGGGTATTAGAGGTACCGGTGTGTACAGCAATATGGACCACCACCTCTGAAGGTCTCGCTGTATGGTGGAACAACATGTAATGTGTGGTTTTCATGAGCAATAAAAAGGGCGGAAATGGTGTTTATGTTGATCTCTCTTGCAGTTTTCTGTACAGGTTCCGGAACTCTCTGAACCGAGGTGATTCAAAACTTCTTTTGATGTGTGTATTTTCTTGAAAGTTTTCAGCCGGCACGGTGGCCGAGCGGTTCTAGGCGCTTCAGTCTGGAACCACGCGACCACTACGGTCGCAGGTTCGAATCCTGCCTCGGGCATGGATGTGTGTGATGTCCTTAGGTTAGTTAGGTTTAAGTAGTTCTAAGTTGTAGGGGACTGATGACCTCAGATGTTAAGTCCCATAGTGCTCAGAGCCATTTGAACCATTTTGAAAGTTTTCAATCACTATTGAACTCCCTTAGGGGTTGAATATCCGAAAACACTGAAACACGATTTTTTTTATTTCTAACCGAGAAGTCAAATACCAATTGTCACAGATAAAGCCTTAAGAATCCTTGAGTATTTCTTTGGTAATTATTTATTTTCAATAAAACTTTCACCCACTGTTTTAACCCCTTGGTAGTTGAATTTATAAAAATGCTGGAACACATATCTTTTATATTCTGACTGGTAAACTTCGTAGTTCTAGGTTCAAAATTTCCTTAACAGCAAAATACCTTCAAAAAGCCTTTCATTCTCTATTTCACTCTCTTAAGAGTGGAATTTCGGACAATCTCTTCTTAAACGATGCATACGCTATAAGATCCACACACTTTCCAACTCCATGTTTCTATCCTTAGCGGTTTGGACTGGTCGATGATGAGTCAGTGAATCAGTCTGACCCTATTTCACACCCTTAGGGGTTGAAATTTCAAAATACAGTTAACATGTTTTTTTCATCTCGAACGGAGAACTCAAACACCAATTTTCAAATATTTAGTTTTAAAAATTCTTTCGCTCCGAAATATTTTCATAAAACGTTTCACGCCTTAGGGGTTGAATTTTCAAAAACAGTAAAAAACTTATTTCTTTTGTTTGCAACCGAGTTGCCAAATTTAAATGTTCATAGATTTATCTTTAAAAATGCTTTCATAAAATATGTTCATAAATATCTCATCCCCTATTTCACACTTAGGATTGGAATTTCAAAAAATATCTTCTTAAACGACGCCTGCAGTATAAGGTTCACACCTTCTCCAAATTTTTTCTGTCCTTATCGGTTTTTGCTGAGCGACGATGAATCAGTCAGGACATTTCCTTTTATATACAGAAGAAATTAATGATTTTCGATTTACAATTAAATCGTAGTAGTCACATTGAAGAACAGCGCATCTCCTGAAAATGTACTTCAGTTTAACAGCTTCAGCTTCTAATTCCACAGAAGATAGCGCACAACAGCGATGTTAAAATTAAACGGCGTTACGCTACTTCTTTAATGACCCACCAATTCATTTAATTTATTTACACTGCATTGGTAAATGGCAACATAAAAACGTTCAAAGCAAAGAGATCTCTAGCACCAGCTATGTATATGTTACAAAATAAACAGAGTATGCTATAAATGCCAGAATAGTATTTCATAAACCTCGCAATCTTCCCGAAATATATTACTTCGCGCTCAGGGATGAAGCCGCTGCAGAGGGGAGGAGCGAGTGACAACCGGTGCGCGTCCATGTTTAAAATCTGTACGTTCAGAAAGTCGTAACTACTTACTACCAGGATAGGTCACAAATTTTCACGTGAGATTGATTACTGAGGCTAATACTTTACGAGTTTGCTTTTTCCTCCTTAAAATATAAGATTAAGTTCATTATGTTTACTTGTTAGTAGTGTCTGGAAGCGAGCTCTCGATTCTGAGAACATACAGAATATGCACTGAACTGTTTACATTCTTACGAAGTCGCTGGCATCACCGGTAAAAACATGGGTACATTCTCTACGAGTATGAGGAGGATGAGTGGCGTACACCGATTAACTCGAAGCTGTCAATGGCCTATATGAATGAATATTTTAAAAAATGAAAGTAAATTTGTAGGGCATGATTGACCGAAAGTAGTGCAAGAGGGATGTTCCGCTCGAGTTTACAAGTTCTTTCAATTAAACACCTTGAAAGGTCTCTGTTGGATTCCTTTCGTGTTAATTTCTTAAATCTGTTGTCATTTACGGCATAAATTCCTCTTCTAAATTTACTGTGGTGTTTCTGACTCTATCTGGGAGGAGACTAAGCAGTGAAACGTGTTACTTTTACACATAAACAAGAACGATCTGTCACACTACTACACTTTAAAACACAGGTTATATGTAATTCATGTCACACAGTCTCATACGGAACCTACATCCACTTTCTTTTATATTCTGTATATGATAAGATACTGTCACCCCCCCTTCCCTTCTGTGTGAGAGGATGAATGAGCAAATATATTTCTAGTTGCATGCTTGATGGTAGCAGACAAGCGTGTCTGCTAGAGAACAGTAGGACCAACGTTGGAACAGGTAGCTACGCTTTCTAAAAGCAAAGAGGTTTCTATTCTTAGTATGGTCCTGTCCGTCCCTTGTCATGTTGGTATAGGAAGCTGCCTCTCTGGTCACTTCCGTTTGTATCTGTTAAGCACGCTCGGTAGGAGCCCAGGTCAGTCTGTCCGTGGCGAGCGTCTGAAGTGGTAAGATCTCCGGCTAAGCGCGTGTCTGCTAAGTCTGTAGGCCAATGGATTTCTTAAGTTCAGCCTAACTGAAAATTTAATCACCTTTATTTCAGGTTTAGCTCTAAAATATCTAGTGTTATCTTAAATTGCAACGCAGTGTATTTCGAGTGTGAAGTTCAGAATATCTTCCGCTAGTTGCTTTGTCACTACTTTGTGAGTAAAGTGGAACCACGTATTGATCAGTAACTCTTAGATCGTCAATTTTAAATGCGAATGTGCGTGAGATTATAACGTCTCGTCTTGACAATATTTTTCAATATAGCAACTTTTCTTTATGTTCAACCCACATGGGGTGTACTTTGTGAGACCAGTACCACGTGCTTATACAATTGTTTGACCCATCAGGTTAATAGTAAGACGATAGTAACTAGTTCAAGGTTTTTCTTTTGTAAATTGCTTTTCGATCTAATTTATTTTAATTATCAAAATTATTGTGGAGTTACACTCTTTGTGTAAACCAAGTTGACCATGTGAAGCATGTGGTGTAATCATCAAAGTAGCCCTCAGCTATTCTTTTCGGGAAGATTTCACAGAGGGTTAGTATGAATTAAGATAACAGTGTGTGGTAATTTCATGACGGACAGGGTTGCCCTACGAATGTAACTTCTTTGGGTGAAAATTGAATCGGTTGGTTGTGGTTAATTTCCTTTTGAATATGTTTCAACGTTCTTCGTGTGTTATTTTATGAATGCAGTGTTGTATGTAGTCTCCCAATCTTGGCTTCCTATTTTATGTGTTCCGTAAGATTACAAACTCACATTTTCACAATCCTAAATAGGGCACCAGTTTAGTTATGAATCAAGTTTGATATGCTGAAATTTTAACAGAACAATGATCAATGTTAAAATAAATGTCCAAATACAAACTGATTTATTTTTTTTTATTTAAATTGTCTTTATATATATATATATATATATATATATATATATATATATATATATAAACAATTTAAATAAAAAGAAATAAATCAGTTTCTATATATATATACTGTATATATATATATATCAGCACCGCTTTCACCTCAAATTAATGCAACAACGTTACAACCTTTTTGGTGAGTTTCGTGGCCTTAACCTAATTCATAATCCTATTGGAGAAAGAGGACTTACAGCTGAACGTGAAATGTGAACTTCCTGGCATATTTACGCGTCACTCAGAGGTGAAAGCTAGCGTAAAGGCAAACCGTGATTCGATCCTGGTCTCGCACTTTAATACTAGATCACCAAGCCTGGCTTCGTTACCACGAGAGACACTTGTTCCCGACGAGGAGGGTGGAGGACATCACCGAAAGCTCCAGAAACCTCTATGTTATAACCATGTTTGACGCGACAAACACACCGAAAATGTTTCATACAAGAATGTCGTTGCGAGAAACTTCGATCTCGAATCTTATTTGTTTGCCGGTGCGAACACGGATCTCTGACCCTCGGGATGACGCTCTTTGCGGGTGGAAGTTGGTCCCTGAGCCTTGATTGTGTTCCAGAAACGGGACGGAGAGCGAGGGGGACGCGAAGCACTTAACGCCAGAAGTCCTCCGGGCAGGTGTGCACGTGGGCACGTGCGGCCCACGTGGAGCGCCTGGTGTCTGGCGCCACGTGCATCCCCCAGCGCCAGCGGCCCGGCAGAGAGGCTTTTAGCCGCTGCCGTGTCGTCGCGCTTGTCCGATCCGTCGCATCTGGAGCGCTAAGAGACCCGCCGTGCGGCTGATAAAGTGTTCCGGCACACCTGCCTGGCCCACCCTCACGCTGGCGCCACGGTACGATGGCAGTGTCTCACTCGGAACAACAAACAGTACACCATGACCGGTCACATTTTAAGGCACAAATTTTGTACAACACGTTTCGATGTTTAATGCGAGGGCTATTCACGAATTAACCTCCAATTGGGTCTTTAAAAAAGATAAAAAAGGAAAAAGTGTGGTGTCACCGCCAGACACCACACTTGCTAGGTGGTAGCCCTTAAATCGGCCGCGGTCCGCTAGTATACGTCGGACCGCGTGTCGCCACTGTCAGTGATTGCAGACGAGCGCCGCCACACGGCAGGTGTAGTGAGACGTCCTAGCACTCGCCCCAGTTGTACAGCCTACTTTACTAGCGAAGCTACACTGACAAATACGCTCTCATTTGCCGAGACGATAGTTAGCATAGCCTTCAGCTGCGTCATTTGCTACGACCTAGCAAGGCGCCATTACCCGTTTATATTGAGTCTATATAATGTATCAACAAGAGCGATGTTCACCAATTATGGAATAAAGTTAAGTATTACTTCAACTACGTACTTTATTTGCTATATTAATTACATTGTAATGTTCCAGACCTCACGACAGTCTGCGTGAGCTTAACGCGTGCCTTTCGGCATCCTCGCATAGTGACTTGGCTGTCTTGCCAATTCACAACAAAAAGTTCTTAAATATGCACAATAACAAAATTGTTGCATCACCTCGATATGCCGCGCAGTTTTGTTGCTGTTGTGAGTGTTCCTGTCCGATCGGAAATTGTACAAGACTGTGCTTAAACTGACACACACCTTAGAAAAATTATACACGACTGTGTTTAAACTGACACACAATATTTTTAGCGCAACGCAATCTGACTTTCAAAAATCCCTACAAAAGAATGGCCCTGACTAACATTAACCTATACCTTTCACAAATCACTTACCTCACCAAAAATCTCCGTTACTCGAACTACTGCAATACAGCGAGCTACTGCCAGCTAAATAAAAGATTCAAACTACGGAAGGCACTAACTACTGAAAGGCATAGTTAGCAAATGAAAGATTTTGATTGAGAACAAACAATGAATTTACCTCAATAGTGTTCAAAAGTCATAATGTATATAGCAGTTCATGACATCCAGTCTTACAAATTTCAAAACTCCGCCATCTCTCTCCCCACATCCACCACTGCTGGCCGCTCACCTCCAACTGCGCAACGCTACGCGCTGTTAACAGCCAACTGCCCAACATTACAATAGCCAACAACAATGCAAACCAGCCACAGACTGCACACAGCACACTCAGTGATTTTCATACAGAGCGCTATGTGGCGTTACCAATAAAAAAACCTATACAGTCTACTTTCAAAACGATTACCATGAACGCTATCTACGGGTACAACGAAGCACTCGAGTGGACTGCGGTACTTCATTTGAAAGTAATGCACCAGTATAAGGCATTAGAGACTTCTGAAACAGTGGAGCTAACATCCATCTACTCACGTAGAACAGTCGCGACCAGTGAAACACATTAGTTAGTTTCACATCATTACGTTATGCGCAGAAGGATCATCAGCTACTCAAACTGCTCGCCGTATACACAGGAGTCAAACTGTTGCGATGTGGCCATGGAATCGGTTTTACCTGAAGGTGGTGTGGAAAACCTACACAGTACAAGCCATCCATGTTCGACATGGGCACAGCTTAATCTGTATAGATGACATTTTAGGCAAAGGAACCGTGGGCTCAGAGTTCCCGAACTGAACTCACAGCTCGAAGAGGCCACGGGTAGTCGTGCATCGCATCAAACATTCAGGAGACGACTTCGTGATGCAAATATCAATTCCCGACGAACATGGCGAGCACCATGTGGCACACAACAACACTACGGGCTCTGTTAAAGATGAGCAATAAATCATGCATAATCCACGCCCTAGAACTGGCGTCAGGTGTGGTTTACGTGCGATACTTGGACCAGTTTGTACTCTGAATTGCAGAGAATCTGTTAGGAAACAACTCGGTAGTATCGAAGGCCAAAAACACTGGATCCCACATATGCGGCAAGTTGATGGTGAAATGATGTTCTGGGGTGGCATTACACAGCACGAGCGTACACCTCTCAGGGCTGTTGAGGGGATGCTCGTCCTGCTAGTCTCATGAACACTTTCCTTCAGTATGCTAGGTTCACTAGAATGGAGTGGCCTGCCTGTTTCCCGGACACAATGACATTCGACCATGTGTGAAATCGATTAAAAAGATCTGATTTTGGACGTCGACATTCACCACATACTCTGCGCGATTTAAACAAGATCGCCGTTGATGAGCTGGACAATTTGGGCTATGGCTTGGTGATCTCATGGTATGCCATGACGGATTCAAGTCTGCATCTGATCAAGGGAACTTTCCATCAAGCATTGACGTTGATCAGGGTGATGTGAAAATATCACCAAGGGAAACAGATGATTTTGTCACTACACAAATGCCTGTCTTTTTTTTCTTTTTTTATTTAGTGATCTACACATATAGCAAATGAATATATATCAGGCCTCAGAGACAACATTTTTCTGTTCATGAACGAAACAAAATAGTATGTAAAACTTTTGTTCCTACATAAATAATCTGCATTAACATATTGACGCTACTTCTCAACATAGTCGCCACCCAATACCAGACACTTGTCACACCGTAAGCCAGACGTTGGCAGTATCCTCGAACTCAACGTTGGTGCAGAAGTGTTGAGGACCCAGTCTGGCTTTCATGTTGGGGAAGAGATGAAAGTAGCTTGGTGCCAAGTCCAGATTATAAGGAGAATGATGATAAGTCTCCGAGCCAAAACGTGTTCTTGCAATTCGTAGTATACAGTAGTGCATTTTCTTAAAGGAAAATGATTGCTTCGGCAGTAATCTAACTCCGTTTTTCTTCTTTTTTAGTCGGAGCCCTGTAAGAGTATCACAAAATATCCATGATATCGCAGTATTCTCACGCATTGCTCTCACGAAATTTGTTGTCAAAATTCATTTGCGATTCCAAAATTGTAACCATCATTCTGCAGTTTGACAGCATCCACTTCAAATATTTCGGCTTATGAGGAAAATGTGTATGTATTGCTTGGATCGCTCTTTAGTTTCACGGTTTGCATACCATACCCCTGTCTCGTTCCCAGTCACGATTCTGTTCAGAGATTCCTCCCCCTCTTCATAGCAGCGTTGAAGGAATGTCAAAGACGAACCCTTTCGTTCAGATTTTCGGTTGGACATTTTGAAAACACCGTGTACAAAACTTATGATAAACTAATCTCTCTGTGACTAAGCTAAAGGTTATCCTGTTATCCTTGAAAAGTGAGGCATAACTTCAAGAAGTTCCGATATTGTGAACCGACGTCTCACATAGAGAATTTCTTCATGATGTTGGACAAGTTCATCAGTTACCTCTGAATGTCTTCATCGACCACTTTCATCACACACATTTGCGCGACCAGCCTTCGATTTTCTGCATCACTCCCACACAACGCCAGAGTTCACAACCCCATCCACATCAGACTGCTGACTATGAAACTACTGTGCTTGTAACGGTTATGTTTTGATTGAACTGTCAACGTAATCAGTTTTAGAGTAACATTTAACAAAGTCATTTATCTGTCATTATTCTACGGGCAGTTTAAGTTAATAAGTAGCTGACTGTGCTAGTGGCGTGATAAAGCAATCAACAGAGACCAAGAAAGATCTGATATTGAGAATAGTTGGTTAGGTCGGAAATTTTTGTCCATTGGTAGGAGGGAGTGCCACGAACAACATACTATGAAGCCTGCCTGGTGAGAGATGAGTGTGGGGGTGAACGTGCTTTTGAAGGTCATTTTTGTACGTTTCTCTTGAATTAGACGAAAATCATAATCTCCAGTGGAAACGTATACCAGCACAAAATTTAACTACATTAAATTTCCTACAAAAGGTCCTTTTATTTTTTTGTAGGACTAATTGTTTTGCATAGCGAGAAAGAGAATACGGCCAGCCATAACATCGCGGGTTGCATAAAACGTAGCAGCATTGGCAGCTGAACCACTATGCAAGGAAATTGGTGGTACAATTGATAAGACGACGCCACGCTTTTTAAAAGTAATTTTTACTGCGCCGAAGCAAGGGCGATTTTAAACGTTTCTATGATATATTATCACCATATAAGTATAGTTCTATGCTATGCAAGAGCACAAAATAAACTTGAACCACTCCGCATAACAATTATCAATTTTCTGTCAAAGTGGAAAAAAAATAGGTACCGACAATCGTAATTTTATTTAGCTACGAGTTTCGGTACCTCACTGGCACCGTCTTCAGGCCCCTATAAACATAGTAGTAGTAGTAGTAGTAGTAGTAGTAGTAATCTAATCGTCTGTGCTATTATGGGGATTACTACCTCCAACTGGTTTCCGCAGACTACTTCTCAGTAGAGATGGACCTTCATAGCTGTAACTGCAGTTGTCGTTAGAAGTGTGAAGGTTCCCGTCTACCGAGAAGGAGTCCACAGAAACCATTTGGACATACTGGTCCCTATATTAGCACAAACGATCAGATGACTATCTGCGTACGTGTAAAGAGACCTGAAAATGTTGCCAATGAGGCACCGAAACTGATAGCTAACGAAATGCATTAAATAAAATTTTGGCTGATGGTACCTATTTTCTTCAAGTCGCCGACCAGCTGCAGTCCCATTCCATTTGCACAAGATGGAGTTAGAAAATTCTGTCTACCTGGTCACGTACAGCATCTAGATAGAACCTAATAGGCTACACATTCGATACAGCGTGCGACAATCCCATGCACATAGTTTACTAGATATGTTAGCGGTACAATTTGAAGGGTGGTTCAGTTTATAAGATAACATTCTACCTTATAATTTATTTCTGAATGTGGCACTGAGTTCCCTAAATAACTCCAAGTCATTTTTACCCTCATGTTTATTTCTTTGTATGACCACCCAATGCTGATTTCACTTAACCTAAGTATATATGTACACTCATACTAACTTTTACTATTTTCCCATCAGAATACTGATTCTAGATTATTCAAGTATTCAAGTCATGCTGTAAGTAATCTTCAGGCCTAATGTCGTACTTGCACTGTTCAGTACCTACAAACAGAAGACGGTTATTTTAAATTTTATTTAAGAGCATTCCTACTTCATCACAGTTAAAAAATTTCTTCACCCCAGTTAAAAAATTTGAAAACCTCTTCTCATTAGTTTTGGTGAAATTATCAGTTTTCACAACTCCTTTATCTTTTCTCAACTATTTACTCTCTTAGTGTAGGCAAATCTAATGGAAGTAATAGCATTGTGGCGCATATTCTTCAACGAACTGAAATGCATTCCTTGTTTCTTAAGCGCTGCCAGCATGAAATACATTGTGACAGAGTCAAACAGTTTCTCATAGTCTACAAAGACGGCACAAAGTGATACAGGTAACCGCCGCTGCTTCCTACAGCTCCGTTGTCATGCTGTAAATGGCCCATTATGTTATCCTCACTTCTGCAGCCATCTTGTTCTTTTCCCTAGATTAACTTTTTTACAAACATCTTTCTTTGATCTCCAGCGGCTTGTGAACAAACTAGACCAGACCACAAAATCGCACAACCAATAAATTCGTTCAAAATTAAAAAGCGATGGTTTTTCACGGAAATTAATATCCTTCCTATTCTTCTTCGAAATTTTCGCTTTGACCTAGGAGAGAATGTGCGTTTTCTACGTTCCTCCGACCATTTCCGTCCCTGGCTTCCGTGCCCTTTCTTCTTTTCTCAGGATCATCGCTTCCGTCTCCGTTCTGATAACATCCTTCCGTCTTGTTTGTGTCCTTACCAGGCCCCTACTGCCTTCCAGGGATTCTGAGAATGCTATTCCCGGTAGTCTTTCCTTTTCAATTTTAATTAAGTGTCCTGCTCACATCAATCTCCTTTTCTGCGTCTTTCGGACAATATTAGCTTGTGAGTATAGGTTTGCCAGTTCCTGGTTTTTTAATATTCTCCATTCCTGTGACTGGGTGTCTTTTTGGAGCCAAATACTTCCTTTAATACCTCTCTCTCGAAGAATAGCAGATTTTATTCATCTTTTTTCCTTCATGTAAATGTTTCAGTCTTATATAGAGCTACCGGGAGAATTACACTCTGGTATAGTCTTACGTTAAAACTTCTCGAAACTGCTTTAGTGAACAGCACGTCACGTAAACAAAAATATGCTCAGTTTACCTCTGCGGTTCGTACCTTAATTCCAGTTTCCATTCTATTCTAATCGTTAAAAATGCTTCCCAAATATTTTAATGTGTCTATACTTCTAAATCTGCTTCATCAACTGTCAATGGTCGAGCGAGGTGGCGCAGTGGTTAGCACACTGGACTCGCATTCGGGAGGACGACGGTTCAAACCTGCGTCCGGCCATCCTGATTTAGGTTCTCTGTGATTACCCTAAATCGCTTGAGGCCAATGCAGGGATGGTTCCTCTCAAAGGGCACGGTCGACTTCCTTACCTAACCTGACAGGACCTACGACCTCGCTGTTTGGTCCCCTTCCCCAAATCAACCAACCAACCAACCAACCATCAATGGTGAATCATCACCGGGTGCTTTTCTCACGACAGTATACTCTGTTTTCTCCTCATTAATTTGTAAATCTTTTTTCCTTGCAATATTTCTATAAGAACTTGTCACGTGCCGCAAGTCCTCTTTGCTACCACTTATTAGAACAATATCAGCCGTATATGCAAGCCGATTTATTGTTTTGTTACGCAGTTTAATTCCAGCTTGGTTTACTTTTTGGTGTTCCATCTTTTCTCAAATTAAATTAAAAAGTGTTTCAAATAACGCATCTCTTCGTCTAAGACCAGTCCTGATTTCAATATGCTCTCACATTTTAGAAGTTATCGTTACTCTGCAATAACTTTACACAGATCTGTATCAGACGTATTAACTTTTGTGGAAACTGAAACTCTTTCAAGACATTAGCGATTGTGTCCCTCTATAGACTGTCGTAAGCCTTTTTGAAGTCAACAAAAATCATGTGAATATCAACGTCAGTTCCCAACCTCTCTCGGCTTCCTGTCTGAGTGTAAGAAGTTAGTCTATAGTTAATCTGTTCCTTCTGAAATCAGGTTGATAGTTCACTATAATTCCTTCTACAAATGGGACCATTCCCTTTAGTAAACAATGAGGCAGAATTTTTTAGCTTACGTTATAGAGCGCCAGTCCTCTATAATTATGACATATCAGGGGGGCCATTTTCCAGTCGTTCGGCAATCTTTAATGTGGTGTCACCGCCAGACATCGCACTTGCTAGGTGGTAGCCTTTAAATCGGCCGCGGTCCGCTAGTATACGTCGGACCCGCGTGTCGCCACTGTCAGTGATTGCAGACCGAGCGCCGCAACACGGCAGGTCTAGTGAGACGTCCTAGCACTCGCCCCAGTTGTACAGACGACTTTGCTAGCGATGCTACACTGACAACTACGCTCTCATTTGCCGAGACGATAGTTAGCATAGCCTTCAGCTACGTCATTTGCTACGACCTAGCAAGGCGCCATTACCAGTTTATATTGAGATTATATAATGTATCAACAAGAGCGATGTTCACCAATTATGGAATAAAGTTAAGTATTACTTCAACTACGTACTTTATTTGCTATATTAATTACATTGTAATGTTCCAGACCTCACGCCAGTCTGCGTGAGCTTAACGCTTGCCTTTCGGCATCCTCGCATAGTGACTTGGCTGTCTTGCCAAGTCACAACATTTAATATTTCCAAACATTCTTTAACAGTTTCGTAATTATTTTAACTAGTACCGGTCATACATCCTTTATTAACTCTCCTGCAATTTGATCCTCACCAAAGCCTTTTTGTCTTTAAGGTATTTAATTATTTATCTTATTTCTTCTTCTTTGGGGGTTTCTAGTTTGCTATCTATGGTGTCACGTTTCTCACATGGAAGGCACTCAGCGGGGTTATTGCAGCTCAGTAGTTCTGCAAAGTACCCTGCCAATCGCCGTTTACTTCAGTACCGTCTCATTTGCGCGAATAGTTTCGTGATTTCTTGTCAGAAAAGATACGGTTCGTAGTAGTTGGCGGAAAGTCATCGAGTCAAAAAAAAAGTATTATTTGGCCCTCTGCTGTTACTGATCTAAATTAACGATTTAGCAGACATCCAAACGGTCCACTGAGATTGTTTTCAGATGATGCTGTCATTTACCGTCTTGTAAAGTCTTCAGGTGAAAAAACTATTGCAAAGAAGTGATCTAAATGAGTACTAAAAGGAATCTGCTAAATTTCGGTTGCACGATAGAGCACACAAATCTAACGTTTGTCAGCCGCGCGAAGTGGCTGTGCGGTTAGAGGCGCCAAGTCACGGATTGCGCGGCCCCTCCCGCCGGAGGTTAGTGTTCTCCCTAGGTCATTGGTGTGTGTGTTGTTCTTAGCATAAGTTAGTTTAAGTACTGTGTAAGTCTAGGGCCGATGACCTCAGAAGTTCGGTCCCTTAGGGATTCACACACATTTGAACATTTTTTTAAAGTTTGTCAATTCAGTATTTTAAACATAGCTGCGCAACAGCAACGGTTCCACGTAATAAGACTAAAAACAGCCGACCAGTTGCAATTGATAAAGTAATCTTTACCTAGGTTTCGACAGATTTAAATCTGTCTTCTTCAGAAGGCGGCAGTATTACATTAATATAGAATGATGTATCATCGTCGTTTTTACAAATATCATTAATCCAAATTGAAATATAGCCCTGAAAATACGGTTTGTCATGTAAATAAAAATTAGTACATGGATGTTGCAGAGCTCACAAGCTTGTGAGCTCTGCAACATCCATGTACTAATTTTTATTTACATGACAAACCCTATTTTCAGGGCTATATTTCAATTTGGACTAATGGATCTATGCAGATATTTGTAAAAACGACGATGATACATCATTCTATATTAATGTAATACTGCCGCCTTCTGAAGAAGACAGATTTAAATCTGTCGAAACCTAGGTAAAGATTATTTTATCAATTGCAACTGCTCGGCTGTTTTTAGTCTTATTTGTCAATTCAGCTAAATGCTTAAGGATAACAGTTATGAATAAATTAAATTGGAACTATGACGTAGATAATTTGTCGGGAAAGAAAAGCAAAGACTGTGATTCATTAGCAGAACACTTAGAAAATGCATCACATCTATTAAAGAGACTCCTTAAATTACACTTGTCTGTCCCCTGCTACGGTATTACCGTGCAGTATGGACTCCGCATCAGTTACACTGAATACGTTCAGAGAAGGGCAGGTCTTTTTGTATTATCGCGAAATATGGTCGAGAGTGTCACGGTTTTGATACTCGAAATGGGATGGCAATCATTAAGACAAAGGTGTTTCTTGTCGCGGCAAGATCTTCCCTTGAAAATTCAATCAACTTTCTTCTCAGAGTGTGAATATATATTTTTGGCTGCCACCGACATAGGAAGAAATGATCATAATAATAAAATGAGAAAAACCAATGCTTGCACGGAAAGATTTAAGTGCTCGCTTTTCCTGTGCTCTGTTCGAGAGTGGAACGGTAGAGAAATGGCTTCAAAGCGCTTCGAGTAACTCTCCGACAGGCGCTTATCTATGAACTGCAGAGTTGTCACGTAGACGTACATGTAGATTCGTGTGTCTTTAAAAATGTTTCTTTTATCTTATATTGCTGTGTTACTTTCTTCACTTTTTCGTAGATTTGCCTTATCTTGTGATGGATACTGTCCTCTTTGTCTTCTTCTACAAGTTCCTTGCAATGTTTCCGTTTCTCCCGCCTTAGCATTTTGCCGTTTCCTTTGTTATTCTGATACACCTTTAACTGCTGATCTTTGACATTTCCTAATCAGTTCTTCCCAGCCAATCTTCTCTGCAGCTTTTTTCTAGGACTCTTCACTGAACCACACCTTATCTGAACTATTTCGTTTGCCTACAATTTCGGAAGCTACCCTGTTTACTATTTTCTTAATTTGAGACCACTCTGCTATCTTATCCTTACGTTTACTTAGGTTTTCTGCTACTGTTGACTCCTATTTTCTTTTAATAGTTGTCTCTTTTAATCCGTTTGAATCCTGATATGTAGTCTGCTTAGCTATTCTACGCACTTCCTTAAATTTTATATGCATCTTACGTCTCACCAGGAAGTGATCAGCGTCACAGTATGTGTATCTTCGATGCTATTTGCATACCGTTTCTGGTTACGTACATGGTCTAAATGATTTTTGGTTTGCCCACCCGGTGACATCCATGTCCCTTATGGGTGTTTTTATGTTGAAATCATGTACCTATGATGCAGATATTAATGTCAGTTGCGAAACTGATCAAATGGATGCTATTGTCACTGCTCTCTTGATGCACACTTGCTTAAATTAGTATTCTATCCGGTCAAAAGCAAAATCCGTGAAAATCCTGTCGAACAAATGCCACATTTTTGCTACTAAGAGTTTCGCGTAACATACTGTAAGGACATATTTTGATGTAGAAATAAAGAGACTATTCGAACGAATATGTGAACCTGAAATTGTTGAAGCTTTCTTGACCACTCGTTGATGTAGATGCTCTTAGATTTTGTGACGGGATCTTCGGCCGACGTTCGTTTAGTGATTTTTCTGACGTTTTACCCGGGCGCGTGGCTAGGCATTGTCAAAAACTCACCCCCCCCCCCCCCCGCCCCATAGCCGTTGGCTTAGTGTCCACCACCAGCAATGGATAGTGAGTTTTGGCAATGCCATCCACTCGTCCCGGCAAAATGGCAGATAACTCATTAAAGAAAGTTGCTAGAAAATCCCCGAGACGAAAGCCGACAGGCAATACGTACAGGGGTTGGACAAAAATATAGGAACACCACGAGAATTCTAGACTTAAACATAAATGGAGATGCTAGAAAAGCTTGCAGGTTGCACTGTTGCATTTCATCAGAAACGGCACCTGCGCGATGTCCTCAGCAATACTCCGTAAGTCACCGGAAAGTGCGTGCCGAAGTGTACTTCTGGTATCACTAACTGATTACCTCTTCCCGTCCCACTCGTGAATGGCATGTGGGAAGAATGACTGTCGGTTAAGTCCCTGTATTAGTATCAATTTCTCGAATTTTTTAACCATCGTCATTTCGCGAGATGTATGTGGGAGGAAGAAATATGTTGTTCAACTCTTCGCGGGAAGTACTGTCTGGAAATTTCAACAGCAAACTTCTGTAATCAACAAATCCTCTTTTGGAGCGTTTGCGAGTGGAGTTTGTTGAGCATCACTGTAACTCTTTCATGCCGACTAGACGCTCTCGCGACGAAAAACGCTGCTCTTCGTTGGACCTTCTCTGTCTATTCTATCAGTCCTATCTGATAAGGACCCCAGATTGAAAAACAATACTCAAGGATCGTTCGAACAGGATCCTTGTAAATCACTTGTTTTGTGGATGAGTTACATTTTCTTAGCATTCGACTTATGAATCTGAAGCTGGCATCTGCTTTTACTGCTATTTTTTTGTATGGTCGTTCCACTCAGGATCGCACTGGATAGTTACCCCTAGATGTTTTACAGTATATACTGTTTCCAGCAATATGTCATCAGTAGTGTAGTTGTACAGTAGTGTAGGTGTATGCGCAGTAAGTTACATTCATTTACGTTCAGGGTCAACTGGCAGGGCATGCACCATTCATCAATCTTCTGTAGGTCATTTTGCAGATGGAGACTGTCTTCTGGCGCTAGTACTTTCGTACAGACGACCGCATCACTTGCGAACAGTCTTAAGGACTTGGTCACTCCAAAATTACTTTTACATCTGTAGATTTTGTTCCGTTAAGAGCGACTCGTTAAATTCTGTCTGCAAGAAAGTCCTGAATCCAGTCGAAAATCTGCTCCGACACTCGATAATCCCTTTTTCCCCAGTAGTCGACAGTGCGGACGCTGTCAAATGCCCTCTTGAACTCAAGAAACACAACAGTAACCTGATTGCCGTTGTCTGCAGCGCTTTGGATCTCATACGGGAAGAGAGCGAGCTTATTTTTGCAAGGTCTCTGTTTGCGGAATCCATGTTGATTTTTATAGAGGTGATTTTCCTCCCCGAAAAACGCCATAATTCTTGAGCACAAAACATGTTCCATAATTCTACCGCGAAATGAGGTCGACGATACTGGCCTATATAGTGTGCATCTGTCCTATGACCCTTCTTGAAAAAGCGAATGATCTACGATTTTTTCCAGTCGCTAGGCACCCATCGTTGCTCCAACGATCTGCGATGAACTGCTGCTAGAAAGGGAGCAAGTTCTTTCTCATAATCTTTGGAGAATCTTACAAGTATCTCCTCTAGCCCTGATGCCTTCCACTAATAAGCGACTGTTGTTGCCTTTCTGTTCCGCGTTCGTCTATACCAATTTCTTTCATTTCGACATTCGTACAATGATTGAAAGGACGGATTGTATTACGATTTTCCGCTGTGAAACAATTTCGGATGACGGAATTGATTACGTCGGCCTACTCTCTGTTACTTTCCGTTCTATGCCTGTATGGTCACTGAGTCACTGAATAGATGATTTCGGCCCGGTCACCGATTTTACGTAAGACAAAAATCTCTTAGGGTTTCATGTCACATCGGCTGACAAAATTTTACTTTCAAAGTAATTGGACGCTTCTGTCATTGATGCACCTCGCAAGTATCAGTCGTGGTGAGGTCGGAGTCCTGTGTAGTTGTGAGTGCATTATGTCGGAGGCGGAATAAGTGACTTCGAACGCGGGTAAATTGTCGGTGCTCGTATGCTGGGTGCTTGGTAGACGTGATGTACATGTGCAGACGTTTACAACTTCAGAAAATTCGGTGAGTTATTCAGGAGAAATACTTTCACAAACAGAACAAGTCAGTAACGCGTTGGTCCACCTCTGACCCTTATGCAACCTGTTGTTCGGCTTGGCATTGATTGACAGAGTCGTTGCATGTCCTCCTGAGGGATACCGTGACAAATTCTGTCCAATTGGCGCGTTAGATTTTCAAAATCCGTAGCTGATTGGAAGGCCATGCGCATAATGCTCCAAATGTTTGGGAGATATCCGGCAGCATTGCTGGCCAAGGTAGGACCTCGCCTTATACGGGTGGGCATTATCTCGCTGAATTGTAAATCCATGATGGCTTGCCATGGAGAGCAACAAAATGAGGCGTAGATTATCGTCAACGTGCCACTGTGCTGTGAGGGTGCCGTAGATGGCAACCAAAGAGGTCCTACTATGAAATGAAATGGAACCCCAGACCACCACTTCTGGTAAATGGAAATGAGCCTTCGTCGTCATGGGCCGGGAGGCCCCTTGCGGGGCAGCTCCGGCCACCTTGGTGCAGGTCTTATTACATTCGACGCCACACTGGGCGACCTGCGCGCAGGATGAGGATGAAATGATGATGAAGACAACACAACACCCAGTCCCTAAGCGGAGAAAATCTCCGACCCAGCCGAGAATGAAACTCAGGCCCGTAGGGCGGCAATCAGTCACGCTGACCACTCAGCTATCGTGGGGAGGACATCAATCCTGGTTGTCAGGTTGAATTGTAGTACAACTTACTTCAGTGGTAAGTACCGCTTCGACATAACAACCGATTACCAGCGAAGACGTGTTCGGTGAAGCCCCGGACGGTGATGTGATAATACCAATCTGGCTGTCGGACCCCTGTACGGCCCGATAACCAGGAATGATGGTCGGGGGTGCCATTTATTTTCATAGCAAGAGTCGTTTGGTTGTCATTCGTGGTACCCTTACAGCATAGTGGTATGTCGACGACATTCTAACTCCTGTTTTGTTGCCCTTCATGGAAACCCATCCTGGGACTACACTGCAGCAAGATAATACACGTCAGTACAAGGCCAGAGTTGCTCCAGCTTGTCTTACAGCTTGTCAAACTCTACCTTGGTCAGCAAGATCGCCAGATCTCTCCCCAACTGAGAACGTGTGGAGCATTACGGGGAGGGCCCTCCAACCAGCGCGGATTTTTTACGATCTAACGTACCAATTGGACAGAATTTGGCACGATATCTCTGAGGACATGCAACGACTCTGTGAATTAATGCCAAGCCGAATAATAACTTGTATAAGGGCCAGAGGTGGATCAACGTGTAATTGATTTGTTCAGTTTGTGAAACCCTCTCTCTTGAATAAATCATTTGACTTTTCTGAAACTGTAGTAATTTTTTTGTCTGTACATCTACATCAGTCCACATCACTCCTACCGAGTTGCCGGCTGGGTTGGCCGAGCGGTTCTAGGCGCTACAGTCTGGAACCACGCGACCACTACAGTCGCACTTTCGAATCCTGCCTCGGCCATCAATGTGTGTGATGTCCTTAGGTTGGTTAGGTTTAAGTAGTTCTAAGTTCTAGGGGACTGATGACCTCAGAAGTTAAGTCCCATAGTGCTCACAGCCATTTGAACCAGCCTACCGAGTTCTCTCCCATTACCGAGCGAGGTGGTGCAGTGGTTAGACACTGAACTCGCATTCGGGAGGACGACGGTTCAATCCCGCGTCCGGCCATCCTGATTTAGGTTTTCCGTGATTTCCCAAAATCGCTCCAGGCAAATGCCGGGATGCTTCCTTTCAAAGGGCACGGCGGACTTCCTTCCCCGTCCTTCCCTAATCCGATGAGACCGATGACCTCGCTGTCTGGTCTCCTTCCCCAAACAACCAACCAACCATCTCTCCCATTCAGATAATTCCTTCTAGGTAGATAGCTTCATCTTTTTTTTTTTTTTTCTTGGAGTGTATAACTTACCCAACAAATAGCTGAGTACGTCGGGTGCTGCTCATAGATGAAGAATTTGTTACAAGAGTCGCATCAACCAGGAAAGACAGCTTTAGGAATGGATCCAACCAACAATAGAGGACTTTGAAAGCTACTGCTGCTAATTAACTGCCAACGGCCTTGCCACAGTGGTAACACCGGTTCCCGTCAGATTACCAAAGTTAAGCGCTGTCGGGCTGGACTAGCACTTGGATGGGTGATCATCGGTCTGCCGAGCGCTATTGGCAAGTGGGGTGCACTCATCCCTTGCCAGGAAAACTGAGGAGCTACTTGATTGAGAAGTAGCGGCTCTGGTCTCGAAAACTGACATGCAGCCGGGAGAGCGGTGCGCTGACCGCATGCCCCTCCATATCCGCATCCACTGATGCCTGTGGTCTGAGGATGACACGGCGGCCGGTCGGTTCCGTTGGGCCTTCATGGCCTGCTCGGAAGGAGTTTAGTTTTAGTTTTAGCTACTAATTAACTAATTGATGAAAAATTTGGACAAGAGATAAAGTCGTGGCGTGCAGCATTAGTCCAGTCACAAAATCGAAGACCCATGCCTTGCTCCTTGCTTGAGTACAGAACGCCTGTTGTATTTATGAAGAACAGCAGTCCGGTTGACATATTGACATAACAGAGACTCCGTCGGCACGTCAGTCCGGGCAGCGAGGCGATCCGGCAGGAGCATAACAGGACCCTGTCGGAGTTTGCACCTGAGTCCCGCAGGCGTGCTATTTGTAGTGTGGACAGGCCGACAAAGGCGCAGGTAGCGGGCCTCCTAACGGCGCCCACCCTAATCGCCTTAGCGCCCCGGACTGCAGCTGCACACCGCCCTAAATTGTTTTTGCCGATCTTTGAAGGGCCACCTCGGCGTGACGTACCACCCACGAGCTGAGGTGTGCCACCTACAGTGCCGCCGTGTCACAGGTTGAAAAGAACGCCAGAGGCCGCAATCTCCAGAACTATTTTTACAGTTTTACACAGCAAATACGCGTTAGTCTTCACAAAACAGTGAAAACAGCATCGAGCCACTGTTAATTCTGCCTCTTGATAAGACTAAATGGTGCCATTATGTGTTTCGAAACACCAGGTTCATCGTCAGAGGGCTGTTCACGTTTAAAATAAAAAAGAGGATCGGTCAAATGTTTCTTGAAGTGAGTTGTCTAAAAATAAGAAATGGAAATGCCGTGTGGCTAGGGCCTCCCGTCGGGTAGACCGTTCGCCTGGTGCAAGTCTTTAGAGTTAACGCCACTGCGGCGACTTGCGTGTCGGTGGAGATGAAATGATGATGATAAGGACAACACAATACCCAGTCCCTGAGCGGAGTAAATCTCTGACCCAGCCGGGAATCGAATCCGGGCCGCTAGGCATGACATTCCGTCGCGCTGACCACTCAGCTACCAGGGGCAGACTATAAATAAGAAATAAGAATGGATTAGAAACATATACTGATGAAATAAATCGCAACGCCAAAAAATAATTAATGCAAGGTAACAAAATTTCGGGAATATATTTGTCTGGGTAACATACCGGATGATCAAAAAGTCAGTATAAATTTGAAAACTTAATAAACCACGGAATAATGTAGACAGAGGGGTAAAAATTGACACACATGCTTGGAATGACATGGGGTTTTATTAGAACCACCCCATATTGCTAGACGCATGAAAGATCTCTTGCGCGTGTCGTTTGATGATGATCGTGTGCTCAGCCGCCACTTCCTTCATGCTTCGCCTCCCAGGTCCCCAGACCTCAGTCCGTGCGATTATTGGCTTTGGTGTTACCTGAAGTCGCAAGTGTATCGTGATCGACCGACATCTCTAGGGATGCTGAAAGACATCTGACGCCAATGCCTCACCATAACTCCAGACATGCTTTACAGTGCTTTTCACAACATTATTCCTCACTACAGCTATTGTTGAGGAATTATGGTGGAGATATTGAGCATTTCCTGTAAAGAACGTCATCTTTGCTTTATCTTACTTTGTTATGCTAATTATTGCTATTCTGATCAGATGAAGCGCCATCTGTCGGACATTTTTTGAACGTTTGTATTTTTTTGGTTCTAATAAAACCCCATGTCATTCCAAGCGTGTGTGTCAATTTGTACCTCTCTATCTACATTATTCCGAGATTTATTCAGTTTTCAAATTTATACTGACTTTTTGATCACCCGGTATTTAAGTGATTAACATTGCAAGATCACAGGTTAATGTAAGCGCGAGATAAGCCTTTGAAAAGGCGAAATTCTGGTAGAAAACTAACGAGTGTAACCGCCAGAATGTTGAATGCAAGCATGCAAACGAGCATGCATTGTATTGTGCACGTGCCGGATGTCTGTCTGTGGGCTGGAGCTCCATGCCTGTTGCGTTATCCTGTTCGAAAACAGCCCCTAGAGTGCTGTTAATGAATGACAGCGCAACACGTCGAATCACCAGACAGACGTGCAAATTTACAGTCTGCGTCGAATAGCCATGAGAGTATTCCTCCTGTCATACGAAATCGTACCCAGGACCATAACTGCAGGTGCAGGCTCAGTGTGTCTACGTCGTAGATAGGTTGGTTGCAAGTGCTCGCATGGACTCCTTAAGTAACACACGGTCGTCACTGGCACCGAGGCAAAACCAGCTTTCATCATAAAACCCAACAGACATCCACTTTGCCCTCCAGTGAGCTCCCGCTTGACACCACTGAAGTCGTAAGTGGCGAAGGTTTTGGGCCAGTAGAATGCACGTTACAGGACGTCTGGCTCGGAGCTGTCCTTGAAGTAATCGGTTTGTGACATTTCGTTGTGTCACGGTGGTGCCAACTGCTACTCACATTGCTGTTGCAGATGCAGTAGGATGCTCCAGAGCCATACGTAGAACACGGCGGTCTTCCCTCTCGGCAGTGTCACGTGGCTCTCCGGAGCCAGTTCCTCTTGTGACAGAACATTCTCGTGACCATCGCTGCCAGCAGTCTTGTACAGTGGCTACGTTCCTGCCAAGTCTTTCTGCAGTATCGCAGAAGGAACATCCAAATCCTCGTAGCACTATTACAAGACCTAGTTCAAACTCAGTGAGGTGCTGATAATGGCCACTTTCTCGCCTTGAAGGCAGTCTTCACTAATATCAGCTTACAACGTCCAGTTTCAAACTTACCTAATACTGACGACTGTCACAGATCGTTTTTAAAGCAATTACAGTCTCATAGTGGCTCCACTAGCACCACTCTTATCCGACTGGCACAAAACTTCAATAGACATGATCTTCAGACGTAGAAACACGCCTACTAGCTTTTGTTTATGTCGTACGACTCATTCTTGGTATTGCGTTTCCTTTCCGTCAGTGTATTTCACGCACACCTTTTACTGAACACGATTTCGGGCATCATTCAATTGTGCTAAAACGATTCTCTATTATGTTTTATTTCTTACTTTGAGACAAATGATATAACAATCCACCCGACTTTTTTTAAAAAAAGTTTTGTTAGGAAAGCATATCCTTAGTGGCACTTCATTTGTTTTCCTATCGTCTTCTGTTCCCGAAGTATCCTAAATTTAGTTCTTTATTAGAAGGAAGACGTTTTAAAATCAAATACCACGTCAATGAACCTTTTTTTTATATACACAAAATAGGTATGGTTTGAAGTGATGAACTTTTTGGCACCTCCTAGGACCTTCTGTCAGAAACTCTGTCGGTCAGCTTTTAGTGTTTAGTGCAGCTCATGAGTGGGTGGGTAGCAATACGAAAAGAAAAGAAGACTACCAATGACCTTCGGCATTTTTGCCAAAATATATAGTGTTTCCAAAAAACTTCGACTGCTACTAGAAGTATTTATTACGGTCACTATTATTGAAACTTCCCCATAGAAAAATTAATGAATTACTGTGCTGATAAATCTCTTACATTATTTGATTTTCAAACAGCTGAGCAAAACTGAACGTTATCAGACATTTCGCTCTTTACCTATTCTGATCAACACTAAACTGACACAATATTTTTTTTTTAGCGCAACGCAATCTGACTTTCAATAATCCCTACAAAAGAATGGCCCTGACTAATATTAACCTATACCTTTCACAAATCACTTACCTCACAAAAATCTTCGTTACTCGAACTACTGCAATACAGCGAACACTACTACTGCCAGCTAAATAAAAGATTCAAACTACTGAAGGCACTAACTACTGATAGGCATAGTTAGCAAATGAAAGAGTTTGATAGAGAACAAACAATGTATTTACCTTAATAGTGTTCAAAAGTCATAATATATATAGCAGTTCATGACATCCATTCTAACAAATGTATCGTCTCTGATGGACACACGTCCAGATCATCCGCTCTCAAAAATCAGCCATCTCACTTCCCCACATCCACCACTGCAGACGTCTCACCTCCAACTGCGCAACGCTACGCGCTGTTCACATCCACCTGCCCAACACTACAATGGCAGACAACAATGCAAACTAGCCACAGACTGCACACAGCACAGCCAGTGATTTTCATACAGAGCGCTACATGGCGTTACCAATATAAAAACCTAAACAGCCTACTTTCATAGCCCCCATGCTCCCCACAAAAATTTTTACAAATTGTTTTGGGCTCTGGCCAATACACATCAGTTAAAAATTTTTTACAATTGCAATAATAAAGAAATCAAATACACACACTTATTGATACAATGTTGGTCAAAAGCTAAAATTTTCTGACAGTCCATAAAGACAGTCCTGATCATTCATCACAGTAAAATTGCAGTGTTTTTTTTTTCAAAGTCTGAGCAGTAAAAGAAAATGCACACGGAAGTAGTGTATTTCCATGCAGTCTTGAACAAGTAGTGTTGTCCTTCCAACGGAAAGACAGTGCTGACTCTTGACATGCAGACAGGTAATGGGCCACAACTGAGCAAACCCACAGCAGAGTCAGTCGAAGTTTTGAAGAATATTGGTAGGTAGGTCGTCACAGAGTAGACCCACTGTAGTCCTGGTAGAGATTATGGTATTGGTGGGCCACCAGAGGTGCAGACCCACTGCAGTCCTTGTAGAAATAATGGTATTGGTTGGCCATCAAAGATGCAGACCCACTATAGTCCTTGTAGAGACGGCCAGCAGCCATCTGTTGCGACTGTGCAGGTGCACAATCACCATCGAAGAGTCTTGCGGAGAATATAGCAAGTCCATAAACAACCACTTGTGCATTCACAAAGTTTTTGGAATTGTCCTTAGAACCAGCAATGCTGTTAATCAGTCCCTTGGTGAATTATTAACACACGTGCAAACACAAACAGTCCCAATTTGTCACATATTGTGCATATACTATGACCAACAGGAATGTGTTCAGTGAAATGAATGCTTAATAGTTACTTAATCTGATGAACTGGTGTCCATTACAATTATAAATTTACAACATAAGAATACAATTACAACGGTACAAAATACATCATTAAAGAACATAACAGTACAGATAACATTTGTAGTAACACAGGCTTTACAAAAGAAGAGGAATAAACATATACATCAGTGTTACAGGAATTATGACATAAGCAAATATATAAAATAATGAGAATAGTTTTCGAAACATTAATTTCACTCATGAGCATTGAAAAAGAACAGAATAATAATGTCTAAACATCTTTACAAAATAAATAATATATTATTAATGCAAATTATATTTGAGGATAACAGTATTCCTCATCATAGTGAATGTAGCTTAGTACTAGAAAAATTCTACAACATAAATCTTATTCGCTTAACTCATAAAGACAGGAAAAACACAAATACACAAGAGGACACAAACACATAGCAGAATAACACAGGAGGAAAGGACAGGGTTTGTTTTCAGTGTAACATTTGGTACTGCAGTCCAACCCAAAACTTCATTCCATAGATCTTTCCTCTTATTTCAACATTTGTTTCCACCAAAAAAATCCTATCCAAGCATGCTTTCTGTATTTATATGCTCACATATTTCTTACCTCATTATTTATTTTCCATTACCTTACCTCATCATTTATTTCCAAGAAAATCCTACCTAAACCTGTTCTCCCTAAAAACCTACTTTTTTGTTCGTATCCTCTTTCAAAATACTTTTTTGGCCAAACCATTTTCTTATAGCTTCTCAATGCATTTCTTCCAATTCATCACAACTCGTTCTCTTATATAGCCTACCTCATCTTAAGCTAACTTAAATCTACTGAGCTCAGACATATGTACTAAGGGACGAGGCAATGCAGCAAGACACAACAAATTAACACAAACAGGAATGACAAAAAAATGCAAATTGGCAAAACAAGTAGCAGTATAACTAAATTAGCAGAGCAAATGCAACATTATCACTAATATGAGCCAATGTGCAGCAAAAAGAAATATAAATCAATAGTAAAACTGGCTTAACAGAGTAATACAAAGTGAAATTTAATAGCACTAAGCCTGGCAAGCAGCAGCAGCAAATGCAATAACTTATACCTAAGCATGACAAAGCTCAAGCAGAAAAAATATTACAGTAAAAATGGCCATGTTTAATACCTATGTCACATCTTAACACTAGAGTGATGCATCACGAGAACTTACTCTGGCAGACAAGTTACCAAATTGTAAAAAATTATTTATGCAATTCCTGTGAAGGGAAATATCTATTTATGTTCCCTCGTTTTCTTGGAAGTAGATCATAAAATTATTCTTTACTGGGTCTGTAGACAGAAAATAGTGATATTAGTACATCTATTAAATTTTAGTGCAACTAGAAACTAGATATTAAACAAAATGAGCAAATAAATACATAAAGCAAGGGGTGAAACGTCATTCACTAGCCATATGGCATTTCATAAGGCAGTAAAAAATCTCTCAATCAGCAAGACAATAGCCGTGAAATGTTTCTCATCGTTTAATTAGTCATTTCAGTAAATATCAGAAAGTGTCGTATTTGCGATGCTTTCTACAAAGGAATGTCAATATCGAGTTTAATGGTCTCCCTTTTTTTTTCACCTAATGGCTCTTTCTCCAGGCGACTGGCACACTTGGGCGCCACCTGGGTCACTTAGCTTCCTTACCGAAATATTTACGACAGCAGTTTCCCCTACAGTGACAGTCTCATATAAAAATTTTCACAGGTCGAAAATTTGGGTTACAAATGTGTAGAAACAAAATCCTATAAATATAACAGTGTCCAAAAATTTTCGCCGGCATTGTGATACATCCACATATGTACATACATTTCATAACTCTTAAAGTACGATTCTTTTTCACAAACCAGAGTCCCTAACCACTACTCATTATTCCTTACTTTATTACACATATACATATTCGTCGACACTTCTTCAATATTTCATCATAACAGATACGTAGTATAATCAAATTCCTCATATAGCATCAGCTTATCTATGTAAGGGTTTGACAGGTACTGATTCTTGTGCAACATGTCTTCAAAATATTTCACAAGACTGGAAAATTCAGATTGTTCGAAATGTTTCATCATTATGATCCTATGTTTTACTCGGTCTTGTGTGGCTTGAGAGCAATATGTTGAAAGGAAGGCATGATAAAATTCTCCTTCTCTGTGGCAATCGTGAATGACCAATGGCATTCTTACAGCTGGTTCATTCTCTAAGTAGCCACACATAAATTCTAATCTGTGCTCTAATGACCAGTTGGGAGGAAAACAATGAGAGAATTGATGAAGCCACACTTGTGGATGAATGTCGTTGCCGGAATTCTTAAATGTTTTGAATTTACGTGTAGTAATGAACAGCTTATAGTCAAAATCATCGTGTCGGCGAGTCGCATATCATTCAGATTATCACCTACCTTCGTAGATAAATAATTTAGCTGATCCGAAAGTTCGACTACTTTCTCTGATAATGAACTAATCTCCTCCATGTGTCTTTCTGAATCAATTTTCAGAGTATCTACTGTGTCTTTAAGTTTTCCTAAGTTTTTCCAAGCAGCGTAACCAAATCGGTAGATGCAACTGAGTCAATTTTAGCCCGCAAGGTCTCATGATTTTCATGAACAATAGTTTGCAGTTCTTTTATGGCTGCTTCGTGATTCTGTAATGCATATTCATGCCGCGAGAAAATAGGATGAAAATGCTCACAAATTTGTGTTTTTACGTCATTACAGACTTTTTGACATTTCGAATCAATGTTATGTAACTCAGTAGTTAAATCTTCACATGTTTGTTCAAGCGTGGTGTCTAACTTTTGAAGATTTTGTTCCATTATGTCTAACTTCCGAAGATTTTGTTCCATTGTGTCTAACTTTTGAAGCTTTTCCTGTGTTTGTCTCTGATTTTGTTCCATTGTGTCTAACTGTTGCTGTGTTTGTCTCTGATTTTGTTTCATTTGTTGCATTAATTGCAATAATAATGTATTAGTGTCTGGAATCTGTTTCTCTATGGTTTTCGGCTGTGCATCTGCACCGGCAACATTCACATTTTGACAAGCAGGAAATGTGTCTTGACTTATTTGAGAAAACGGTGAGGACCCAAAACCTGAATCTACAGTATTTGCGAGATTGTGTCCTGTCATTTCGGATTCCTGAGGCGGGCTGTTGCCGACCGATCGATCGATAATGCTTCCCTGTTCACTAATTGTTTCACTGTCTACACCATTATTTGCAGCCCGCTCCAGTTCCCTATGCACAATTGCCAAATTACTGCTTTGAACATTAGTTAATTCATTACACGGTGGCGCTAACACAGTGCTTTCGTCTCCACTATCATTTCTCAGTTTACTTTGTAACCTAGTATTACGTTTTCCACACGCCATTATTGTCACAATATTGCACACGATAACAAAGAAAATCACAATTTGAAGAGCAAAATAAGAAAACACATTAACAAAACATTGAAAATAATATCTAGTTAATTGCAAGCGTAGCTGCGAAATACTTGGTGCCAATCTACATGCATGACACAACTGTTTTGCTGTACAAGAATGAAAAACTACAGCTACAAAGGAAATTCTCTCTACAATTACGCACTAGCAATAAAAAATAGCTACCCAAATTACACAAACTACAAGAAAAAACCAGAAGATTCCAGTGAGGTATCCTCGGCTAAGGGTCGACATATGAAACGTCCCCTTATGAAAATTAATGAATTACTGTGCTGATAAATTTCTTACATTATTTGATTTTCAAACAGCTGAGCAAAACTGAACATACTCAGACATTTCGCTCTTTACCTATTCTGATCAACACTAAACTGACACACAATATTTTTTTTTTTTTAGCGCAACGCAATCTGACTTTCAATAATTACTACAAAAGAATGGCCCTGACTAACATTAACCTACACCTTTCACAAATCACTTACCTCACAAAAATCTTCTTTACTCGAACTACTGCAATACAGCGAGCGCCAATACTGCCAGCTAAGTAAAACATTCAAACTACTGAAGGCACTAACTTCTGATAGGCAAAGTTAGCAAATGAAAGATTTTGATAGAGAAGAAAAGCTATAATATATATAGCAGTTCATGACATCCATTCTTACAAATGTACTGTCTCTGATGGACACACGTCCAGATCATCCGCTCTCAAAAATCAGCCATCTCACTTCCCCACATCCACCACTGCAGGCGGCTCACCTCCAACTGCGCAACGCTACGTGCTGTTCACATCCACCTGCCCAACACTACAATGGCAGACAACAATGCAAACTAGCCACAGACTGCACACAGCACAGCCAGTGATTTTCATACAGAGCGCTACGTGGCGTTACCAATATAAAAACCTAAACAGCCTACTTACATAGACCCCATGCTCCCCACAAAATTTTTTATAAATTGTTTTGGCCACTGGCCAATACATATTTGTTAAAAATTTTTCACAATTACAATAACAAAGAAATCATATGCACACACTTATTGATACAATGTTGGTCAAAAGCTAAAATTTTCTGACAGTCCATAAAGACAGTCCTGATCATTCATCGCAGTAAAATTGCAGAGTTTTTTTTTTTTTTCAAAGTCTGAGCAGTAAAAGAAAATGCACACGGACGTAGTGTATTTCCATGCAGTCTTGAACAAGTAGTGTTGTCCTTCCAACGGAAAGACAGTGCTGACTCTTGACATGCAGACAGGTAATGGGCCACAACTGAGCATACCCACAGCAGAGTCAGTCGAAGTTTTGAAGAATATCGGTAGGTAGGTCGTCACAGAGTAGATCCACTGTAGTCCTGGTAGAGATTATGGTATTGGTGGGCCACCAGAGATGCAGACCCACTGCTGTCCTTGTAGAAATAATGGTATTGGTGGGCCATTACATTATGACTGTAACGCCATCCCCAAGTAACAGCTGTCAAAGCATAAATTACGGGATAATCAATTCCACTTTTAGGGATATATTTTGGTCCCAAAAATTCATCTCTGGGCGTGCACCGCGTGTGACGTTAGCGCTCTAACAACGTGCTGAGTAGTACTAACCAACGATCATATCCGTAGTGTCAGAGTACAATTTTCACTAAATTCTATCGTCACATGTAACGTTATGTACATAAAAACTTTGAATTGCTTTAAAACTATTGTATTTCCAAAAGAGAGGAGAGATATGTTTCTTTGCGTATTACAAGACATGTATTCTGTTTGCCGGCCGGTGTGGCCGAGCGGTTCTAGGCGCTACAGTCTGGAACCGCGCTACCGCTATTGTCACAGTGTAAGTAGGCTGTTTATGTTTTCTTTATGTAAGTAGGCTGTTTATGTTTTCTTATTGGCAACGTTACGTAGCGCTCTATGTGAAAATCACTAACACTATTAAGGTAAATACATTGTTTGTTCTCTATTAAAATCTTTCATTTGCTAACTACGCCTATCAGTAGTTAGTGCCTTCCGTAGTTTGAATCTTTTATTTAGCTGGCAGTAGTGGCGCTCGCTGTATTGCAGTAGTTCGAGTACTGAAGATTTTTGTGAGGTAAGTGATTTGTGAAAGGTATAGTTTAATGTTAGCCAGGGCCATTCTTTTGTAGGGATTTCTGAAAGTCAGATTGCGTTGCGCTAAAAATATTGTGTGTCAGGTTAAGCACAGTCTTGTATAAATTGTTCTAAGGGGCGTTTCATATGTCGACCCTTAGCCGAGGATACCTCACTGGAATCTTCTGATTTTTTCTTGTAGTATGTGTAATTAGTGTAGATTTTGTTTATTGCTAGCACGTAATTGTAGAGAGAATTTCCTTTGTAGCTGTAGTTTTTCATTCTTGTACAGTAAAACAGTTGTGGCATGCATGTAGATTTGCACCAAGTATTTCGCAGCTACGCTTGCAATTAACTAGATATTATTTTCAGTGCTATGTTAATGTGTTCCCCTATTTTGGCTCTTCAAATTGTGTTTTTCTGTGTTGTCTTGTGAAATATTGTGACAATAATGGCGTGTGAAAAACGTAACACTAGGCTCCAAAGTAAACTGAGAAATGACAGTGAACACGAAAGTATTGTGTTAGCACCACCATGTAATGAATTAACTAATGTTCAACATAGTAATTTGGTAACTGTGCATAGGGAAATGGAGCGGGCGGCAAACAATGGCGTAGGCAGTGAAACAATTAGAGAACAGGGAAGCATTATCGATCGATCGGTCGGCAACAGCTCAACTCAGGAATCCGAAATGATAGGACACAATTTTGCAAATACTGTAGATTCAGGTTTTGCGTCCTCACCGTTTTCTCAAATAAGTCAAGATACATTTTCCGCTTGTCAAAATGTGAATGTTGCCGGTGCAAATTCACTGCCTAAAAGCGTAGCGGAACAGATTCCAGACACTAATGCATTGTTATTACAATTAATGCAACAAATGGGACAAAATCTTCAAAAGTTAGACGCAATGGAACAAAATCAGAGACAAACAC